>NC_069506.1:179594690-179914690 GCF_027579735.1 Bombina bombina | reverse complement strand
TTTTTTCCCCCACAAATCGTTCCTAAAGGGCAGGTAGGCGCCACAGCAGAGCTGTGGCAAGGTGCTGAACGTTATTTTACCGGTTTTGATATTTTTTCAATCCGGTTTTTACATTAAGGGGTTAATTGTTTATTTGCATAGTTGTGCAAAGTTATTAAGGCTTTATGATGCTACTGTAAAAATTTTGTTTTGTTTACTGCTTTTTTACACTGTTTTGCAGACTTTGTGCAGCTTTTTTTCTCTTCAAGGCACAGTACCGTTTTTGCCTAAAGTGTTATTTCTTTGATTAAAGTGTTTTCCAAGCTTGCTTGTTACATTACTAGCCTGTTTAACATGTCTGACACCAAGGAAAATCCTTGTTCAATATGTTTGGAAGCCATTGTGGAATCCCCTCTTAGAATGTGTCCCACTTGCACTGATATGTCTATAAATTATAAAGAGCATATTTTAGCACTTAAAAATATTGCAATAGATGATTCTCAGACAGAAAGAAATGAGGGTTTAACATCTAGCTCTACCCAAGTGTCGCAACCAGTAACGCCCGCACAAGTGACGCCAAGTACCTCTAGTGCGTCCCATTCATTTACTTTACAAGACATGGCCACAGTTATGAATAAAACCCTCACAGAGGTTTTTTCTAAACTTCCTGGTTTACAAGGAAAGCGTGACAGCTCTGGTTTAAGAACAAATGCTGAGCAGTCTTGACGCTTTAGTAGCCGTATCCGATATACCCTCACAATGTTCTGAAGTAGTGGTAAGGGATTTGTTATCTGAGGGAGAGATTTCTGATTCTGGAAAGACACTCCCTCAGACAGATTCTGATATGACGGCCTTTAAATTTAAGCTTGAACACCTCCGCTTATTGCTCAAAGAGGTATTAGCTACTCTAGATGATTGTGACCCTATAGTGGTCCCAGAGAAATTGTGTAAAATGGACAGATACTTAGAGGTTCCTGTTTACACTGATGTTTTTCCAGTCCCTAAGAGGATTGTGACTAATGTTAATAAGGAGTGGGATAGACAGGTATTCCGTTCGCTCCCCCTCCTGTTTTTAAGAAAATGTTTCCCATATCTGACACCATGAAGGACTCCTGGCAGACAGTTCCTAAGGTGGAGGGAGCTATTTCTACTCTTGCTAAGCGTACAACTATACCTATCGAAGACAGTTGTGCTTTCAAAGATCCTATGGATACAAAATTAGAGGATCTCCTAAAGAAAATTTTTGTTCATCAAGGTTTTCTTCTCCAACCTATTGCATGCATTGTTCCTGTAACTACTGCAGCTGCTTTCTGGTTTGAGGCTCTAGAAGAGGCTCTCCAGGTGGAGACTCCATTAGAGGATATTATAGATAGAATTAAGGCCCTTAAGTTGGCTAATTCTTTCATTACAGATGCCGCTTTCCAAATGGCTAAGTTAGCGGCAAAGAATTCAGGTTTTGCCATTTTAGCACGCAGGGCGCTATGGCTTAAGTCCTGGTCTGCTGATGTGTCATCAAAATCTAAACTGTTGAACATCCCTTTCAAAGGAAAGACCCTATTCGGGCCTGCACTGAAATAGATTATTTCAGACATCACTGGAGGGAAAGGCCATGCCCTCCCTCAGGATAAAACAAATAAAATGAGGACCAAACAAAATAATTTTCGTTCCTTTCGGAACTTCAAGGGTGGTCCCGCTTCAGCTTCCCCTGCAGCAATGCAAAGGGGGAATTCTGGCCAATCCAAGTCAGTCTGGAGACCTAACCAGGCTTGGAACAAGGGTAAACAGGCCAAGAAGCCTGCTGCTGCCTCTAAGACAGCATGAAGGGGTAGCCCCCGATCCGGGAACGGATCTAGTAGGGGGCAGACTCTCTCTCTTCGCTCAGGCTTGGGCAAGAGATGTTCACAATTCCTGGGCTTTAGAAATTGTGTCCCAAGGATATCTTCTGGACTTCAGACTCCCCCCCAAGGGGGAGATTTCACATTTCTCAATTGTCTGCAAACCAGACAAAGAGAGAGGCGTTCTTACGCTGTGTAGAAGACCTACATACCATGGGAATGATCCTCCCAGTTCCAAGAGCGGAACAAGGGCTAGGTTTTTACTCCAACCTGTTTGTGGTTCCCAAAAAAGAGGGAACTTTCAGACCGATCTTGAATCTCAAAATTCTAAACAAATTCCTCAGAGTACCATCTTTCAAGATGGAGAATATTCGGACTATTCTTCCTCTGATCCAGGAGGGTCAATATATGACTACCATGGATTTAAAGGATGCGTATCTACACATCCCTATTCACAGAGATCATCATCAATTCCTCAGATTTGCCTTTCTGGACAGGCATTACCAGTTTGTAGCCCTTCCTTTCGGGTTGACCACGGCTCCCAGAATTTTCACAAAGGTGCTAGGGTCCCTTTTGGTGGTTCTAAGACCGCGGGGTATAGCAGTGGCGCCTTATCTAGACGACATCTTAATTCAGGCGTCGTCTTTCCAGCTAGCCAAGTTTCACACGGACATAGTATTGGCTTTTCTGAGATCTCACGGGTGGAAGGTGAACATAAAAAAGAGTTCTCTCGTCCCTCTCACAAGAGTTTCCTTCCTAGGGACTCTGATAGACTCGGTGGAACTGAAAATATTTCTGACGGAGGTCAGAAATTCAAAGCTTTCTCTTGTTAAGTGTATTCAGTCCATGGGTCATCCATTACTTATGGAATATATTCTCTTCCCAACAGGAAATTGCAAGAGGATCACCCAAGCAGAGCTGCTACATAGCTCCTCCCCTCACATGTCATATTCAGTCATTCTCTTGCAACTTAATAGATAGGACGTTGTGAGAGGTCTGTGGTGTTTTTATACTTAGTTTATTTCTTCAATCAAAAGTTTGTTATTTTAAAATAACACCGGAGTGTGTTGTTTATTCTCAGGCAGTATTTGGAAGAAGAATCTGCCTGCGTTTTCTATGATCTTAGCGGCAGTAACTAAGATCCACTGGCTGTTCTCGCATATTCTGAGGAGTGAGGTAACTTTCAGAAAGGGAATAGCGTGCGGGGAACCCTGCAA
The DNA here is from genome assembly GCF_027579735.1 of Bombina bombina. Classification (NCBI taxonomy): domain Eukaryota; kingdom Metazoa; phylum Chordata; class Amphibia; order Anura; family Bombinatoridae; genus Bombina; species Bombina bombina. The sequence continues at coordinate 179,911,659 of NC_069506.1, read as the reverse complement.
ACAAGGTATGTGCAGTAAATTATTTTTCTAAGGAATGGAATTGACTAAGAAAATACTGCTGATACCGATGTAATGTAAGTAAAAAAGCCTTTAATACAGTGAGAGCGACTGTTAGCAGGCTGGTTTAAATTATATACAGTAAAGTAATTTTCTAAGGAATGGAATTTGACTGAGAAAATGCTATTAATACTGAAGTGATGTTATAAGCCTTAAATGCAGTAGGAAGACTGGTATCAGGCTTATCAATAGAGATACATGCTCCTTAAAAAAGGGATGTTTAAAACGATTTTACTGGCATGTTTAATCGTTTTGTGAGGTACATTGGTGATAAAACTTGTTGGGGCATAACATTTTTCCACATGGCTGACAATATTTCTGCATAGAAACAGTTAACTGAAACTCCCAATATTGTAATATTGAGTAGGAGGGGCCTATTTTAGCGCTCTTTTGACGCAGTAAAAATTCAGGCTCTGTCTTCCTGCTTCCTTCTGCTTGACCCGGGTCGTCTCCAGACAGCTTAAGGGACTTCAAAAGTCATTTTGAGGGAGGTAATCAGTCACAGCAGACCTGTGACAGTGGTTTTTTGACTGTATTAAAAAACGTTTTTTTTGCTTATAAAAACCGTTTGGGTTTTAAGGGGTTAATCATCCATTTGCAAGTGGGTGCAATGCTCTGCTAACTTAATACATTTACTGTGAAAATTTGTTTGCTATAACTGATTTGGTTCATTGTTATTTCAACTGTGACAGTTTTCTGTGCTTCTTAAAGGCACAGTAGCGTTTTTCTTTATTACTTGTAAAATTATTTACAGTGTTTTCCAAGTCTGCTAGTCTTATTGCTAGTCTGTTTAAACATGTCTGACACAGATGAATCTGTTTGTTCACTATGTTTAAAGGCCACTGTGGAGCCCCACAGAAACATGTGTACTAAATGTATTGATTTCACTTTAAATAATAAAGGTCAGTCTTTATCTATAAAGGGATTATCACCAGACAACGAGGGGGAAGTTATGCCGACTAACTCTCCTCACGTGTCAGTACCTTCGCCTCCCGCTCAGGAGGCGCGTGATATTGTGGCGCCAAGTGCATCAGGGACGGCCATACAAATCACCTTACAAGACATGGCTAATATTATGAATAATACCCTGACAGAAGTATTATCTAAATTGCCAGAATTAAGAGGCAAGCGCGATTGCTCTGGAGTAAGAATAGAGCGTGCTGGTGCTACAAGAGCCATGTCCGATACTGCGTCACAGTTTGCAGAACATGAGGACGGAGAGCTTCATTCTGTAGGTGACGGATCTGATCCAGGGAAACCGGATTCAGAGATCTCTAATTTTAAATTTAAGCTTGAGAACCTCCGTGTATTGCTAGGGGAGGTTTTAGCGGCTCTGAATGACTGTAACACAGTTGCGATTCCAGAGAAATTATGTAGGCTGGATAGATACTATGCAGTACCGGTGTGTACCGACGTTTTTCCTATACCTAAAAGGCTTACAGAAATTATTAGCAAGGAGTGGGATAGACCTGGTGTGCCCTTTTCCCCACCTCCTATATTTAGAAAAATGTTTCCAATAGACGCCACTACACGGGACTTATGGCAGACGGTCCCTAAGGTGGAGGGAGCAGTTTCTACTTTAGCTAAGCGTACCACTATCCCGGTGGAAGATAGTTGTGCTTTTTCTGATCCAATGGATAAAAAATTGGAGGGTTACCTTAAGAAAATGTTTGTTCAACAAGGTTTTATCTTACAGCCCCTTGCATGCATTGCGCCTGTCACTGCTGCTGCGGCATTTTGGTTTGAGTCTCTAGAAGAGGCCATTCACTCAGCTCCATTGGATGAAATTATGGACAAGCTTAAAGCACTTAAGCTAGCTAATGCATTTGTTTCTGATGCCATTGTACATCTAACTAAACTAACGGCTAAGAATTCCGGTTTTGCCATTCAAGCGCGCAGAGCGTTATGGCTTAAATCCTGGTCAGCTGATGTGACTTCTAACTCTAAATTACTTAATATTCCTTTCAAGGGGCAAACCTTATTCGGGCCCGGCTTGAAAGAAATTATCGCTGACATTACGGGAGGTAAGGGTCATACCCTTCCTCAGGACAAGGCCAAATCAAAGGCCAAACAGTCTAATTTTCGTGCCTTTCGAAACTTCAGGGCAGGAGCAACGTCAACTTCCTCCGCCCCAAAACAGGAAGGAACCGTTGCTCGTTACAGACAGGCCTGGAAAACTAACCAGTCCTGGAACAAGGGCAAGCAGGCCAGAAAACCTGCTACTGCCCCTAAGACAGCATGAAGGGATGGCCCCCTATCTGGAAACGGATCTAGTGGGGGGCAGACTTTCTCTCTTCGCCCAGGCGTGGGCAAGAGATGTCCAGGATCCCTGGGCGTTGGAGATCATATCTCAGGGATATCTTCTGGACTTCAAGGCTTCTCCTCCTCTAGGGAGATTTCATCTTTCAAGGTTATCAGAAAACCAAATAAAGAAAGAGGCATTCCTATGTTGCGTACAAGACCTCCTAGTAATGGGAGTGATCCACCCAGTTCCGCGGACGGAACAAGGACAGGGATTTTATTCAAATCTGTTCGTGGTTCCCAAGAAAGAGGGTGCCTTCAGGCCAATTTTGGACCTAAAGATTTTAAACAAATTCCTAAGAGTTCCATCATTCAAAATGGAAACTATTCGGACTATCCTACCCATGATCCAAGAGGGTCAGTACATGACCACGGTGGATTTAAAGGATGCCTACCTTCACATACCGATTCACAAAGATCATCATCGGTTCCTAAGATTTGCCTTCCTAGACAGGCATTACCAGTTTGTAGCTCTTCCCTTCGGGTTGGCTACGGCCCCGAGAATCTTTACAAAGGTGCTGGGCTCTCTTCTGGCGGTTCTAAGACCACGAGGCATAGCGGTGGCTCCGTATCTAGATGACATCCTGATACAGGCGGCAAGCTTGCAAATTGCCAAGTCTCATACAGAGATAGTTGTGGCATTTCTAAGGTCGCATGGGTGGAAGGTGAATGTGGAAAAGAGTTCTCTATCACCACTCACAAGAGTTTCCTTCCTAGGGACTCTGATAGATTCTGTAAAAATGAAAATTTACCTGACGGGAGGCCAGGTTATCAAAACTCTTAAATGCTTGCCGGGTCCTTCATTCCATTCCACGTCCGTCAGTGGCTCAGTGCATGGAAGTAATCGGCTTAATGGTAGCGGCAATGGACATAGTGCCATTTGCGGGCCTGCATCTCAGACATCTGCAATTGTGCATGCTAAGTCAGTGGAATGGGAATTACTCAGATTTGTCCCCTCTACTAAATCTGGATCAAGAGACCAGAGATTCTCTTCTCTGGTGGTTATCTCGGGTCCATCTGTCCAGGGGCATGACCTTTCGCAGGCCAGATTGGACGATTGTAACAACAGATGCCAGCCTCCTAGGCTGGGGCGCAGTCTGGAATTCCCTGAAGGCTCAGGGATCCTGGACTCAGGAGGAGAAACTCCTCCCAATAAATATTCTGGAGCTAAGGGCAATATTCAACGCTCTTCTAGCTTGGCCTCAGCTAGCAACACTGAGGTTCATCAGATTTCAGTCTGACAACATCACGACTGTGGCTTATATCAACCATCAAGGGGGAACCAGGAGCTCCCTAGCGATGTTGGAAGTCTCAAAGATAATTCGCTGGGCAGAGTCTCATTCTTGCCACTTGTCAGCGATCCACATCCCAGGAGTGGAGAACTGGGAGGCGGACTTTCTAAGTCGTCAGACTTTTCATCCGGGGGAGTGGGAACTCCATCCGGAGGTATTTGCTCAACTGGTCCATCGTTGGGGCAAACCAGAACTGGATCTCATGGCGTCTCGCCAGAACGCCAAACTTCCTCTTTACGGTTCCAGGTCCAGGGACCCGGGAGCGAAGCTGATAGATGCTCTAGCAGCTCCTTGGTTTTTCAACATGGCTTATGTGTTTCCACCGTTTCCTCTGCTCCCTCGACTGATTGCCAAGATCAAACAGGAGAGAGCATCGGTGATCCTGATAGCGCCTGCATGGCCACGCAGGACCTGGTATGCAGACCTAGTGGTCATGTCGCCCTGTCCTCCATGGACTCTACCTTTGAGGAAAGACCTTCTAATACAAGGTCCCTTCAATCATCCAAATCTAATTTCTCTGAGACTGACTGCGTGGAGATTGAACGCTTGATCCTATCAAAGCGTGGCTTCTCCGAGTCAGTTATTGATACTTTGATACAGGCACGAAAGCTTGTTACCAGAAAAATCTACCATAAGATATGGCGTAAATACCTGTATTGGTGCGAATCCAAGAGTTACTCGTGGAGTAAGGTTAGGATTCCGAGGATATTGTCTTTTCTCCAAGAGGGCTTGGAAAAAGGCATATCAGCTAGTTCTTTAAAGGGACAGATTTCTGCTCTGTCTATTCTTTTGCACAAGCATCTGGCAGAAGTTCCAGACGTCCAGGCCTTTTGTCAAGCTTTAGCTAGGATTAAGCCTATATTTAAAGCTGTTGCTCCTCCGTGGAGCTTAAACTTGGTTCTTAAAGTTCTTCAAGGAGTTCCGTTTGAACCCCTTCATTCCGTTGATATTAAACTTTTATCTTGGAAAGTTCTATTTTTGATGGCTATTTCCTCGGCTCGAAGAGTCTCGGAATTGTCTGCCTTACACTGTGATTCTCCTTATCTGATTTTCCATTCAGACAAGGTAGTTCTGCGTACTAAACCTGGGTTTTTACCTAAGGTAGTCTCTAACAGGAATATCAATCAGGAGATTGTTGTTCCGTCATTATGTCCTAATCCTTCTTCAAGGAAGGAACGACTTTTGCATAATCTGGACGTAGTCCGTGCCCTGAAATTCTATTTACAGGCAACTAAAGATTTTCGTCAAACTTCTTCCCTGTTTGTCGTTTACTCTGGACAGAGGAGAGGTCAAAAAGCTTCGGCAACCTCTCTCTCCTTTTGGCTTCGTAGCATAATACGTTTAGCCTATGAGACTGCTGGACAGCAGCCCCCTGAAAGAATTACAGCTCATTCCACTAGAGCTGTGGCTTCCACCTGGGCCTTTAAGAATGAGGCCTCTGTTGAACAGATTTGCAAGGCTGCGACTTGGTCTTCGCTTCACACTTTTTCAAAATTTTACAAATTTGACGCTTTTGCTTCTTCGGAGGCTGTTTTTGGGAGAAAGGTTCTACAGGCAGTGGTTCCTTCCGTTTAAGTGCCTGCCTTGTCCCTCCCATCATCCGTGTACTTGGCTTTGGTATTGGTATCCCATAAGTAATGGATGACCCGTGGACTGAATACACTTAACAAGAGAAAACATAATTTATGCTTACCTGATAAATTTATTTCTCTTGTAGTGTATTCAGTCCACGGCCCGCCCTGTCTTTTTTAGGCAGATCTAAATTTTAATTAATACTTCAGTCACCACTGCACCCTATGGTTCCTCCTTTCTCGTCTTGTTTTGGTCGAATGACTGAATATGACATGTGAGGGGAGGAGCTATGTAGCAGCTCTGCTTGGGTGATCCTCTTGCAATTTCCTGTTGGGAAGAGAATATATTCCATAAGTAATGGATGACCCGTGGACTGAATACACTACAAGAGAAATAAATTTATCAGGTAAGCATAAATTATGTTTTTAACCACTTGCCAAGCTCTTCATTCCATTCCTCGGCCATCAGTGGCTCAGTGTATGGAGGTAATCGGACTCATGGTAGTGGCAATGGACATAATTCCTTATGCCCGCCTACACCTCAGACCACTGCAACTATGCATGCTCAAACAGTGGAATGGGGATTATGCAGATTTATCTCCTCAACTACATCTGGACCAAGAGACCAGAGATTCTCTTCTCTGGTGGTTGTCTCAGGACCACCTGTCTCAGGGAATGTGTTTCCGCAGGCCAGAGTGGCTCATAGTAACGACAGATTTCCAGACTGGGGTGCAGTCTGGAAATCCCTAAAAGCACAGGGCTTATGGTCTCGGGAGGAAACTCCTCCCGATAAACATTCTAGAACTGAGAGCGATATACAATGCGCTTCAGGCGTGGCCTCAGCTAGCTACGGCCAAATTCATCAGGTTTCAGTCGGACAACATCACGACTGTAGCCTATATTAATCATCAAGGAGGAACACAGAGTTCTCTAGCGATGATGGAGGTAACCAAAATAATCCGATGGGCGGAGGATCACTCTTGCTATCTCTTAGCAATCCATATCCCAGGGGTAGAGAACTGGGAGGCGGATTTCCTAAGTCGTCAGACTTTTCATCCGGGGGAGTGGGAGCTCCATCCGGAGGTATTTGCCCAGCTGACTCAGCTATGGGGCACACCAGAATTTGATCTGATGGTGTCCCGACAGAACGCCAACCTTCCTTGTTACGGGTCCAGGTCCCCAGGCGGTACTGATAGATGCTCTAGCAGTGCCCTGGTCCTTCAATCTGGCTTATGTATTTCCACCGTTTCCTCTCCTCCTACGTCTGGTTGCCAGAATCAAGCAGGAGAGAGCTTCGGGGATTCTGATAGCGCCTGCGGGGCCACGCAGGACTTGGTATGCAGACCTGGTGGACATGTCATCTGTTCCACCGTGGACTCTGCCAATGAGGCAGGACCTTCTAATCCAAGGTCCGTTCAAGCATCCAAATCTAATTTCTCTGCGTCTGACTGCTTGGAGATTGAACACCTGATTCTATCAAAGCGTGGTTTCTCTGAGTCGGTCATTGATACCCTGATTCAGGCTAGAAAGCCTCTCACCAGGAAAATCTATCATAAGATTTGGCGCAAATATCTTTGTTGGTGTGAATCCAAGGGTTACTCATGGAGTAAGATTAGGATTCCTAGAATTTTGTCCTTTCTCCAAGAAGGATTGGAGAAGGGATTATCAGCTAGTTCCTTAAAGGGACAAATATCTTTGCTTTGTCTATTCTTTTACACAAACGTCTGGCAGATGTCCCAGACATTCAAGCGTTTAGTCAGGCCTTGGTCAGGATCAAGTCTGTATTAATACCTGTTGCTCCGCCATGGAGCCTAAACTTGGTTCTTAAAGTTCTTCAAGGGGTTCCGTTTATATCCATAGATATTAAGCTTCTATCTTGGAAAGTTTTGTTTTTAGTAGCTATCTCTTCGGCTTGAAGAGTTTCTGAGTTATCTGCTTTTCAGGGTGACTCACCTTATCTTGTTTTCCATGCAGATAAGGTGGTTTTACGTACCAAACCTGGATTCCTTCCTAAGGTTGTTTCTAATATGAATATCAATCAGGAAATTGTTGTTCCTTCGCGGTGTCCTAATCCTTCTTCAAAGAAGGAACGTCTGTTGCACAATCTTGATGTGGTTCATGCTTTAAAGTTCTACTTACAAGCAACCAAAGATTTCCGTCAAACATCTTCATTGTTTGTTGTCTATTCTGGTAAGCGGAGAGGTCAAAAGGCTACGGCTACCTCTCTTTCTTTTTGGCTGAAAGACATCATCCGTATGGCTTATGAGACTGCTGGCCAGCAGCCTCCTGAAAGAATTACTGCTCATTCTACTAGAGCAGTGGCTTCCACATGGGCTTTTAAAAATGAGGCTTCTGTTGCACAGATTTGTAAGGCGGCGACTTGGTCTTCGCTTCATACTTTTTCCAAATTTTACAAATTCAATACTTTTGCTTCTTCGGAGGCTATTTTTGGGAGAAAGTTTTTACAAGCAGTGGTGCCTTCCGTTTAAGGTACCTGTCTTGTCCCTCCCTTCATCCGTATCCTAAAGCTTTGGTATTGGTATCCCACAAGTATGGATGAATCCGTGGACTCGATACATCTTACAAGAGAAAACAGAATTTATGCTTACCTGATAAATTTCTTTCTCTTGTGATGTATCGAGTTTACGGCCCGCCCGCCCTGTCTATTTAAGACAGGTAGTATATTTTTATTTAAAAAAACTTCAGTCACCACTGCACCCTATAGTTTCTCCTTTTTCTTCCTAGCCTTCGGTCGAATGACTGGGGGGGTGGAGCTAAGGGAGGAGCTATATAGACAGCTCTGCTGTGGGTGCTCTATCTGCCACTTCCTGTTGGGAAGGAGAATATCCCACAAGTATGCATGAATCCGTGGACTCGATACATCACAAGAGAAAGAAATTTATCAGGTAAGCATAAATTCTGTTTTTTCATAACAAATTAGTTTTTATCATTTTCTGGGTAAAACTATAAATTGAACAGAATACATAAAGGAACAGTAAACATCTTGTAGTTACAATACATTTCATTACAACCAAGTCTTAAAGTTTAAAAAAAATAAAAAATGAACATCCTTTTTAATGAAATTATTATTCAATAGCCAAACTCCAATCCAATCTGGGCTTTGAGCAATTTCTGCGTTACATTACATGAAAAGGAGGTTAAATTAATAATTAAAACAGTTGTTTCATTCTCAAGGTGTTTACTGTCCCTTTAAAATATAAACATACACAAGTATGTTAAAAGCAGACATGCTGAAAAAACTTGTGTTGTATCTGTGTTTAGGCCGTCCTGGTCCAAATTTGGAGCGGTTTCTGAATATTAACAGATTCGATTACAAATTTATATAGATACATTTTGTGCAACTCTCGTCCCGGGGGCCCACAATAAATTTCTTTCCTCCCCCCATCCCACTATCACTTGTCTTCCCATCTGCAGCACCCAGAAGGCTTGTGGCATTTTTCTCATTAATTTTTTGAAGCCAGGGATATGTTTGTTTCTGTTTGTAAGTACAGGTTTTTGTCACCTATCTTGCTAAATAAAGACCTGGTTATTTGAGTATTGATTATGTTGTATATTTATGTTGTTTAGTTCAGTTTTTGTTTGTCAATGGATTTCCTGTGTTCTCCCTTTTGAAAAGGTTGGAGACCTCTAGTGTAGATAAAAGGAAATGCATAATGATTGCTTATAATATTGCTTCACTTGTACACTGGATTTGTTTCTCAGCAGCCTTACTGATATAATTCATGCAAGGTTTTTCTTGGCTTTCTTTGTGTGTTACAGGATCAGGTAGCAAAAGATAAAGCTCTTCAGAGTATGGCAGCAATGTCCTCAGCACAGCTGATTTCAGCCACAGCAATCCAGAACAAATTGGGAGTACCCAGTATATCACAGACCCCATTCCCATCCACTCCAGGGGTAAGTCACAGCCGAAGTTTGGTCTGCCTTGAGCAGGACTGGACTGAGATTAAAAAAAGGCCCAGACATTTTAAAGGGACAGCGTACACACAAACAAATATGTGCTATCTAAATAAAGCTTTAGATGTAGGTAAACGTTGCAGTTTACATTTTGCAGCTACATCTGAGAAAAACCTTGCAGGGTGTTTCACTGCATATGTATACATACACAATATACTCATATTACTAAGTGTATCTCCAGCAAGTGACCCTTCTCAGCTAGAGACTTCCTGGCTGTAGGCACGCTAGTTAGAGAGTGAGGGGACAATCCTAGCTTAGTGATTACAGTATATATACACAATATAGTCATATTACTAAGTGTATCTCCAGCAAGTGAGCCATCTCAGCTAGAGACTTCCTGGCTGTAGGCACGCTAGTTAGTGAGGGGACAATCCTAGCTTAGTGATTAGAGTATATATACACAATATAGTCATATTACTAAGTGTATCTCCAGCAAGTGAGCCATCTCAGCTAGAGACTTTCTGGCTGTAGGCACGCTAGTTAGTGAGGGGACAATCCTAGCTTAGTGATTACAGTATATATACACAATATAGTCATATTACTAAGTGTATCTCCAGCAAGTGAGCCATCTCAGCTAGAGACTTCCTGGCTGTAGGCACGCTAGTTAGTGAGGGGACAATCCTAGCTTAGTGATTACAGTATATATACACAATATAGTCATATTACTAAGTGTATCTCCAGCAAGTGAGCCATCTCAGCTAGAGACCTCCTGGCTGTAGGCACGCTAGTTAGTGAGGGGACAATCCTAGCTTAGTGATTACAGTATATATACACAATATAGTCATATTACTAAGTGTATCTCCAGCAAGTGAGCCATCTCAACTAGAGACCTCCTGGCTGTAGGCACGCTAGTTAGTGAGGGGACAATCCTAGCTTAGTGATTACAGTATATATACACAATATAGTCATATTACTAAGTGTATCTCCAGCAAGTGAGCCATCTCAGCTAGAGACCTCCTGGCTGTAGGCACGCTAGTTAGTGAGGGGACAATCCTAGCTTAGTGATTACAGTATATATACACAATATAGTCATATTACTAAGTGTATCTCCAGCAAGTGAGCCATCTCAGCTAGAGACTTCCTGGCTGTAGGCACGCTAGTTAGAGAGGGGACAATCCTAGCTTAGTGATTAGAGTATATATACACAGTATAGTCATATTACTAAGTGTATCTCCAGCAAGTGAGCCATCTCAGCTAGAGACTTCCTGGCTGTAGGCACGCTAGTTAGTGAGGGGACAATCCTAGCTTAGTGATTACAGTATATATACACAATATAGTCATATTACTAAGTGTATCTCCAGCAAGTGAGCCATCTCAGCTAGAGACTTCCTGGCTGTAGGCACGCTAGTTAGTGAGGGGACAATCCTAGCTTAGTGATTACAGTATATATACACAATATAGTCATATTACTAAGTGTATCTCCAGCAAGTGAGCCATCTCAGCTAGAGACTTCCTGGCTGTAGGCACGCTAGTTAGAGAGTGAGGGGACAATCCTAGCTTAGTGATTACAGTATATATACACAATATAGTCATATTACTAAGTGTATCTCCAGCAAGTGAGCCATCTCAGCTAGAGACTTCCTGGCTGTAGGCACGCTAGTTAGAGAGTGAGGGGACAATCCTAGCTTAGTGATTACAGTATATATACACAATATAGTCATATTACTAAGTGTATCTCCAGCAAGTGAGCCATCTCAGCTAGAGACTTCCTGGCTGTAGGTACGCTAGTTAGAGAGTGAGGGGACAATCCTAGCTTAGTGATTACAGTATATATACACAATATAGTCATATTACTAAGTGTATCTCCAGCAAGTGAGCCATCTCAGCTAGAGACTTCCTGGCTGTAGGCACGCTAGTTAGAGAGTGAGGGGACAATCCTAGCTTAGTGATTAGAGTATATATACACAGTTAAACACTCTGCAAGGTTTTTGCCATTTTTAGGAGATTTAGCTGCAAAATAGGTAATGCATGTAAGTTAAAAAGTTTACCTACCGCTAAAGCTTTATTTAAAGGGACACTCAAGTCTAAATAAATGTTTCTGATTGCAGTTTTAAGACCCTTTCCAATTTACTTCCATTATAAAATTTTGCACAATCTTTTTATATGCACACTTTCTGGGGAACAAGATCCTATTGAGCATGTGCACAAGCTCACAGGGTATATGTATACTAGTCTGTGATTGGCTGATGTCTGTCACATGATACAAGGGGCCAGAAAATGGGAGAGAAAAAAAATTGTCAGAAAAAAGTCTACTGCTTATTTGAAATTAGGTGTTAAATCGTTGTCTTTTTATTATACACTTGTTAATTATGCAGTTCTACTGCATTTATGGTTGCCACCTCAGCCATGTTTTCCTGGACACTTATGAGTTAAACATGCTGCAGGGTGTGCAGGGAGGAACATGTATTGTGTTTCTGGACAGCACTATTCATATTCTTCCCTGCACATCCTGCAGCATGTGTAACTTATAAGTGTTCTGTATTTTAAGGGACAGGTGGCAACCCTAACTGCATTGAGTGGTCCTTTTTAAATGGCCCATATTTGTTTTCTTGTACACAGTTCCTTTAAGGACGAGCAGCCCACTCCAACCCCCTTGTATTATTTTACCATACCCCAATTCTGCCAAGCATAATGTACTAGTTTGATTTACAAACACATTTAAAGTGATGGTAAACTCTCCCCTTTTTAAAATCAGTTCCAGAATGTTAGAGATATTTTAGATAAAGTTTAATTCATCAGTTGTAATGAAGATGCGCTATAGCTTACTTTTTAATATAGATATGAAATTCAAATACCACGTGCTCCGCGACCCACTTCAAAAGCCAATTTTTCTATGAGCTAACAGTTTGAATTGTTGTTCAATCAGCGCTCTGCCCATATGGCGCTTTTGTTGTCGCTTGAGTGCTGATTAAAGAACAATTTAAACCGTTAGGGCACAGAAGATTGACTTGTGAAGTGTGCGGCGGAGCACGGGGTATTAGAATTTTATATCCATTTTAAAAAGTAAGTTATAGCATTTCTGATCTGATTTTAAAAAGGGAGAGTTTGCCATCACTTTAACGTTTGTAACATCCTCCTGTCACTTTAATTAAATAGTAAAAAGTTAAATGTAATAAAAACAGAAGCCACTCAAAATAACAGGCACCGGAACTGCCAGACCAGCCCTTACTTGACTCACAGACACAGCAAGGCAGTGAGAGGCGAAGCAAGGCTGGCTCTGCATCATGCACAAATAATAATGCTGGCAACAGGGCGGGGCTAAAGCAACAGGCTCTGGCCTGCAAAAGGCCCCAGCCCACTGGGCAAATGCCTTGTATGCCCTATGCTCAGTCTGGACCTGGCCCTGAGAGAGAATGACTTGCTTTGTCTAAGACTATACAGACCTGGAAGATGAGATCTGTTAGATCAGGGCTTGGCAACATTATATCAAACTGGGAAACTTACAAAACTATTTTAGGTGGTAGAAAATAAATATATTTAAAATAAATTTCAAACGAATATACAAAGCTTACAATTCTAATAGCTTTGGCTCCATTGTTCTTGAGATTTACCAGCTCTTGTGTTTAAATAAGCAATTATTTTGTAGCACAGAACAGTTTTGGCAACAGCTGGGACATAACTTGTGATTCAGGGGTGGCATAAAGCAAGTGTCTATTTGTTGTGACCATTTGTAGTGTGCACTGATTTATTGTGTAGGAGAGAGCAACAAAGTAATGTATTCTTCATACTAGTGTCTTTAACTGGTTGACAGGTTTTGCTATGTTTATATCTTCATCTAGTAGTGGGGCATGTTATGTTTTTAAAATTTAAAAGGTCATTTTGAAGGATGAATTTTGTGCTTTTATCGGGTTAGTAAACACTTAAAATGTTATTGTTTAAAAAGATAATCCCTTTACCATTCCCCATTTTTGCATAACTAACACTGTTATAGAAATATACTTTTTACCTGTGTAATTACCTTGTATCGAAGCTTCTGCTGACTGCCTCCTTATCTCAGATCTTTTGACAGACTTGCATTTCAGGCAATTAGTGCTGACTCTTCAATAACTCCATGTGCATGAACACAATGTTATATACATGACACATGAACTAACGCCCCCTAGCTGTTAAACTGTCAAATGCATTCAGATAAGAGGCGGCCTTCATGGGCTTATAAATTAGCATATAAGCCTACATAGGTTTAGCTCTCAACTAAGAATACCAAGAGAAAAAAGCAAATTTGATGATAAAAGCAAATTAGAAAGTTGTTTAAAATTACATGCTCTATCTGAATCATGAATGTTTAATTTGGAATTTACTATCCGTTTTAAATTGTGTGTTTAACCCTAGCAAATGGGTTAACTGAAGGAAAATTCTGCTCAGAAAGAACAATTATTGCAGCTCCCATGCAGAACGTGTGGTGACCCAATTGGGAGACGCAGTTGCATTTACATGGCAAGAGCTGCAATGCATGAGGTTTCGGGAACAGACCTTTACCTTTTGTAATTAACTGGGGTCATCTAATTAGCTGGGGTCAGTGATGCAAAAATTACTTGCTTATAGACCGCTTTACTGCCTCTTCAATTCTTGTAACTTGATTGGTTGTTGGGGTTTTTTTTTGGACAGTTTTAGCATACATAAATCAATGTTTTTGTTTTATTTAGTCCCCAGATTTTTTCCAGTTTTGGCCGAGTGGAGCTGGTCAGCCCCGACCAACCCAGGAGTAAGTATTTATTGTTCTTATTGATCAATTTATAGATCATACCCTCTTTCCAATGGGGTAGAAAATAACAAAATGTAGTTTTATCTATAAATATAGTAACTATTTTTAGCCCTCTATAATATAATAAAATTAATATATAATATATGTAGTATGTATTTGGATACATGTACCTGATTCAAAATTGTACAGTTTTACTCTGTAAATAAATGACAATGCTGTTTTCACTCTGTTTTTCTGTTTTCTGAACACATAAACTGCTTTCATGGAAAAAGGAGTAAAAGGTGATTTATTTCCCTCCCATTTGTTGCTTATTTTTTATTTTATTTTTGTATTATTTCTCTTAGTGTTAAACCGTTTTCCCAGCCTCCATATCCCTTGCAGCCTGTTGCCCCCCCTCCTGCTGTACCAGGTATACATTGTTTTCACCATACAATTATGTTTTCAACTTTGCTTTTCCATTTGCCAGTTGTTTTTCTCCTTTATTTTTGTTGTATTTATTTATTCTCATTTCACGTTGTCCCTTTATTTTAAGTCAATGTTACTTGTAAATTTAAGCTGTTCGTTCTTGTAGTTTCTGTAAAGCGACTGACTTTCGTAGTCAACTAATTATGTAGTTACTTTCTGATTGTTTGGTTTTAAAATGTTCTATTATAAAAGATAACCTAAATCTGTGTTGTATTATTTAAAAGCTAATAGATTCCTTTAAAAAAAATATTCCTAGTATATTCTCTGCAGAGATTAAATGCACAGCTTGTATTATACTAAAGAACTGCACTTTTTGTTTTTCACTTACCAGAAGATATTTTGATGTTTTAAACCAGAGATCAAGTTTAAACTTTTATAATTCAGACAGACCAAGCAATTTTTTTTAGATCCAGCAGTACAGCAGTAAAAAAACAACAATTTGCGCCTTGCAAGGCCGTCAGTCAAAACACTTACAACAAATGAAAGCATAGAAAAGAATAATTATACTGTTAATATTATTTTTATTCACAATAATTATAAAGAAGAATAACCTGGCCCTTGAGAATGAACTTATACTTCAGCTATGTACTGCTAAGATTATTTTCTATTATATCCTTAACCCAGTTAACCCAATAAAAAAAAAAAAAAAAAGAGGGGAAGAAGGGAAAAATATTAATTCAGGGAATAGAGGAAAGAGAGGGGCGGGCGGGGCACAAGGATTCATCTTGAGATTTGCTATCCAACTTGCAGGGTTATTACCAAATACCCAGGAGTACCAACTCAGAGTTTCTAAACTGGAATATCATATCATTTATCTCATTGGCGGGCAGTGATTTAATAAACACTGACCATTTACAAAAAAATTGTCTGTCTGATTCATTATCTAGATCAGTGTTTTTCAACCAGTGTGCCGTGGCACACTAGTGTGCCGTGAGAGATCCTCAGGTGTGCCGCGGCAGACTGACAACAGTGTGGGGGTGTCCCTCTTTCAAATTTTGAAATATTGGGAGGTATGTGACAGGCTCATCAGGCATTATTTACAACCATGACATTGACATTCATTCACAGACAATCATTATGATTGTTTGTGAATGAATGTCAATATGTCATGTATAGTTTGTAGGAGGCATGGCATGACAGCACAGTACAGTGTGTGTATATGTATGTGTATATATATATATATATATATATATATATATATATATATATACTGTGTATATATATCCTGTATTAGGCTACAATGTGTGATTTTGTAAAATTTTGGGATGGTGGTGTGCCACAGGATTTTTTAATGTAAAAAAGTGTGCCACGACAAAAAAAAGGTTGCAAATCACTGATCTAGATTAGTGTCCCTTTGTTCTAATAAACATTGCATTCTCAGGCAGTTCTTAACCTCTAAGATAGATGGTGTTACTCTCATTTTCCATTTTTTGAGAATAAGGTATCTGACTGCAAGAATGGACATGATTACCACTTTATCATTTAGTTGTTGTCCATCTTGGTCCTTTAAACCAAATATAGTCTGCGCCTGCGTTATCCTCGGAAGGGAGATTTTAAGTGATTTACTAAGCCAAAACTCTAGTTTCCACCAGAGGTGTCTGATCTTGGGGCATTTCCATAGCATATGCATTAAGTCTGCTGCTGGGAATAACATTTAGGACATTTATTAAAACTGAGATTACAAAGTTTACAGCCTTTTTCAGGGGTAAAATATGAATTGTGCAAGAGTTTAACATGTATCTCCCACCAGGGAGCTGACAGGGGGACCTGTGCAACTTTCTGGATAGATAGTTGTATGAATTTAGAGTCAATTTAAGTCTGGGGTATCATCCGATTCCAATCTGCAATGATTTTCTCTAAAATTGAGACTCCTTTGCAGGATTCAAGCATATGATAGCACGGGGAGATGGACATATGCCCATTTTTAAACAATGTAAGCAAACTTTCCAAATTACCCATATCCCAACACCAGCATGTCTCTTTCATTTTTTCTGTGACAAAATGTCTGCTTTGTAGATATGCAAAAAATTCCTTATTTTTAATATTGAATTCGGTTTTTAATTCCTCAAAGGTTTTGATACATTTTTTCTCTTTGTCAATGATATATGCTATCCTATTTAACCCTAGATCGTGCCATTTCTTTCATGTAATTGGCAAGAGTCCATGAGCTAGTGACGTATGGGATATACATTCCTACCAGGAGGGGCAAAGTTTCCCAAACCTCAAAATGCCTATAAATACACCCCCACCACACCCACAATTCAGTTTTTACAAGCTTTGCCTCCTATGGAGGTGGTAAAGTAAGTTTGTGCTAGATTTCTACGTTGATATGCGCTTCTCAGCATGATGAAGCCCGGTTCCTCTCAGAGTGCAGTGAATGACAGAGGGATGTGAAGGGAGTATTACCTATTGAATGCAATGGTCATCCTAACGGGGATCTATTTCATAGGTTCTCTGTTATCGGTCGTAGAGCTTCATCTCCTACCTCCCTTTTCAGATCGACTATATACTCTTATATACCATTACCTCTGCTGATTCTCGTTTCAGTACTGGTTTGGCTATCTACTTTATGTAGATGAGTGGCTTTTGGTAAGTATGTTTTCCTTTATTAAGACACTCTCAGCTATGGTTTGGCACTTTAAATGTAAAGTTCTAAATATAATGTTTGTACTTATATTTGGCATGATTCAGGTTTATCAGTATATTTCCTTTCTGCAGACTGGCAGTTTCCTTTTGGGAAATGCACATATAAAAAAAAAATTCTTACCTGAAATTTTCAAATTGACTTTCTTCTAAATTGCGGGCTGTTAGGCTCGCAGGTGCGCAAAATGCTATAATTTATTGCGTCATTCTTGGCGCGAGACTATTTTGGCATGAGAATTACATTTGTTGACGTATTTTCGTCATTTCCGGCGTCTTAGTTGGCGCCGAGAATTTTCACGTAGTTGCGTCATCTATGACGCTCGTGTTTGTTGCAGACGTTTTTGGCGCCAAAAATATTTTGACAGTTGTGGGCGTCATACTTGGCGCCAGACTTTTGACATTATTTAAGTCTTCATGTATTTTTGCTTCTGGTTTCCAGAGGCTTATTCTGTTTGCATTTTTTCCCATTCCTGAAACTGTAATATAAGGAAATTGATAATTTTGCTTTATATGTTATTTTTTCTCTTACATATTGCAAGATGTCTCAATCTGATCCTGTTTCAGAATCCACTATTGGAATCCTGCTGCCTGATGTCGGTTCTACCAAAGCTAAGTGCATTTGTTGTAAACTTGTGGTAACTGTACCTCCGGCTGTAATTTGTGATATTTGTCATGACAAACTTTTACATGCAGAAAATATTTCCATTAGTAGTAATCCATTACCTGTTGTTATTCCTTCAACATCTAATGCTCAGGATATTCCTGTTAATGTGAGAGAATGTGTTTCTAATTCTATTCAAAAGGCTTTGTCTGTCATACCACCTTCTAATAAACGTAAAAGCTCTTTTAAAACTTCTCATAAAATTTGAGGAATTTTTAAATGACCGACAACATTCTAATTTATCTATCTCTGATGAGGATCTATCTGGTTTCAGAAGATTCTGCCTCAGATATTGACACTGACAAATCTTCATATTTATTTAAAATGGAGTATATTCGTTCCTTATTGAAAGAGGTGTTGATTGCATTAGATATAGAGGACACTAGTCCTCTTGATATTAAAACTAGTAAACGTTTAAATTCAGTTTTTAAACCTCATGTAGTTATTCCAGAGGTTTTTCCAGTTCCTGATGCTATTTCAGATGTAATTTCTAGGGAATGGAATAGACTGGGTACCTCTTTTACACCTTCTTCAAGGTTTAAGCAGCTGTACCCTTTGCCGTCTGATAGATTGGAGTTTTGGGAAAAGATCCCCAAAGTTGATGGGACCATCTCTACTCTTGCTAAACATACTACTATTCCTACGGCAGATAGTACTTCTTTTAAAGATCCTTTAGATAGGAAACTTGAATCATATCTAAGGAAGGCTTATTTATGTTCAGGTCATCTTCTTAGGCCTGCTATTTCTTTGGCTGATGTTGCAGCTGCTTCAACTTTTTGGTTGGAAACCCTAGCGCAACAAGTATCAGATCATAATGTGTATAGCATTGTTAAGTTAATTAAACATGCTAATAATTTCATTTGTGATGCCATTTTTTATATCATCAGAATTGATGTCAGATATATGTCTTTAGCTATATTAGCTAGAAGAGCTTTATGGCTTAAATCTTGGAATGCTGATATGACTTCCAAATCAACGTTGCTATCTCTCTCTTTCCAAGGTAATAAATTATTTGGTTCTCAGTTGGATTCAATTATTTCAACTGTCACTGGGAGGAAGGGAGCTTTTTTGCCTCAAAATAAAAAATCTAAGGGTAAATTTAAGGCTGCTAACCGTTTTCGTTCCTTTCGACAAAATAAGGAACAGAAACCTGATCCTTCCCCTAAGGGAATGGTTTCCAATTGGAAGCCTTCTTCAGTCTGGAATAAATCCAAGCCATTTAAAAGATCTAAATCAGCCCCCAAGTCCGCATGAAGGTGCGGCCCTCATTCCAGCTCAGCTGGTAGGGGGCAGACTAAAATTCTTCAAGGATATTTGGATCAATTCAATCCAAAATCATTGGATTCAGAACATTGGATTCAGAACATCAAGGGTACAGAATAGGTTTCAAAGTAAGACCGCCTGTGAAAAGTTTCTTTCTCTCACGCATTCCAGTGAACCCAGAAAAGGCTCAGGCTTTCCTGAAGTGTGTTTCAGACCTGGAGGTATCTGGGGTAATTGTGCCAGTTCCTGTTCAGGAACGGGGTCTGGGGTTTTATTCAAATCTGTTCATTGTCCCAAAGGAGAATTCTTTCAGACCAGTTCTGGATCTAAAAATTTTGAACCATTATGTGAGAATACCAACATTCAAAATGATGACTATAAGGACTATTCTGCCTTTTGTTCAGCAAGGGCATTATATGTCCACAATGGACTTACAGGATGCATATCTTCATATTCCGATTCATCCAGATCACCATCAGTTCCTGAGATTCTCTTTTCTAGACAAGCATTAGCAATTTGTTGCTCTTCCTTTTGGCCTAGCGACAGCTCCAAGGATCTTTTCAAAGGTTCTCGGTGCCCTACTCTCTGTAATCAGAGAGCGGATATTGCGGTGTTTCCTTATTTGGACGATATCTTGGTACTTGCTCAGTCTTTACGTTCTGCAGAATCTCACACAAATCAACTAGTGTTGTTTCTTCAAAAACATGGTTGGAGGATCATTTTACCAAAAAGTTCTTTGACTCCTCAGACAAGGGTAACCTTTTTAGGTTTCCAAATAGATTCAGTATCCATGACTTTGTCTCTAACAGACAAGAGACGTCTGAAATTGGTTGCAGCTTGTCGGAACCTTCAGTTTCAATCATTTCCTTCAGTAGCTATGTGCATGGAGGTTTTAGGTCTCATGACTGCAGCATCGGACGCAATCCCTTTTGCTCGTTTTCACATGAGACCTCTTCAGCTTTGTATGCTGAATCAGTGGTGCAGGGATTATACAAGGATATCACAATTAATATCCTTAAATCCCAATGTTCGACTATCTCTGACTTGGTGGTTAGATCACCATCGTTTGGTTCAAGGGGCCTCTTTTGTTCGTCCAACATGGACTGTGATCACAACAGATGCAAGTCTTGCAGGTTGGGGAGCTTTCTGGGGATCTCTGACAGCGCAGGGGGTTTGGAGATCTCAAGAGGCGAGATTACCAATCAATATTTTGGAACTCCGTGCGATTCTCAGAGCTCTTCAGTTTTGGCCTCTTCTGAAGAGAGAACCGTTTATTTGTTTTCAGACAGACAATGTCACAACTGTGGCGTATGTCAATCATCAAGGTGGGACTCACAGTCCTCAAGCTATGAAAGAAGTATCTTGGATACTTGCTTGGGCGGAATCCAGCTCCTCTCTAATTTCTGCAGTCCATATCCCAGGTATAGACAATTGGGAAGCGGATTATCTCAGTCGCCAGACTTTACATCCGGGAGAGTGGTCTCTTCACCCAGATGTGTTTTTTCAGATTGTTCTATGTGGGGGCTTCCAGAAATAGATCTGATGGCTTCTCATCTAAACAGGAAACTTCCCAGGTATATGTCCAGGTCCAGGGATCCTTAGGCGGAAGCAGTGGATGCGTTGATACTTTCTTGGAGTTATCAACCTGCTTATATTTTTCCGCCTCTAGTTCTTCTTCCAAGAGTGATTTCCAAAATCATAATGGAGCGTTCGTTTGTACTGCTGGTGGCTCCAGCATGGCCACACAGGTTTTGGTATGCAGATCTTGTTCGGATGTCCAGTTGCCAACCTTGGCCACTTCCGTTAAGGCCAGACGTTCTATCTCAAGGCCCATTTTTCCATCAGGATCTCCTTGGAGTCTTAATTTGGTTTTGAAAGCTTTACATGCTCCTCCGTTTGAGCCTATGCATTCTCTGGACATTAAATTAGTTTCTTGGAAAGTATTGTTCCTTTTGGCCATCTCTTCTGCTAGAAGAGTTTCTGAATTATCTGCTCTTTCTTGTGAGTCTCCTTTTCTGATTTTTCATCAGGATAAGGCGGTCTTGCGGACTTCATTTACATTTTTACCTAAGGTTGTGAATTCCAACA
The DNA here is from genome assembly GCF_027579735.1 of Bombina bombina. Taxonomy (NCBI): domain Eukaryota; kingdom Metazoa; phylum Chordata; class Amphibia; order Anura; family Bombinatoridae; genus Bombina; species Bombina bombina. The sequence continues at coordinate 179,890,641 of NC_069506.1, read as the reverse complement.
ACATTAGTAGAGAAATTGTTGTCCCTTCATTGTGTCCTAATCCTAAGAATTCTCTGGAGAGATCTTTACATTCTTTGGATGTGGTAAGAGCTTTGAAATATTATGTTGAAGCTACTAAAGATTTCAGAAAGACTTCTAGTCTATTTGTTATCTTTTCTGGTTCTAGGAAAGGTCAGAAGGCTTCTGCCATTTCTTTGGCATCTTGGTTAAAGCTGTTGATTCATCATGCTTATTTGGAGTCGGGTAATTCACCGCCTCAGAGGATTACGGCTCATTCTACTAGGTCAGTTTCTACTTCCTGGGCTTTTAGGAATGAAGCTCCTGTTGATCAGATTTGCAAAGCAGCAACTTGGTCTTCTTTGCATACTTTTACTAAATTCTACCATTTTGATGTTTTCTCTTCTTCAGAAGCAGTTTTTGGTAGAAAAGTACTTCAGGCAGCTGTTTCAGTTTGATTCTTCTGCTTATAACTTCAGTTTTTTTTCATTATAAGATTAAAACATTTGATTTGGGTTGTGGATTATTTTTTCAGCGGAATTGGCTGTCTTTATTTTTATCCCTCCCTCTCTAGTGACTCTTGCATGGAGTGCCACATCTTGGGTATTTGCTATCCCATACGTCACTAGCTCATGGACTCTTGCCAATTACATGAAAGAAAACATAATTTATGTAAGAATTTACCTGATAAATTCATTTCTTTCATATTGGCAAGACTCCATAAGACCCACCCTTTTTATGGTGGTTATGATTTTTTTTGTATAAAGCACAATTATTCCAATTCCTTGTTGATGCTTTCGCTCCTTTCTTATCACCCCATTTCTTGGCTATTCGTTAAACTGAATTGTGGGTGTGGTGGGGGGGGGTGTATTTATAGGCATTTTGAGGTTTGGGAAACTTTGCCCCTCCTGGTAGGAATGTATATCCCATACGTCACTAGCTCATGGACTCTTGCCAATATGAAAGAAATGAATTTATCAGGTACATTCTTACATAAATTATGTTTTCTTGAATACGGCAGCATTTAAACCTGCAGGGAATTTTGGGTTTCCCATTAATGGCATGTACTGAGAGACTTTACAATTTAATGACAGGAGATTGCCCATTTTCCACCAGGCATTCAGAGGATTGAAAAGAGTTTTGAGTCTTTTAATTTCCGCTGGTAACTCTTTGGATAAACAATGTACTAATGCTGTCGGGAGATAAGGATTGCAGATACTTACCTCCAATGGGTTATTCGTCACGTAGTTACGAAAGAACCAATCTGCCACTATACGTGCAAGAAAGACATAGTTATACAGATGGATATTGGGCATTGAAAGACCTCCGCTCTCTTTTAAAAGTGAGAGTTTATTTAGAGAGATCCTAGGTCTTTTTTCCTGCCATAAGAATTTGCTGAGTGCACCATTAAGAGACCGAATATCCCTCTCTAAGAGAATTATTGGAGTATTCTGAAGGACGTAAAGAAGCTTTGGAAAAAGAACCATTTTGAATAAAGATATCCGACCCGAAATAGATAGAGGTAAAGTCTGCCAATTTTTAAGTTTCTCCCTTATGCTTGCTAGGATTGGAAGTATATTAAGATTATAAATATCCCCTGGTGTGGATGGAATAAAGATCCCCAGATACTTAAAGGAATCTTTGGCCAGTCTAAAGGGAATATTAGAAAGAGAGTTGCTATTTCTTCTAAGCCATAACCGTTCTGATTTTGCTGCGTTGATCTTATACCCTGAAAAGGACCAAAATTGAACAACAATTTCCAAAAATTTAGGTACACTAGTTTTGGTACCTGATAAATACAAGAGTACATCATTGATAGAGGTTCAATAGAGACATCAAAGAGTAAGGAGGAGAGAGGACACCCCTGGTGAGTTCCCCTCTTCAGCGCTATCTGTGGAGACACAGTATTATTAACTATCAGTCTTGTAGATGGTTCTTTATACAGATTATATATAAAATTGAGGAACCCGCCCCTAAAGCCAAACTTGGCTAGTGAGGTGAATAAGTGGTCATAATGTATTGAATCAAATGTTTCTCTGCATCAATTAAAACAATAGCTAAGTCAGGGGCGTCCTCTTTCCCCCCGACAGCTCAAGGCTCCTGAAGTACTCTGCAACAACCAGGGCTTCTCTGATTTTCGCTGAGAAGTTACACCTATATAGAAACCCGGCTTGATCTGTGTGAATAATGTTAGCAAGTGTTAACTGAAGCCGCTGGGCAATAATCGAACAAAGGATTTTGTAGTCTGTGTTTAGGAGGGCTATGGGTCTATATGATTCCTTCAGGGAAGGATCTTTCCCCCCTTTAAGAATTAAAATTGTGTAAGAAGCAGAGAAAGAGGTGGCTACTAGATCACCCTTGACATACATACTGTTATATAGATTGTTAAGGTATGGGCCCCAATTTATCAAAGGTCTTGCGGACCTGATCCGACACTGCGGATCAGGTCCGCAAGACCTCGCTAAATGCGGAGAGCAATACACTCTCCGCATTTAACATTGCACCAACAGCTCACAAGAGCTGCTGGTGCAACGCCGCCCCCTGCTGACTCGCGGACAATCGGCCGCCAGCAGGGAGGTGTCAATCAACCCGATTGTATTCGATCGGGTTGATTTCCGGCGATTCCTGTCCGCCTGCTCAGAGCAGGCGGACAGGGTTATGGAGCAGCGGTCTTTAGATATGTGCAACTACTTTTTTGTCATTTATGGTGGTGAGGGCCACAGAGCAACCAGTTAGAGGGCAGGATGTGGCCCCTGGGCTGTGGTTTGGGTAGATCTGTTTTTAAACTAAGAAATAATTTCACTCAACCGAAACACTAACCTCTACAACACTAACTGGTTATCCACATCTGAGTGCATTGCATATACTCCATGGTTACTACATATCTCTTAAACTGGGATGCATGTCAGGTTTAGGAACATTAGGGCTAAGCTACCAAGCGTTAAAAAGAGAGTGTTTTTACTTCTTTGTTTGAGAATAAACATCAAAATGAGCTTCTGGTAAAAGAGAAATCGAAAACCATTTGTTTACATTTGTGCATTTAGGTTCCACAGACCATTAAGTAACAAATATCCTCCGGTTAATACTTATGAACTGTTGGTGAGAGGAAGACTACAGGGACATAACACACTAAATAAATACCAAATAGAATGATGTATTCAAAGCAAAGATTAACATGAGCATTATATGCAGATTTATTTTAATTTTTTTAACATATTAAAGAAGCAAGTGTAATGTTTTAGCCTCCATAAAGAAATAGGTGCCTCCATGTTGTAACTTGCATTATCTGACTTTCTGTGCTAAGGCCAAATAGGGACAAGTCTCTAGAGTGTGCGGCCAATGATGGTGGAGAATAAAGCAGTGTTAAAGGGATAATAGTTTCATTATTTATTTTGTTCCCTTTCTCTTTAATTTAACTCTGAAAAATGCTGATTTTTTAAACTACACTGTTTTTTATACAGTATGTTTTACTTCCATGTTTTAACTTGTTTTCTTCATCTATTTTTCCTGTTGAGTACAATTTGGACCTAAATAAAGCAGGCAATAAAATTGACTATCCAAACTAACTGTTTGCACAAACAGATAAATAAAAAATAGTTCAAACATGGCAGCGCCCACTACTTTATAGAAACTAAAGTTCTTTATAGAAGCTAAACATTTACACTTATAGTTTCAATATTTAAATTACTACTATAATTGTAAAACTATACCTACATATTATTCTAAGGCTAATCTTTGCTTTGAATACATCATTATGTCTAGCATGTATTTACTGTTTAAAATCCCTTTTAAAGGAGCATGCATATATATATATCTAGAGAGAAACAGGATGATCTTTGGAAGTCAATAGGTATATGTAAATAGCTTATGTGTGTTGTGGTTACAGGTTACAATGTAGCTCCTGCCAGCCTTTCGCCTATACCCACAGGCCCTGCATGGCAAGGCCGCTCTATTGGAACTCCAAAACTGAGGCTTGTGGAATTCTTAGCTTTTATGGATCAGCAAGGTGAACCTGATGCAGTAAGTAAACAAATAATAATTGTTATGACCCTTTTGTCTCATTGTGTTTGTTAGAATAAAAATGGCAAATATAGCAAGTCTTGCCGATTTAAAGAGATATAAAAGTGCAAAAAGAAAATGCTCTATTATGTTAGAGCTTTTTATTATTGCACTTTTGATGGTATAGGGATTAAACACTTGGTTAAAGTCTGCTCCAGTGCAGCAATGCATTACTGGGAACTGAACAAATCTGGTGAACCAATGGCATGAGGCATATGTGTGTAGCCACCAATCAGCTAGTTTACCGAAGTGCATTGCTGCTGCTGAGCCTACCTACCATGTGCATTATGTATGTATCATGTGACCGCTATCAACCAATCACAGCCACATACGTATACTATGTGAACTCTTGCACATGCTCATTAGAAGCTGATGTCTCACAAAGTGTGCATCTAAAAAGAATGTGCACAATTTGATAATGGAATTAAATTGGAAAATCTCTTTAAAGGGACAGTGTACTTTAAAATGTTCTCCCCTTTTTACCTTTATTTTCTTCTTAAACGGGAAGAGTCCACAGCTGCATTCATTACTTTTGGGAATTCAGAACCTGGCCACCAGGAGGAGGCAAAGACACCCCAGCCAAAGGCTTAAATACCTCCCCCACTTCCCTCATCCCCCAGTCATTATTTGCCTTTCGTCACAGGAGGTTGGCAGAGAAGTGTCAAACGTTTGAAGAAGTCTCTTATGGAGGGTAGTACTCTTCAAAATGGGACTGGAGTTTTAAGTAATCTTGTCGGCTTCTCAGTGAGAGCATAGATGAAAGTTAGAGTCCAGAGATACAGGGAGGGTCGTCTCTGCAAAACCATCCCGACACATGTTAACAGCTCCTTGGCAATCAAGTTTTGCTGCTTGCATTTATTCACTCAAGTCCATGTCAGATGCGATGCTGCTATCTATCAAACTTGAAGGGCCATGTTCCTGTTCCACTGCGTAGATTCCAGTAAGATTGTTTCATTTTATTTCAATATTAGAATGTAATGTTAACAAAATAAGTCAGGGTCCAAGTGGGACTCCTTTTATCTTATGGAATCAAGGGTTAATATCTCCTTTGGGGGGTTATCGAACAGGGGGGACTTTACTCATGTTTGTTATGTGATTCTGTCTACTAATGTGTAGTGATGCTTGGGCTCAGGGCTATTCAGAACATAACGGCCTTATCATCAGACTCTGCGGTCCTTTTTGACTGACGCGCCTTTTTTTGCTAAGCTTACACGGTGCACCGCGTGACCGGGTGTGGTCAAGTTGTATTTCCATTTCCATACGCTAACCGAGTGAGAGTATGTGTTCGTTGGTTGTCTGGTTCACAGGAGGTGGTGAGTGCCCCAGCCATTGGGGGTGTAAGGTGCCGTTTAGTTGTTTTCCTTATTTGCAATCTCCAAGTTATGGAGGATTCTGATTTTTTAGAGACAGACATCTCCGACTCAGAGTATACGTCTTGTGAGGGGTATGAAATGGCCCAGGTTATCCATGCTCATCAGTTATGTTCTGATTGCCATGTTAGAGTACTCTCTTCCCCTGATTCAGGGAGCGTAGAGTGCATTGAGCCATCCGACCCTGAGGATTCCATGTCCAGTGTTCTACTAAGGCATGTTTTGGCGGTGCTGGAGGATTCCCTTCCTACTGGACAGAGGGATCCTTAGTCTTCTGTGTTGGAGTGCAAACTGGGTTAGACTATGTGATGAAGCCAATCTCCTTCACGTCTCCGTCTTTCTTTTCTTCTAAGTATCTGTTCCAGTTCTGAGCTTAGGAGATTGGAGCCTCAAATCGGCTGGTCCCGTTGGCGTGCCCATTCTCCTTGAGCTCTCACCCGCGGGTTCAGCCTTCATTTTATTTGATCCGGTTAGGATGTGTTTAATTTGTTTTACGAAGCTCATGTTTGTTATAGTTTCCGTTTTGGGAACGTTTCTTCTCTGGAACTGATACTTGCGATTTTGTGGTCGCATGAGCACTTCCTCTCAAGTTGCGCAGTACTATATAATGCATATATTATGTTTATAGTTTATCTATCCCTTCGGGGGCCTCTGTTTTCTTTTGACCATGGACAGTTTTGGAGTGTTCTCGTGCTAGGCGGGTTCTGGTCGGCACTAGATGCTGTTTCTTACGGTTCATGTCACCTACATGCTGGGTTGCTCACCTGATAAGTGTTCGTGTTTTCTTGTTGCCTCCATTTTAGAAGACGGAGAGTTGCTTTGGTCCACCTCCCATTTCTACTATCGAGTGGGCTTCTACTGTGGCCTAGTGGTAACATGTCTGAGTATCAAACTCAAGTTTAGGGGTTTGAATCCACCCCCATGTGCTACGCTTTAGGGGGTTCCGGGATCGGAGCCGGCTGAGACTAATCGTTAGAGGCCTTTTGGCCTTGAAACCAAAGTTTTTCCATTCCCATTGGGTTTGGAGGTTGGATGAACTCTTGGCGTCAGGGGTACCAAATGAATAAGCAATATTGTTTTCACTCTTGGTATCCTCTGGATGTCTAATTTTTGTGGCTAGTTCCAGGCGCCTCTCGTAGTTTGCTGGGGCTACTTTGTCCCCTTCTTGTGTGGTCAGGTCATCTGTGTTTGGAAGTTTGGGTATGTCCTTTTTACTTCCTCCTGTAGTATGTTGCACGCTCTTCTATGGTAGCGCAGGGGTTTGGGGTTCTTCCCTTTTTGTTTTTCCCCGGCATTCACCCCTGGTTGACTGGTCTGCCAGGAGTTGTGAGGCTCCCACTGTGTTTTTCTATGAGGCACAGGATTTCCGGGAGACTGATCTTGTAAGGGTCTTTTGGAGATATTATCATCTTCTCATCCTACGGACTGGTTTGGAGCCTGTCCCTTGTAACCCCATGGTCTTTAGACGGGGGTGTTCCCTTTAGACTCTCTAAGAGATCTAACTCTTTGGGTTTACAGCAGAGGGTCTGGGATTCAGTTGCACTATCTGGTGCTGGTTGCCCTCTTCCTAGACCTGTTAAGATGTCTCCTTGGCCTCTTTGGTCTGTATCTCTTTCGAGAGTCCAATGTCCAGGGACATTGGAATATCGGAGTGCACTGAAGGTGCACTCCTCCGTATGATATCACTGGAGTTAGAATATTGACCGGTCTCGGGTTCTGGGGGTCTGGCTTTCGGCCATGTCTCTCTTGTCTCCAATTTCCGAGTCCGGATCTGGATCGGTCCTAGGTGAAACCAACTGCAGCTATTTGCTCCTTGATTGTGTGCTCGCAAGCTGTTTTAAATTCGGTTTCAAGCCATTGGGTTCTGCAACTTCCGATTGTCCCTTCAGGGACAATTTGGTATCTGTCTGAGGGCTAGTTTTGCTGTCTCTCAGGCAAGATCTTACGGTTGTTGTCAGCAGCAGCTATTGCACCTTGATGTGAGCTTGTGGTTGTTTCAAATGAGCTGTTGGTATCTTATCAATGGTTTTTACCATTTCTTTCTCTCTTCGCCAAGCCTTTGGCTGGGAAAGCAGTTCCTTTACGTTTACCCTCCTTCAGGGAAGTCTTGCAGTGTTGCAGTTTCCATGAGACCTCATAGCTCTTTCTCTTCTTGTTTTACGAGGGGTTCTGCCCTCCTTGCGTGCAAGAGGTCATGGTGCTGGGTTCTGGTACTGGGACGCTGTAGTTCAGTGTTCTACATCCCTTGTCTGGGAGTGGTCCTGCTTGGGAAGGGAGCTGTGTAGGGGTTCCGGATCCCGAGCATGCTGTGTCTTCTGTCCTGACAAGTTAATTTAAATATTGGTCAGAGTTGTTCTTCCTTGGGGCCCCTTCCTTTTCTTCTGAGGTGTGGTTCGGAGAATTTTGTATTCTTTGTATTCCGATGTTGCCAATTTTTTGGACTGGGTCTGTTACCTCGGAAGGGGGGTCGGGGATCTGGTTGCTCTGTTGAGTCTTGACCGTGTGCTTGCAGTTTCTGCAGGTCTAAGTGGCCTGAGGGTTATCTCCCTGCCTAGTAGCTGGAGGTTTGAAGTTTGAATCCTGCTGTGGCAGCTCTCTATGCTCGTTCCTGCCTTGGTGGGGGGTCACGGTGTTCATCCCTCCACTGGTTGCATATGCTGCTGGTGTTGGATGTTCTTCTAAGGTCTGGTTTCCTAGATTAGAGTTGTCATCAAGAATTTTTCGTCATTCTCTGTGGGATGGTCTCCCATGTTGGCTTAGGGTCAGCTTTGCTGCTTGAGGTTGGAGTTCATGAGTTCTTGTTCAGAGGTGGCTATGTGTTTTCACAAGATAGCTTTTTTTCTCTGCTGGGATAATCATCCTTGTCTGCAGGTTCTGAAATGTCTTCGGTTCATATGGGTTTCGTACCTATGTTTGACTAGTCAGCTACTGTGTCTGCTGGACTAGGGTACAGTGGGGAGCTTGTGGCTTCCTTGTAGCAGCATAAGGCATATGGCATTGTTTCAGGGATCTGAGGATAAACCTTGGGGTTTTCTCGTTATCACACTCTTCTAGGGTAGTGTTGATCGCTGGTCCTTGTCCTTCTAGGGAGTTCTTCCCTGGGCGGTTGTCTTTAGCAACTTTGGGTTTGCCTTAGTTGTTTTGAGGGTTCTTTCCTTCGTTGGTGGTCCTTTAGATATCTTATTGGTCCTCTGTTTTCCCCCTTGTTCTAAGTGTTACAGTTTTTTTCAGGCTGTGGTGCCCTTCAAAGGGGCCGCCTTCTATACCCACCCTTTTGTTTGCATTCAGTGTCCACTATAGCTTGGGTATTGTTTTCCCAAAAGTAATGAATGCAGCTGTGGACTCTTCCTGTTAAGAAGAAAAACTTAAATTATGCTTACCTGATAATTTTCTTTTCTTCTGACGGGAAGAGTCCACAGCTCCCCGCCCGTGTTTTATCTGTGAGGCGGCGGTATTTCGTTTTTTTGTTCTTCTGGCACCTTTTTTTCACCCTGATATTTCTCCTACTGTTTCTTATTCCCTTGGCAGAATGACTGGGGGATGAGGTAAGTGGAGGAGGTATTTAAGCCTTTGGCTGGTGGCCAGGTTCTGAATTCCCAAAAGTAATGAATGCAGCTGTGGACTCTTCCCATCAGAAGAAAAGAAAACTATCAGGTAAGTATAATTTAAGTTTTTGACATTTTTGATGCTTTTGCATCTCTTGGCCAAGAGCTATTCACCAACCAAGGACAGCTAGTGTGCATTACCATGTTTAGCTCAAGATTTGTAATGTATCTCTGTTTTTAAACTAAGTTTATAGGAACAATAAAGTCAAAATTATACCCAAATGTTGAAGCACTTTAGAGTGATGCAGCATACCTGTAAAAAGCTGACTAGAAAATATCACCTGAACATCTCTTTGTAAAAAAAGTAAGATATTTACCTCAAAATTTCCTAAGTATTCACACCCCATTGTAAGGGTCTTTAATTCCAGAACTTGCAAGGGAGTGTGCATCTTGCTTGTGCACGCACAGCCATGTTTTTTCCCTATTCAGTTTAAGGAAGTTTACAATGAAATCTTAAGAGCAAAGCAATGCATGACCTCAGCACTGCTGATGCTGATTAGCTATTTTGTCCCCTAACTTGCAGCTGAAGTATAACTGTTACCAGAGCACTTATACTTGTAAGCTAAAGACATTTTGAGGTAAAATATATTCCTTTTTTACATAGAGATGTTCCGGTGATATTTTCTTGTGAGTTTTTTAATAATGCTGTATCACTTTTTCAAGTGATTTAGCCCATGGTTATTATGTCCTTTTAATGGGCATGGAATTTGAAATAACTTTCCAACTTCTATTATCAGTTTTTTTATTTCTCTAGGTATCCTTTAACAAGTAATCCAAGGTGAGCTCAGGAGTGTGCACGTGCCTTTAGCCATTTGGCAGCGGTGCTTGCAATAATTTATGACATCACTATAAATATTGTTGCAAACACTGCTGTCGTAGACTTTTAGACACCTGCACACTCCTAAACTATCAGCTTACTTAGATTTGCTCTTAAACAAAGGATACCAAGAGAGCAAAGCACATTTGATAATCAAAGTAAATTTTAAAGTTTTTAAAACAGCAATTATTTATCTGAATCATGAGCATTTCATTTTGACTTTGTTTTTGTGTGTTTAATCCATTTGCAGCAAGCAATAGTGCAATAAGATAATGCTCTAACACATAATACCGTTTTTTTATTGAGTGTCTTTTTTTTTTATAAAGCATTGCTTGTTTTATACACAAGTATATATTTTACCAGAATGTGTGCAATTTGTTTTCTAGTCCAGAGTGAGAATAAAAAATAATGTGCTGTAAAATGCTCACTGCAAAAATTTGGATTAAGCCAATGGTTCATTGAAAAAAATATTCTCACTATATGCATTCCCAACCGCAAAGATTAAAGTTAACGGAACTCTATCCGACTCATTCCGCATAACAAATGAGACTAGGCAAGGATGCCCCCTCTCCCCCTTATTGTTTGCTTGTGTTATAGAGTCCTTAGCATCACAAATCAGGTCAGAACAATCCATACAAGGTATGAAAATACAGAGCATAAAATTCTTTTTATATGCGGATGATGTTCTATTATTCACAACAAACCCAAGCACAGCTATACCAAAAATTATGTCGATCTTTGATGATTTTAGATTGGTCTCTTATTATAACATAAATTATACGAAATCCGAAATTTTTAATGTAACATTATCATCTGAATCCATGGAACGGGTCATGGCCACTTGCCCCTTTAGATTACAAAAAAAGAATATGAAATATTTGAGAATATATTTAGCCACATCTACAACAGATTTATTTAAATATAATTACATACCTCTAAGTAATAATATCATAGCAGATCTCTCGAGATGGAAATCAAGAGGGATCTCCTGGTTGGGTAGAATACATAGCATAAAGATGAATGTATTGCCGAGGATATTATATATATTACAAGCATTGCCCATACTTATCACATCATCATTCATACCACAACTACAACGTCAAATATTTAATTTTATATGGGATAAAAAACAGGCAAGGATAAATAAGAAAATTATGACTCTACCTACACAGTAGGTAGTACCGGACCTACACAAATATATAGTGGCAACATTCTTACAGAGAATAGTGGACTGGTTCCACAATAAAGAATCCAAAATGTGGGTAGAGATAGAACATATCTCTAAATCAGACCATCTAGGTGCTCTGTGTTGGACTGTTAAAAATAGCACTTCAACATATACTACCACAAATTAATTAATTATTGAAACTTTTACTGTCTGGGAAAGCGCACGGATAGAATACATATTTCTCTCCTCCAAATACTCACCGCTCACACCCCTCATTAACAACCCAGAGTTTACACCTGGCATGGGATACATTAAAAAAGCCATACAAGAAGAGAATAGAACTTTACATGTATTTCAATTAGCAAACGAAACAACTAAATTTACACAACAAGAACTCTCACAAAAAGGATTGCCATTTTTTCAACAATGGTACCCTTACTATCAGTGTCATTCGTACATCTCCAAGCACAGAGATAAGCTTAATTTGCTAAGGCCCCTAACAAATTTTGAAAAGTTATGTATTCAAAATGAGAAGATAACACACACTCTCTCCACTATACAGGGTATTCTGCAACAAACAAATCCTGGATACATCCGCCAATTTTTAACAACTTGGTGCACTGAATTAGATATTGAAATTTCGTATTCAGACTCCCTTAAAATATTTAGCAATGTAAAGAGCTCTTCTATATCATGTAAAACATTGGAAATGAATTATAAAGTTTTACACCGTTGGTACTTAACACCAAGCAGGCTTAAAAAAATATACCCCCATAGGCATAGTACATGCTGGAGGTGTGGGAGTGGCACTGGAGATATGGCACACATTTGGTGGACGTGCCAGAAGATAATTCCTTTCTGGAAAGCGATAGCCACAGAAACAGCCCAAATATTACATAAAAATATTCCACTACAACCAATTTCTTTCATGTAATTAGCAAGAGTCCATGAGCTAGTGACGTATGGGATATACATTCCTACCAGGAGGGGCAAAGTTTCCCAAACCTCAAAATGCCTATAAATACACCCTTCACCACACCCACAATTCAGTTTTACAAACTTTGCCTCCTATGGAGGTGGTGAAGTAAGTTTGTGCTAGATTCTACGTTGATATGCGCTCCGCAGCAAGTTGGAGCCCGGTTTTCCTCTCAGCGTGCAGTGAATGTCAGAGGGATGTGAGGAGAGTATTGCCTATTTGAATGCAGTGATCTCCTTCTACGGGGTCTATTTCATAGGTTCTCTGTTATCGGTCGTAGAGATTCATCTCTTACCTCCCTTTTCAGATCGACGATATACTCTTATATTTACCATTACCTCTGCTGATTCTCGTTTCAGTACTGGTTTGGCTTTCTACAAACATGTAGATGAGTGTCCTGGGGTAAGTAAATCTTATTTTCTGTGACACTCTAAGCTATGGTTGGGCACTTTATTTATAAAGTTCTAAATATATGTATTCAAACATTTATTTGCCTTGACTCAGAATGTTCAACATTCCTTATTTTCAGACAGTCAGTTTCATATTTGGGATAATGCATTTGAATCAATCATTTTTTTCTTACCTTAAAAAATTTGACTTTTTTTCCCTGTGGGCTGTTAGGCTCGCGGGGGCTGAAAATGCTTCATTTTATTGCGTCATTCTTGGCGCAGACTTTTTTGGCGCAAAAAATCTTTTCTGTTTCCGGCGTCATACGTGTCGCCGGAAGTTGCGTCATTTTTTGACGTCCTTTTGCGCCAAAAATGTCGGCGTTCCGGATGTGGGGGTCGCTTTTGTCTCCACATTATTTCAGTCTCATTTTTTCTTTGCTTCTGGTTACTAGAAGCTTGTTTATTGGCATTTTTTCCCATTCCTGAAACTGTCATTTAAGGAATTTGATCAATTTTGCTTTATATGTTGTTTTTTCTCTTACATATTGCAAGATGTCTCACGTTGCATCTGAGTCAGAAGATACTTCAGGAAAATCGCTGTCTTGTGCTGGAACTACCAAAGCTAAGTGTATCTGCTGTAAACTTTTGGTAGCTATTCCTCCGGCTGTTGTTTGTATTAATTGTCATGACAAACTTGTTAAAGCAGATAATATTTCCTTTAGTAATGTACCATTGCCTGTTGCAGTTCCCTCAACATCTAAGGTGCAGAATGTTCCTGATAACATAAGAGATTTTGTTTCTGAATCCATCAAGAAGGCTATGTCTGTTATTTCTCCTTCTAGTAAACATAAAAAATCTTTTAAAACTTCTCTCTCTACAGATGAATTTTTAAATGAACATCATCATTCTGATTCTGATGACTCTTCTGGTTCAGAGGATTCTGTCTCAGAGATTGATGCTGATAAATCTTCATATTTATTTAAAATGGAATTTATTCGTTCTTTACTTAAAGAAGTACTAATTGCTTTAGAAATAGAGGATTCTGGTCCTCTTGATACTAATTCTAAACGTTTAGATAAGGTATTTAAATCTCCTGTGGTTATTCCAGAAGTTTTTCCTGTTCCTAATGCTATTTCTGAAGTAATTTCCAGAGAATGGGATAAATTGGGTAATTCATTTACTCCTTCTAAACGTTTTAAGCAATTATATCCTGTGCCGTCTGACAGATTAGAATTTTGGGACAAAATCCCTAAAGTCGATGGGGCTATTTCTACCCTTGCTAAACGTACTACTATTCCTACGTCAGATGGTACTTCGTTTAAAGATCCTTTAGATAGGAAAATTGAATCCTTTCTAAGAAAAGCTTATCTGTGTTCAGGTAATCTTCTTAGACCTGCTATATCTTTGGCTGATGTTGCTGCAGCTTCAACTTTTTGGTTGGAGACTTTAGCACAACAAGTAACAGATCATGATTCTCATAATATTATTCTTCTTCTTCAGCATGCTAATAATTTTATCTGTGATGCCATTTTTGATATTATCAGAGTTGATGTCAGGTTTATGTCTCTAGCTATTTTAGCTAGAAGAGCTTTATGGCTTAAAACTTGGAATGCTGATATGGCTTCTAAATCAACTCTACTTTCCATTTCTTTCCAGGGTAACAAATTATTTGGTTCTCAGTTGGATTCCATTATCTCAACTGTTACTGGTGGGAAAGGAACTTTTTTACCACAGGATAAAAAATCTAAGGGTAAAAACAGGGCTAATAATCGTTTTCGTTCCTTTCGTTTCAACAAAGAAAAAAAGCCTGATCCTTCATCCTCAGGAGCAGTTTCAGTTTGGAAACCATCTCCAGTCTGGAATAAATCCAAGCCTTCTAGAAAGGCAAAGCCTGCTTCTAAGTCCACATGAAGGTGCGGCCCTCATTCCAGCTCAGCTGGTAGGGGGCAGGTTACGTTTTTTCAAAGAAATTTGGATCAATTCTGAAGAGGGAATCGTTCATTTGTTTTCAGACAGACAATGTCACTACTGTGGCATACATCAATCATCAAGGAGGGACTCACAGTCCTCTGGCTATGAAAGAAGTATCTCGAATTCTGGTTTGGGCGGAATCCAGCTCCTGTCTAATCTCTGCGGTTCATATCCCAGGTATAGACAATTGGGAAGCGGATTATCTCAGTCGCCAAACGTTGCATCCGGGCGAATGGTCTCTTCACCCAGAGGTATTTCTTCAGATTGTTCAAATGTGGGAGCTTCCAGAAATAGATCTGATGGCGTCTCATCTAAACAAGAAACTTCCCAGGTATCTGTCCAGATCCCGGGATCCTCAGGCGGAAGCAGTGGATGCATTATCACTTCCTTGGAAGTATCATCCTGCTTATATCTTTCCGCCTCTAGTTCTTCTTCCAAGAGTAATCTCCAAGATTCTGAAGGAATGCTCGTTTGTTCTGCTGGTAGCTCCGGCATGGCCTCACAGGTTTTGGTATGCGGATCTTGTCCGGATGGCCTCTTGCCATCCGTGGACTCTTCCGCTACGACCAGACCTTCTGTCGCAAGGTCCTTTTTTCCATCAGGATCTCAAATCCTTAAATTTAAAGGTATGGAGATTGAACGCTTGATTCTTGGTCAAAGCGGTTTCTCTGACTCTGTGATTAATACTATGTTACAGGCTCGTAAATCTGTATCCAGAGAGATATATTATAGAGTCTGGAAGACTTATATTTCTTGGTGTCTTTCTCATAATTTTTCTTGGCATTCTTTTAGAATTCCGAGAATTTTACAGTTTCTTCAGGATGGTTTAGATAAAGGTTTATCCGCAAGTTCTTTGAAAGGACAAATCTCTGCTCTTTCTGTTCTTTTTAACAGAAAGATTGCTAATCTTCCTGATATTCATTGTTTTGTACAAGCTTTGGTTCGTATAAAACCTGTCATTAAGTCAATTTCTCCTCCTTGGAGTTTGAATTTGGTTCTGGGGGCTCTTCAAGCTCCTCCGTTTGAACCTATGCATTCATTGGACATTAAATTGCTTTCTTGGAAAGTTTTGTTCCTTTTGGCAATCTCTTCTGCCAGAAGAGTTTCTGAATTATCTGCTCTTTCTTGTGAGTCTCCTTTTCTGATTTTTCATCAGGATAAGGCAGTGTTGCGAACTTCTTTTGAATTTTTACCTAAAGTTGTGAATTCTAACAACATTAGTAGGGAAATTGTGGTTCCTTCATTATGTCCTAATCCTAAGAATTCTAAAGAGAAATCATTGCATTCTTTGGATGTTGTTAGAGCTTTGAAATATTATGTTGAAGCTACTAAGTCTTTCCGAAAGACTTCTAGTTTATTTGTTATCTTTTCTGGTTCTAGAAAAGGCCAGAAAGCTTCTGCCATTTCTTTGGCATCTTGGTTGAAATCTTTAATTCATCTTGCCTATGTTGAGTCGGGTAAATCTCCGCCTCAAAGGATTACAGCTCATTCTACTAGGTCAGTTTCTACTTCCTGGGCGTTTAGGAATGAAGCTTCGATTGATCAGATTTGCAAAGCAGCAACTTGGTCCTCTTTGCATACTTTTACTAAATTCTACCATTTTTATGTATTTTCTTCTTCTGAAGCAGTTTTTGGTAGAAAAGTACTTCAGGCAGCGGTTTCAGTTTGAATCTTCTGCTTATGTTTTTCATTAAACTTTATTTTGGGTGTGGATTATTTTCAGCAGGAATTGGCTGTCTTTATTTTATCCCTCCCTCTCTAGTGACTCTTGCGTGGAAAGATCCACATCTTGGGTAATCATTATCCCATACGTCACTAGCTCATGGACTCTTGCTAATTACATGAAAGAAAACATAATTTCTCCAACATAGGTGTGTCCGGTCCACGGCGTCATCCTTACTTGTGGGATATTCTCTTCCCCAACAGGAAATGGCAAAGAGCCCAGCAAAGCTGGTCACATGATCCCTCCTAGGCTCCGCCTACCCCAGTCATTCTCTTTGCCGTTGTACAGGCAACATCTCCACGGAGATGGCTTAGAGTTTTTTAGTGTTTAACTGTAGTTTTTATTATTCAATCAAGAGTTTGTTATTTTAAAATAGTGCTGGTATGTACTATTTACTCAGAAACAGAAAAGAGATGAAGATTTCTGTTTGTATGAGGAAAATGATTTTAGCAACCGTCACTAAAATCCATGGCTGTTCCACACAGGACTGTTGAGAGCAATTAACTTCAGTTGGGGGAACAGTGAGCAGTCTCTTGCTGCTTGAGGTATGACACATTCTAACAAGACGATGTAATGCTGGAAGCTGTCATTTTCCCTATGGGATCCGGTAAGCCATGTTTATTTAGATCGTAAATAAGGGCTTCACAAGGGCTTATTAAGACTGTAGACTTTTTCTGGGCTAAATCGATTCATTATTAACACATATTTAGCCTTGAGGAATCATTTAATCTGGGTATTTTGATATAATAATATCGGCAGGCACTGTTTTAGACACCTTATTCTTTAGGGGCTTTCCCAAATCATAGGCAGAGCCTCATTTTCGCGCCGGTGTTGCGCACTTGTTTTTGAGAGGCATGACATGCAGTCGCATGTGAGAGGAGCTCTGATACTTAGAAAAGACTTTCTGAAGGCGTCATTTGGTATCGTATTCCCCTTTGGGCTTGGTTGGGTCTCAGCAAAGCAGATACCAGGGACTGTAAAGGGGTTAAAGTTAAAAACGGCTCCGGTTCCGTTATTTTAAGGGTTAAAGCTTCCAAATTTGGTGTGCAATACTTTTAAGGCCTTAAGACACTGTGGTGAAAATTTGGTGAATTTGGAACAATTCCTTCATATTTTTTCGCAATTGCAGTAATAAAGTGTGTTCAGTTTAAAATTTAAAGTGACAGTAACGGTTTTATTTTAAAACGTTTTTTGTACTTTGTTATCAAGTTTATGCCTGTTTAACATGTCTGAACTACCAGATAGACTGTGTTCTGAATGTGGGGAAGCCAGAATTCCTATTCATTTAAATAAATGTGATTTATGTGACAATGACAATGATGCCCAAGATGATTCCTCAAGTGAGGGGAGTAAGCATGGTACTGCATCATTCCCTCCTTCGTCTACACGAGTCTTGCCCACTCAGGAGGCCCCTAGTACATCTAGCGCGCCAATACTCCTTACTATGCAACAATTAACGGCTGTAATGGATAATTCTGTCAAAAACATTTTAGCCAAAATGAACACTTATCAGCGTAAGCGCGACTGCTCTGTTTTAGATACTGAAGAGCATGACGACGCTGATAATAATGGTTCTGAAGGGCCCCTAAACCAGCCTGATGGGGCCAGGGAGGTTTTGTCTGAGGGAGAAATTACTGATTCAGGGAACATTTCTCAACAAGCTGAACCTGATGTGATTACGTTTAAATTTAAGTTGGAACATCTCCGCATTCTGCTTAAGGAGGTATTATCCACTCTGGATGATTGTGGCAAGTTGGTCATCCCAGAGAAACTATGTAAAATGGACAAGTTCCTAGAGGTCCCGGGGCTCCCAGAAGCTTTTCCTATACCCAAGCGGGTGGCGGACATTGTTAATAAAGAATGGGAAAGGCCCGGTATTCCTTTCGTCCCTCCCCCCATATTTAAAAAATTGTTTCCTATGGTCGACCCCAGAAAGGACTTATGGCAGACAGTCCCCAAGGTCGAGGGAGCGGTTTCCACTTTAAACAAACGCACCACTATACCCATAGAGGATAGTTGTGCTTTCAAAGATCCTATGGATAAAAAATTAGAAGGTTTACTTAAAAAGATGTTTGTTCAGCAGGGTTACCTTCTACAACCAATTTCATGCATTGTCCCTGTCGCTACAGCCGCGTGTTTCTGGTTCGATGAGCTGATAAAGGCGGTCGATAGTGATTCTCCTCCTTATGAGGAGATTATGGACAGAATCAATGCTCTCAAATTGGCTAATTCTTTCACCCTAGACGCCACTTTGCAATTGGCTAGGTTAGCGGCTAAGAATTCTGGGTTTGCTATTGTGGCGCGCAGAGCGCTTTGGTTGAAATCTTGGTCAGCTGATGCGTCTTCCAAGAACAAGCTACTTAACATTCCTTTCAAGGGGAAAACGCTGTTTGGCCCTGACTTGAAAGAGATTATCTCTGATATCACTGGGGGTAAGGGCCACGCCCTTCCTCAGGATCGGCCTTTCAAGGCAAAAAATAAACCTAATTTTCGTCCCTTTCGTAGAAACGGACCAGCCCAAAGTGCTACGTCCTCTAAGCAAGAGGGTAATACTTCTCAAGCCAAGCCAGCTTGGAGACCAATGCAAGGCTGGAACAAGGGAAAGCAGGCCAAGAAACCTGCCACTGCTACCAAGACAGCATGAAATGTTGGCCCCCGATCCGGGACCGGATCTGGTGGGGGGCAGACTCTCTCTTTTCGCTCAGGCTTGGGCAAGAGATGTTCTGGATCCTTGGGCGCTAGAAATAGTTTCCCAAGGTTATCTTCTGGAATTCAAAGGGCTTCCCCCAAGGGGGAGGTTCCACAGGTCTCAGTTGTCTTCAGACCACATAAAAAGACAGGCATTCTTACATTGTGTAGAAGACCTGTTAAAAATGGGAGTTATTCATCCTGTTCCATTAGGAGAACAAGGGATGGGGTTCTACTCCAATCTGTTCATAGTTCCCAAAAAAGAGGGAACGTTCAGACCAATCTTAGATCTCAAGATCTTAAACAAGTTTCTCAAGGTTCCATCGTTCAAGATGGAAACCATTCGAACTATTCTTCCTTCCATCCAGGAAGGTCAATTCATGACCACGGTGGATTTAAAGGATGCGTATCTACATATTCCTATCCACAAGGAACATCATCGGTTCCTAAGGTTCGCATTCCTGGACAAGCATTACCAGTTCGTGGCGCTTCCTTTCGGATTAGCCACTGCTCCAAGGATTTTCACAAAGGTACTAGGGTCCCTTCTAGCTGTGCTAAGACCAAGGGGCATTGCTGTAGTACCTTACTTGGACGACATTCTGATTCAAGCGTCGTCCCTTCCTCAAGCAAGGGCTCACACGGACATTGTCCTGGCCTTTCTCAGATCTCACGGATGGAAAGTGAACGTGGAAAAGAGTTCTCTATCTCCGTCAACAAGGGTTCCCTTCTTGGGAACAATAATAGACTCCTTAGAAATGAGGATTTTTCTGACAGAGGCCAGAAAAACAAAACTTCTAGACTCTTGTCGGATACTTCATTCCATTCCTCTTCCTTCCATAGCGCAGTGCATGGAAGTGATAGGTTTGATGGTAGCGGCAATGGACATAGTTCCTTTTGCGCGCATTCATCTAAGACCATTACAACTGTGCATGCTCAGTCAGTGGAATGGGGACTATACAGACTTGTCTCCGAAGATACAAGTAAATCAGAGGACCAGAGACTCACTCCGTTGGTGGCTGTCCCTGGACAACCTGTCACAAGGGATGACATTCCGCAGACCAGAGTGGGTCATTGTCACGACCGACGCCAGTCTGATGGGCTGGGGCGCGGTCTGGGGATCCCTGAGAGCTCAGGGTCTTTGGTCTCGGGAAGAATCTCTTCTACCGATAAATATTCTGGAACTGAGAGCGATATTCAATGCTCTCAAGGCTTGGCCTCAGCTAGCGAGGGCCAAGTTCATACGGTTTCAATCAGACAACATGACAACTGTTGCGTACATCAACCATCAGGGGGGAACAAGGAGTTCCCTAGCGATGGAAGAAGTGACCAAAATCATTCTATGGGCGGAGTCTCACTCCTGCCACCTGTCTGCTATCCACATCCCAGGAGTGGAAAATTGGGAAGCGGATTTTCTGAGTCGTCAGACATTGCATCCGGGGGAGTGGGAACTCCATCCGGAAATCTTTGCCCAAGTCACTCAGCTGTGGGGCATTCCAGACATGGATCTGATGGCCTCTCGTCAGAACTTCAAAGTTCCTTGCTACGGGTCCAGATCCAGGGATCCCAAGGCGGCTCTAGTGGATGCACTAGTAGCACCTTGGACCTTCAAACTAGCTTATGTGTTCCCGCCGTTTCCTCTCATCCCAAGGCTGGTAGCCAGGATCAATCAGGAGAGGGCGTCAGTGATCTTGATAGCTCCTGCGTGGCCACGCAGGACTTGGTATGCAGATCTGGTGAATATGTCATCGGCTCCACCTTGGTAGCTACCTTTGAGACGAGACCTTCTTGTTCAGGGTCCGTTCGAACATCCGAATCTGGTTTCACTCCAGCTGACTGCTTGGAGATTGAACGCTTGATCTTATCGAAGCGAGGGTTCTCAGATTCTGTTATCGATACTCTTGTTCAGGCCAGAAAGCCTGTAACTAGAAAGATTTACCACAAAATTTGGAAAAAATATATCTGTTGGTGTGAATCTAAAGGATTCCCTTGGGACAAGGTTAAGATTCCTAAGATTCTATCCTTCCTTCAAGAAGGATTGGAAAAAGGATTATCTGCAAGTTCCCTGAAGGGACAGATTTCTGCCTTGTCTGTGTTACTTCACAAAAAGCTGGCAGCTGTGCCAGATGTTCAAGCCTTTGTTCAGGCTCTGGTTAGAATCAAGCCTGTTTACAAACCTTTGACTCCTCCTTGGAGTCTCAACTTAGTTCTTTCAGTTCTTCAGGGGGTTCCGTTTGAACCCTTACATTCCGTTGATATTAAGTTATTATCTTGGAAAGTTTTGTTTTTGGTTGCAATTTCTTCTGCTAGAAGAGTTTCAGAATTATCTGCTCTGCAGTGTTCTCCTCCTTATCTGGTGTTCCATGCAGATAAGGTGGTTTTACGTACTAAACCTGGTTTTCTTCCAAAAGTTGTTTCTAACAAAAACATTAACCAGGAGATAGTCGTGCCTTCTCTGTGTCCGAAACCAGTTTCGAAGAAGGAACGTTTGTTGCACAATTTGGATGTTGTTCGCGCTCTAAAATTCTATTTAGATGCTACAAAGGATTTTAGACAAACATCTTCCTTGTTTGTTGTTTATTCTGGTAAAAGGAGAGGTCAAAAAGCAACTTCTACCTCTCTCTCTTTTTGGATTAAAAGCATCATCAGATTGGCTTACGAGACTGCCGGACGGCAGCCTCCTGAAAGAATCAGAGCTCATTCCACTAGGGCTGTGGCTTCCACATGGGCCTTCAAGAACGAGGCTTCTGTTGATCAGATATGTAGGGCAGCGACTTGGTCTTCACTGCACACTTTTACCAAATTTTACAAGTTTGATACTTTTGCTTCTTCTGAGGCTATTTTTGGGAGAAAGGTTTTGCAAGCCGTGGTGCCTTCCATTTAGGTGACCTGATTTGCTCCCTCCCTTCATCCGTGTCCTAAAGCTTTGGTATTGGTTCCCACAAGTAAGGATGACGCCGTGGACCGGACACACCTATGTTGGAGAAAACAGAATTTATGTTTACCTGATAAATTACTTTCTCCAACGGTGTGTCCGGTCCACGGCCCGCCCTGGTTTTTTTAATCAGGTCTAATAATTTATTTTCTTTAACTACAGTCACCACGGTATCATATGGTTTCTCCTATGCAAATATTCCTCCTTAACGTCGGTCGAATGACTGGGGTAGGCGGAGCCTAGGAGGGATCATGTGACCAGCTTTGCTGGGCTCTTTGCCATTTCCTGTTGGGGAAGAGAATATCCCACAAGTAAGGATGACGCCGTGGACCGGACACACCGTTGGAGAAAGTAATTTATCAGGTAAACATAAATTCTGTTTTATGTAAGAACTTACCTGATAAATTCATTTCTTTCATATTGGCAAGAGTCCATGAGGCCCGCCCTTTTTTGGGGTGGTTATGATTTTTGTATAAAGCACAATTATTCCAATTCCTTATTTTATATGCTTTCGCACTTTTTTATCACCCCACTTCTTGGCTATTCGTTAAACTGAATTGTGGGTGTGGTGAGGGGTGTATTTATAGGCATTTTGAGGTTTGGGAAACTTTGCCCCTCCTGGTAGGAATGTATATCCCATACGTCACTAGCTCATGGACTCTTGCTAATATGAAAGAAATGAATTTATCAGGTAAGTTCTTACATAAATTATGTTTTTTTGGCTTTTCCACGGGTTCCCACACTCCACACCTAACTAACACAAGAAATTACTCAATGTCTTATGTAATGCTGCAAAACACGTCATAGTCAAGAATTGGAAATCAGTGGAGGTCCCCACAGTGGCCAATTGGATAGATAGTAGCAACACCATGCTGAGTCTAGATGAATACCACTATCTTAAAACCAGACGTATTGAAACCTATCAGAACCTTATGTTTTACTGGGAATCTTATATAGCCTCACACTTTCAGAACCACTAATCCCAAAAGCTTAAGTAGCAGAATTGAAATAAAATGATCCCCAATTAAATAACTTCACAAACAAATGTTTGATGAATTGTCAGCATAGTCACAGACATATTGCTGTTTAGTCGGAATTAGAATTGTTATGTATAATAGACATATGCAAGAACAATCTTTTGATGCCAAAGATTAGTTTTGATTTAGTTCTTTGATTTACTATTGTTAAATATGTTAATTATTTGTACTCACTTCATTTGATTTAATTGTTACCGTTTAGCCTTACCATTGTATAACTGCAACTGTACAATGCAAAAAATGTAAAGACCAAAATGAGACTATATTGCATAAACTCTGTATTTGTACTATCCGGTCAATAAAAAGTAAAATTAAAAAATAATAATAATAATAATGTGCTGAGACAATGAGATCTGATTCTGTGCAGTTCAGCTTTAATACCCAGAACGTGTTTGATTATGCAGTTTGTATAACTTCAGTTTTTTTCTTTTTTGTGCCTTGTAGTACAACAAGCACCTCTATGTGCATATTAGCCAGTGTAATCCTTCCTATAGCGATGCGCTGCTGGAGTCTGTGGATGTGCGTCAAATATACGACAAATTCCCTGAGAAAAAGGGAGGGTTGAAAGAACTGTATGAGAAGGGACCACCAAATGCTTTCTTCCTTGTCAAGTTCTGGGTGAGAATAACTGTCTATACTTTTAGTGTTACTGACACAGTAGCTGTGCATATGTTTTCCAATGGCCCCTAAGGTTGGTTTTATTTGTCCATCTATTGTCATAACGCATCACATGGTGTGGCAAGCCCAGCAAGGTATGGAACCATTGCTCATAAAATCTTAATTCTCTTTCCTAGTTTTTTGTGATAATTTTACCTATAGCTATGGTGTTCTCCCCAGTGGGTGCACCTCCCGGCTGATTTTACTGACCACCCAGCTAAAATTGTAACCAATATACCTGTATACAGCTGTTTATTGATGTCCCACCCTATGCATGTCATATAATCCTGTGAGATTGAGCTTTACTCAAAAGTGAATGTTTTTTAGACTGTAAAACTGGGGCTGCTAAAATCAATAATATATGTTAAATAAAGGGACATAGAAGTTCAAAAAGACACTTCAATAATGTGTTAAATTTTTTTATTATTGAATTGTTGCTTGTTTTAACCATTACAAAGAGGTTATATAGATTTAGTAAAAGTTCTCTCTAGAGAATCAGTGTACTACTGGGAGCCTAGCTAAACACAGCTGGTGAGCCATTCATGTGTGTGTATCCACCAATCACCATTTAGCTCCCAGTAGTGCATTTCTGCAACCAGGGGCGAAACTACAGGGGGTGCAGAGGTCACAATTGCCCAGCTTAAAAAAAAAACTTTGATCTGCCACTGCCTGCACTGATATCATGTGAGTTTGACATGATGCTTCACTAGTGTGTCTGACTACAGGGGTTAGTCTTTCTGTTTTTACCCATTGGTGTTTATGTGTGTGTGTGTGTATGTATGTATGTGATTGTGTGTGTATTTATGCATGTATATGTGTCTGTGTATGTATGTGACTGTGTGTGTATGTATGCATGTATATGTGTTTGTGTATGTTTGTGGAACCAGCAAATTACAGACCTTGTTACTACAGCATGGGGGGAGAGGGTAAACAGTGTCACTATACAGTACCAGTATATACAGTACGGGGGGCTGGACCATGTCACAGACTACTGTGGTCACTTTATAATGTACTGGGGCGGGTAGGGTCAGGTTAGACATCTCACCGACAGATTATAGACTGTGTCACTGACTCACTATATACAGTACTGGTGGGTTAAACAGTGTCACTATATACAGTAATAGGGAGTCAGAACCATCTCACAGACTGTGTGGGCACAGGGTACCTCCTTTTTCAGACATGTAATCTGATTCACATTTTTTTTCTGTGTTAAATGTTTAAAAAAAAATAAAAAAAGATATGTATCAAATTCACTTTTTTTTGGTGGGGGGGGGGGGGGGCTTCTTAGATTCTTGCACCTGGGCCCTGTGGTTTCTAGTTACGCCTCTGGCTGCAACATGAGTCGACCATGATTTTTCAACAAAGGATTCAAAATAAATAAAGGAAGTTTGATAACAGAAGCAATTTGAAAAGTCTCTTAAAATTGCACGTTCTATCTGAACCATGAACGTTTAACTAGTGTTATTAAATGTCCCCCAACTACAGTAATCCTGTATGCTCAAGCAATTTACATTTTGTATTATTTTTAATAATTTTTTTTATCTAAATGCAGACAGATCATTACTGAGTACAATTATCTCTCATGTCATTCTATATAATGGACCTGTGTCCTGTTTATAATTTACAAATAGCAGTATATGTTACAACTGTCTGTAATGTAAGGCCGGGTTTAACAGAAAGTCTCATTAACATATTTTTTGTTTAATTGTTGCATTAAGTACAATCCTATAATATAATGTACTTTTTTATTTGGATGCAGGCGGACCTTAACACAAGCATCCAGGATGAACCTGGAGTTTTCTATGGTGTAAGCAGCCAGTATGAAAGCCCTGAAAATATGACCATCACCTGTTCTTCCAAAGTCTGTTCCTTCGGAAAGCAAGTGGTGGAGAAAGTTGAGGTAAGAATGTGATTTGCTGTTGTAAAAAAAACAAACAAACAAAACAAAGTAATGGAGTAAATGGAGAAAAATAAATTGTTAGACTGAACTAGTAAAAGTTTTTAACCGTTTAATGACAGGTCTAATTTGTCTACATCGGAACAACACTCAGAGTTAAACTAATTGAAATCATACGATCGCAAGATTTCAATGATGGGATCCGGCCAAGGGGGAGTGCCTATGACTCTAGGCCGCGATCCCATTCAAGAAGCGTTGTTGGCTTCAGTACAGCCAAATGGTTAGGGCGTTCCATGCCGTCCTAACACTAAAGCCCAGCGCAGTTAGGACAGCATGGAAAGTCCTAACACCATGAAGGGGTTAAAGAACAACAAAAAATAGATTGTTTATTTAAATTTAAAAAATGTGATAAAACTTGATGCTTAAGACTTAACATAATACATTGTTTTCTTCTATAGACAGAGTATGCCAGGTTTGAAAATGGCCGTTTTCTGTACCGCATCCATCGCTCACCGATGTGTGAATATCTCATAAACTTCATCCACAAGCTTAAACAGCTTCCTGAGAAATACATGATGAACAGTGTATTAGAAAACTTCACTATTCTCCAGGTAAATTTGAGCACTTAAATTTAAAGGAGCATTAAGGTTGCTTTTCAGAAATCTGTGCATTATATATATATATATATTAGCAGTTAATTACAATGTTGCAAAAGCTCTGCAGATAAAATAATTTTAAAAGTATTTAAAAGTTTCATCTTGTTAGCACAATCTGCATTGTTTTGCAATTCAGGGACAAACCTTTTAAAATCCACTTTAGTATATTCATCTTATCTCCTGTGTTGTGGCCAGTTAGTGTTAGATATAAATGAGCTCCTGCATTGATCAAGCAATCACTATGTTGAATGTAGCTAGGTCATGATTCTAAGGTCTTCAACGTGTGTTCCAGCTTTTCCAGGCAGGCAGGAAATATCTAAACAATAAAAGGTCTAACTCCTATAAAGTTAGAATCCCATCAGTGCTGATCTGCTTAATGAGATGTTGTGGGGGGTTTCTTAAGTTGGAGGGGGGACTTGTAAGGGATCTTCTATCTTAGTACATTGTCTGAGGTCTCACAACTGGGAGAAAAGACAATACACATTCCTATGAAGGCCTTGGGGGGTAATGTACATACAGCACTAAGATCCAGTTAGCACCTTTTTATGTGCTAATGGTGCACATTACCATGCAAGCAGAACCTTTGCATTCTTATTGTGGCAAAATAAGCATATTTGTTGGGGGAAGTCTGTTTAATTCTGAGGGTTGTAAAAATGCTCTGGTATAGAAAAATCTGCACGTCTTGTCCCATGTCTGCAACTCACAGAATAGAGAAAATCAGCTTGACAACCTGTTTGAGTGTTTATCTTGCCTATCTTGATTGTGGCCAATAAGCACAAGCAAAGCTACAACAGATTAATCCGGAGTACTAAAGTGGGTTTAAAGGACCATTAAATACAATAGATTTTCATAATCAACAAACGCATGATAAAAAGACAATGCAATAGCACTTAGTCTGCTAGATTTTTTTCTGGAAATTTTCAGTTATGTCTTTTTCCACTACTGTATCATGTGGCAGCTATCAGCCAATCACAAATGCATATATGTATATTCTGTCAATTCTTGCACATGCTCAATAGGAGCTGGTGACTCAAAAAGTGTAAATCTAAAAACACTGCACATTTTGTTAATTGAAGTAAATTGGAAAGCTGTTTAAAATGTCCTGCTCACACACCTTTACACTAAATGCGATATGCTGAATTTTTTTTAAAATATTTAATGTACCTTTAAGATAAAGATTTTAATATTGCACATTATACTTGATCTTCTTATTTATTAGTATATCTGTTCATTGATGTTTTTACTTAGGTGGTTACAAATCGAGACACCCAAGAATTACTTCTCTGCATAGCTTACGTCTTTGAAGTGTCAACCAGTGAACACGGTGCTCAGCATCACATCTATCGGCTGGTGAAAGACTGAGTACAAAGGCAGCTCTCCCTTCCCCTCAGCTTGGTCACGTAGGACTGGTTGTTTAAGACACGTGCAAAAGTGGAGGCATCTCGCATTCTCCCGAAGCTTCTGGACCCTTTTTTGGAAAGGAGGCAAATAAAAAAAACAAAATGGGGAATGGGACCCTTTAATGGATGCAAGGACAGGGGGAAGGGACACAAAACCACAAAGACCTCACCCTAACAGAACCTTCTCTGTGTTATGTTTTTGAGCCAAAAGGATTATATATAAATTTATATATATATATATATATGTTTGTGTGTGTGAAACCATTTCCAAACCTGGGAAATCATGTAGAAGCCACAGCTGTCATAAGTTGTTTTTTTCTGTTTTATTTTTGTTAATATTATTATATATATATTTTTTTTTACATTTTATTTGCTGCCAAGTTTTTAAATTCACGGTACGGCACCAAAATTAAAAATAGGAAGAGAAGGAATTGGTAGGATATTACCAGAGTTGTCCACTTCTTTTCCTGAGTCTAGCTCCTTGGACCCTACTGAAATGTATTGCCTGCACTTTCCATGGTAGAATATTTCTAGCTGTAATTACTGTTCTGTAGCCAACAGATTGGGTTTCTAGAAGTAGGCTTGCACAGTATTGTACACTGGTTCACTTTACGCTAGTTGTAACTAGTGTCCAGCTTTTTAAAAAAATAGATATATAATGTTAATTTATCAGGGAGCAGAGGAATGTTGATTTTACTGTGCGTTTGGTTTGATGCACCCGTTAAATATGACAAATGCAGAACCATAAGGGTGCACATAAAGTTCATTACAGACATTTTATTTGTGTGGTTAATATCACGACGGTGGACATATATTTTTGAAGGATCATGCAGCTTGATTGTGAAGGGCCAAAAATAGGAAAAGATTATTTTTGGGTCTATTGTAAAGTATTTTTAATGAAAGAAAGACTTGCCAGTTCACCAATGGAGTGTTCTGCATGCTTCCCCTTGTTTTTAATTAAACAGAAACCAGGGTTTCCACTTCCTGTTGATGTCAGTGTGGCACTTCACATTTCTCTGAAAAGGAGCCAAGAACAAGATAACAGTAGTTGAGACGATTGCTGAAGAATTTTGGTCTGGATGCGTTGGACTCTTTAAAGTATGATTTAAAAAGTATATTTAGTGACTTGCACCCTCTTCTGTAACACATTCAGTGCCTAAAGGAATGTGGTAAAAAGACATATATTTTTTTGTATTGAAAAGCCAATGTGCTAATGAGTGGATTTGAAATTATAGTATGAAAATTATAATGAAAAAAGTGTACTTAACTGGCAGCCTGCTTATCCTGCCTGTAGGAAATCCCAGCACTCCTGATGATGCACGCAATTATTACCTGAACTTTGATTTTAATTAAAACTTAATGAACAGAGAGAAGATCATTCTTAACACTGCTGTACGTTGGGTTTTGAGGGGAGGGGGGAAAAAAGGTGGGATGCTAAAATATCACTGTTTCTATTTTAGTTATATTTTTATGATCATAAGAATCATAGCAAACCCTCAAAATTGTCACAGTATCATGTGTTTGTGTGCCATTTTACATGGGCTTACAGAGCCATAGATAATATGAAACCCTGTTTAGTCATTTTTTTGATGTCAAAAGGACTTGCATTGGAAACTATTGTAGCTTTCCTTGACAGCAGATTGGTCAAACCAAAGAAATAAACTATGCATTTCCTGTGAGTTCTTATTTGATGCCGAAGTGCTGAATGGTCCTATTTTTCTTCTGTTTAAGTTCCAGATATTTAGGAAGTCTAAAATGTCTGACTGTAGAACAACAAGGTATTTGGCATAGCTTCAGAATTTCTATTGTAATCCTGTTTTTTTACTTCCAAGTTTACCTGACCATTACATTATGCCAATCTACAGTATTTAATATATGTCAATTCAGAGTCCTCTAGTGTTTGGAAATGTTACAATATGAATAGAAGGAAATATGTGATTATGAATGAAGTTGTATAGGAGTATTTGTAAGTGCCAAAATAGAAACTTCTTTTTTTCTCTCCCGTAACGTGACTGAACAGAGGACAGTGCAAATGAGATTAACTTGAAAGCGGACTCATTTTGACTTATGAAACTGTTTCCCCTCCATCTTCAATATCCAAATAGAGATTAAGAGACTGCATATGATGCTATAAACTCGGGGAAATCCGTTGTACACAAAAAAAAAAAGCAAAACAAGTTGACTTCAGTGTATACCAATGTTTGTATTGTGAACAAAACTTTCTTAGTATATAAAATTATTTTACAAAAACATGATTAGTAGTTGTGTTTTGTTTGTGCTAAAAATAGGCAATGTTATAACACAGTTTATAATCTATACTATCCCATAGAACTTTTTTAGCACTTTAAACAACAACATTTATATTAATGCTTAAAAATATTCTTTCTTTCCTAAGATAAGGTGAGTCCACAACGTCATCAATTACTGTTTGCCTCCTCCTGCTGGCCAGGAGTGATATTCCCAAGAACACCACAGTTAAACTGTTAAGTATCACTTCCCTTCCCACAAACCCCAGTAATTCTCTTTGCCTTCGGTGCAAGGAGGAGGTGAAGTGTGGTGTCTGAAGAAAATTAGATTTATTTCACTTCAATCAAGATTTTATTATTTTGAAAGCCAGAGTAGGTTTACTCTGATCTTTCCTCTCAAGATTGGGTCTAGCCGTACTCCACGTTAGTCTCTTCAGTAGGGCAGTGGGGGCTTTAAAGCAGTTAGGAACTTGTAAGGGGGCCTTGCTGCGTTTTCCTATCATTTTGCTGCCCTAGTATAGAAAACCAGAGTAGGTTTACTCTGTTCCTTCTTTTTTCTACAGGTCTCTGTGAGGAGTGGCACACCGTGTAGACTATCCTCCTGCCGGACGGCTAGATGCAGGTAAGTGCCCTTTTGTCTTCTAAGTATGGGAGATGGTGCACTTTATAGACTTCTGCAAACTTATTGGGGACAAAAAATATCTCTTAGCTAGGATATTAATCATGGCAGTGTGCAGGCACTTAATGTGAGATGTCAGAGAAGCTGTTTTCCCTTTAATGGTGATGAAGGGGTTAACAGTTGCACGAGGCTTGGTTTTTTCGTGCAATAAGCGCATGTTAAAGTCTTATGGGCTTATGTGTGATCGCTTTATGTTACAGCGATCTAGTGGCCAGATTATTAATCTTTTTTTGGGAACTGTTGTTAACCATATTGTTAACAGGCAGTCTCCGGTGCAATAACGTTGTTTTACCCTCAGTCATAACTTCTAAATAACGAGTAACTCTCGTACCTCGCAAGAGAAATTTTCAGTTATAGTGTTTTTATTTAGCCATGTTTATTTCTGCTGTGCATTTTCTTAACCGTTTAATGACTCCGCCTCCTTGGTCAGTCAGGAACAGAGCAGCGTTTATTTTTGTGCCTACTTTTGTCGCGATCATGTGAACTGGGCTCCTTCTCCGGCTGAGAACGGAGCGGCGGGCTTGTATAGGGTTTTAGGCTGTTTGTATCGGAGCTCATGATATTTTATGTAGAGAATCATAAGTGCCCCAATACATTTTTTATGCTTCTGTTGGTAACGTTGCTAGCAGTATGTGGAGACTTCATGAGTGGAATTTTCTTTGAATTCTTGTCCCTATATCGACCTGTTCTATAGAATGGAAGGGATTGGGTGGTTTTGATATGTTACAGGAGTATAAGATTTTCCTCCATGTACATATGATCACTTTAACAATTATTTAGCTTAAATGTTCCAAGAAAGAATTTTCATTCATGTTTATGTTACAGGGGTATACGATTGGAACAGAGGGCTGTTCCCATATATATTTTAGTTATGTTTTCCTGTTATTTGGCAATTCTCCATACTCATGAAGTGACAGTATTTATTTTTAACTAGCCTCATGTCTCTCAGGATGATGCTGTTTAAGCAATGCCACAGCTTTCTCCTCAAACGTCCCAAGCCTTTATGTCTTCACATGCAGTGCCCTGCGGTTCCTCTCAATCTCCTGGAGGAGTTATTTGCCTGCAGAATTTGCTGCCCAGGTATCTTCTGCAGTATCTGTGGCATTATCTGTTTTTCCTATACTTAAGGGAATTTGCAAGAGGAATATTGGAGATTCAGATAGTTAGGTTTCTGTCCTACCTACTGCTACACAGGTTGCCTTCCCTCATAAACCTAATGAGGAGGATGCGTCAGTAGCCTCTGAGGGTGAAATCTCAGATTTGGACGATATAATTCCTTCATCTGATGCTGAAGTAGTGACCTTCAGATTTAAGCCTGAACACCTTCATGTATGGTTAAAGGAGGTTTGGCTACTTTGGAGCGACTCCAATACGCCTGTTGTTGTCAACCTTAAAGAATCTAGTAAAATTTATAGTACTAGGATTCCTCTGTGGAAGTTTTTTCCTGTTCCAGATCGTGCTAGGAGATTTTTCACAGGAAGGGGAGAAGTCAGGGTTCCTTTTTTCCCGTCTCCTCTCTTTAAAAAGAGCTGTCTCCATTAAATATCAGGGAGCATGGTGCCTAAAGTAGTAGGGTATTTCTACTCTGTCTAAGAGAACTACGATTCCTAGAGAGGATAGCTGTTCTTTTCAGGATCAATGGAGGCTTACATGGAAGTTTATATTGCCTCTGTGTCCAGGGTGGCATCTTATTGGTGTGATGCCTTGTCTGATTTTAATTTGGTACAGACTCCTTTGGAGGAGACCCAGTACAGAATTAAGGCTCTAGCCAATTCTTTTATTTCTGAAGCTACCATACAAGTTTTTCAGCCAGGAGCCAAGATATCTGGCTTCCCTGTGCTAGCCCGCAGGGCGTTGTGGATAGTGGATTTTTCCTATGAGTCCAAGTTTCTGGTGTTTCCATACAAGGGTGAGACCTTGTTTGGTCCTGATCTGACAAGAATAGTTCTGATATTACGGATGGATGAGGGTCTTTTCTACCACAAGACTAGATGAATAGACCTAAAGGAGTTTGCCCCCCCTCCGGGATTGGTCCAAGTGGGGGGTTGGATCTCTCTGTCTTCAAACAAGGATACGAGATGTCCCAGATAAGCTGTGGACATAATATCTCAAGGTTACTACATAGTAGTCATTCCTTCCCTCCCTGAAGCAGGTTCCTTTCTATCAATTTTATCTGCAGGTCAGATAACAATGAGGCATTTTTGTCATGCGTTTGGGACTTCTCTCCCCTCTGAGTGATAGTTCCAGTTCCTGTTAGGGAACAGGGTCTAGAATTCTAGAGGGAAGAGGGAATTTTTCATCCTATGGTAGACCTAAAGTGTCTCAACAAGTTGTCTCAGGGTACCGTTCTTCAAATGGAAACCAGTGGTTCCACTCTTCTTTTGGTCTAGGAGGGTCAGTTCATGGTGACCATAGACCTGGAGGACACATATTTTCAAATTCTTGAGTTTTTACCTTTCTTTCAAATACTTTCAGTTTGTGTCTCTTTCATTCTAATGAGACGGTGAGTCCACAGATCATTCTCCTGGCCAGGAGGAGGCAGCAAAGAGCACCACAGCAAAGCTGTTAAATATCACTTCCCTACCCACAATCCCCAGTCATTCTCTTTGCCTGTTGCAAGGACGTGGTATAGTTTAGGTGTCTGTTAGAAGATTCTTCAATCAAGATTTTTTTATTTTAAAGTCTGAGCAGGATTGCTTTGACCTTCCATCACAAGCTGGGCTTAGCTGCACCCCAAGTTAGTCTCTTCAGTAGGGCAGTGGTGGCTTTAAAGCAGTTAGGAACTTGCTAGGTGGGCCTTGATGCATTTTCCTAACATGTTGATGCCCTGGTAAAGAAAGCCTGAGTAAGTTTACTGTGTCTTTCTTTTCTTTCACAGGTCTCTGTGAGGAGCAGCATCCTTTCAAGCCGGATGAGCTGTCCTCCTGCTGGACAGGCCTTTTTGCCTTTTAGGGAAGCTGGCACTGATGGGGTTAAGGTCCTTAACAAGGTAATCTGCACTTTTAATATGGGACTCAGTATCTTTTAAGAGGATTATGGCAGTAGGCAGGCACGTATTGCATGTGAAAGGAGAGTTAGAGGTTAATCTTTTTAAGGAAGGTATTAACTCTCTATTGGACTCATTTTTATATAATTTATTTCCCCTTCGCTGGTTCTCTTATTTCATAACTAGAGGTATAGAAGCAGGGGTGGACATTTCTGTTTTACTTGCCTTTAGTTTGTGGCGCCATTACTATAGATCTCCTCATAATAATGTGCGGCATGTTTATTATAGGAGGCCGGTATCGTGTTTTAGACTGAGGTCTTGGAGGACTGTTTTGTGTCTTTAGGCTAAGCGGTAGTGTAAAGCGCGAGGTTAAGACATTGCGCTTCTTTTTCCTTGCCGCCCTTATGGTCCCGCCTCCTCCTTCCTTCTCTGAAGCAGAGCGCCTCTATTATGCTTTCTAAGGTTGTTGCCAGACTCCGCCTTTTTCTTGGTCAGAGATTGGAGCGGAGTGTATTTGGCCGTTTTAGTTTTCCTTGTAGGCTGAGATGTATCAGATGTTACAGCCTGGGAAATTAGTTATAGGGTTGTTTCTCATGTCAGACGGATTGTGAGTTCAAGCCTCACACAAGGTACTTAATGTAGTGTGTCTTTGGGCGTGTCGATGTTGCATCAAACATCTTAATTCCTTTACCCAATAAGTTTTATTTTTTGTGTGGCGTACTGTAATACAGGGTTTCTCTTGTTAAGTGTATTCAGTCCACGGGTCATCCATTACTTATGGGATATATTCCCTTCCCAACAGGAAGTTGCAAGAGGATCACCCAAGCAGAGCTGCTACATAGCTCCTCCCCTCACATGTCATACCCAGTCATTCTCTTGCAACTCAACTAGATAGGTCGTTGTGAGAGGTCTGTGGTGTTTTTTATAGTTTATTTCTTCAATCAAAAGTTTGTTATTTTAAATGGCACCGGAGTGTGCTGTTTGTTCTCAGGCAGTATGTGGAAGAAGAATCTGCCTGCGTTTTCTATGATCTTAGCAGAAGTAACTAAGATCCACTGGCTGTTCTCGCACATTCTGAGGAGTGGGGTAACTTTCAGAAAGGGAATAGCGTGTGGGGAATCCTGCAAACAAGGTATGTGCAGTAAATTATTTTTCTAAGGAATGGAATTGACTAAGAAAATACTGCTGATACCGATGTAATGTAAGTACAGCCTTAAATGCAGTAGCGACTGGTATCAGGCTGATGAATGTATGTACAATAAGTAATTTTCTAAGGAATGGAATTTGACTAAGAAAATACTATTAATACTGAAGTAATGTATGAGCCTTAACTGCAGTAGAAGCGACTGGTAGCAGGCTTATTAATAATACTACCTAACTTTTAAAGTGCATGTTTAAAACGTTTACTGGCATGTTATTCGTTTTTTTGTGAGGTACTTTGGTGATAAATCTTTTGGGGCATGATTTTCCACATGGCTGTCGTTTATTTCTACATAGAAATGGTTAACTGAGGTTTCCCACTGTTGTAATGAGTGGGAGGGGCCTATTTTAGCGCTTTTTTGCGCAGTAAAAATTCAGTTTCAGTCTTCCTGCTTCTTCCTCCTTAATCCAGGACGTCTCTAGAGAGCTCAGGGGTCTTCAAAATTCATTTTGAGGGAGGTAATCAGTCACAGCAGACCTGTGACAGTGTGTTTGACTGTGATAAAAACGTTAATTGTTAAATTGATTATCCGTTTTTGGGTATTAAGGGGTTAATCATCCATTTGCTAGTGGGTGCAATGCTTTGCTAACTTAATACATTTACTGTGAAAATTTGGTTGCTATAACTGATTTGGTTCATTGTTATTTCAACTGTGACGATTTTTTGTGCTTCTTAAAGGCGCAGTAGCGTTTTTTATATTGCTTGTAAATTTATTTGAAAGGATTTTCCAAGCTTGCTAGTCTCATTGTGAGTCTGTTTAAACATGTCTGACACAGATGAATCTGTTTGTTCACTATGTTTGAAGGCCAATGTGGAGCCCCACAGAAATATGTGTACTAAATGTATTGATGTCACTTTGAATAAAAGTCAATTTATATCTGTAAAGAAATTATCACCAGACAACGAGGGGGAAGTTATGCCGACTAACTCTCCTCACGTGTCAGTACCTTCGCCTCCCGCTCAGGAGGCGCGTGATATTGTGGCGCCAAGTACATCAGAGAGGCCCATACAAATCACTTTGCAAGACATGGCTGCTGTTATGACAGAGGTATTATCTAAATTGCCTGAATTAAGAGGCAAGCGCGATAGCTCTGGGTTAAGGACAGAGCTCGCTGATGATGTGAGAGCTATGTCTGATACTGCGTCACAATTTGCAGAACATGAGGACGGAGAGCTTCATTCTGTGGGTGATGGATCTGATCCAGGGAGACCGGATTCAGAGATTTCTAATTTTAAATTTAAGCTTGAGAACCTCCGTGTATTGCTAGGGGAGGTATTAGCGGCTCTGAATGATTGTAACACGGTTGCAATTCCAGAGAAAATATGTAGGTTGGATAGATCCTTTACGGTACCGGTGTGTACTGACGTTTTTCCTATACCTTAAAGGCTTACAGAAATTATTAGCAAGGAGTGGGATAGACCCGGTGTGCCCTTTTCCCCTCCTCCGATATTTAGAAAAATGTTTCCAATAGACGCCACCACACAAGACTTATGGCAGACGGTCCCTAAGGTGGAGGGAGCAGTTTCTACTTTAGCTAAACGTACCACTATCCCGGTGGAGGATAGCTGTGCTTTTTCGGATCCAATGGATAAAAAATTAGAAGGTTACCTTAAGAAAATGTTTGTTCAACAAGGTTTTATCTTACAGCCCCTTGCATGCATTGCGCCTGTCACTGCTGCTGCGGCATTCTGGTTTGAGTCTCTGGAAGAGGCCATTCGCACAGCTCCATTGGATGAGATTATGGCCAAGCTTAAAGCACTTAAGCTAGCTAATGCATTTGTTTCTGATGCCGTTGTACATTTAACCAAACTAACGGCTAAGAACTCCGGATTCGCCATCCAGGCGCGCAGAGCGCTATGGCTTAAATCCTGGTCAGCTGACGTGACTTCTAAATCTAAATTGCTTAATATTCCTTTCAAAGGGCAGACCTTATTCGGGCCCGGCTTGAAAGAAATTATTGCTGACATTACTGGAGGTAAGGGTCATACTCTTCCTCAGGACAGGGCCAAATCAAAGGCCAAACAGTCTAATTTTCGTGCCTTTCGTAACTTCAAGGCAGGAGCAGCATCAACTTCCTCCGCTCCAAAACAGGAAGGACCTGTTGCTCGTTACAGACAGGGCTGGAAAGCTAACCAGTCCTGGAACAAGGGCAAGCAGGCCAGAAAGCCTACTTCTGCCCCTAAGACAGCATGAAGAGAGGGCCCCCTATCCGGAAACTGATCTAGTGGGGGGCAGACTATCTCTCTTCGCCAAGGCTTGGGCAAGAGATGTCCAGGATCCCTGGGCGTTGGAGATCATATCTCAGGGATATCTTCTGGACTTCAAAGCTTCTCCCCCATAGGGGAGATTTCATCTTTCAAGGTTATCAGCAAACCAAATAAAGAAAGAGGCATTTCTACGCTGTGTGCAAGACCTCTTAGTAATGGGGGTGATCCACCCAGTTCCGCGGACGGAACAAGGGCAAGGGTTTTACTCAAATCTGTTTGTGGTTCCCAAGAAAGAGGGAACCTTCAGACCAATCTTGGACCTAAAAATCTTAAACAAATTCCTAAGCGTTCCATCATTCAAAATGGAAACTATTCGAACCATCCTACCCATGATCCAAGAGGGTCAATACATGACCACAGTAGACTTAAAGGATGCCTACCTTCATATACCGATTCACAAAGATCATTATCGGTACCTAAGATTTGCCTTTCTAGACAGGCATTACCAGTTTGTAGCTCTTCCCTTCAGATTGGCTACGGCCCCGAGAATCTTTACAAAGGTTCTGGGCTCTCTGCTGGCGGTTCTAAGACCGCGAGGCATAGCGGTGGCCCCGTATCTAGACGACATCCTGATACAGGCGTCAAGCTTTCAAATGGCCAAGTCTCATACAGAGATAGTTCTGGCATTTCTGTGGTCGCATGGGTGGAAAGTGAACATGGAAAAGAGTTCTCTATCACCACTCACAAGAGTCTCCTTTCTAGGGACTCTTATAGATTCTGTAGAGATGAAGATTTACCTAACGGAGTCCAGGTTATCAAAACTTCTAAATGCTTGCCGTGTCCTTCATTCCATTCCACGCCCGTCAGTGGCTCAGTGCATGGAAGTAATCGGCTTAATGGTAGCGGCAATGGACATAGTGCCATTTGCGCGCCTGCATCTCAGACCGCTGCAATTATGCATGCTAAGTCAGTGGAATGGGGATTACTCAGATTTGTCCCCTTTGCTAAATCTGGACCAAGAGACCAGAGATTCTCTTCTCTGGTGGCTTTCTCGGGTCCATCTGTCCAAGGGTATGACCTTTCGCAGGCCAGATTGGACGATTGTAACAACAGATGCCAGCCTTCTAGGTTGGGGCGCAGTCTGGAACTCCCTGAAGGCTCAGGGATTATGGACTCAGGAGGAGAAACTCCTCCCAATAAATATTCTGGAGTTGAGAGCAATATTCAATGCTCTTCTAGCTTGGCCTCAGTTAGCAACACTGAGGTTCATCAGATTTCAGTCGGACAACATCACGACTGTGGCTTACATCAACCATCAAGGGGGAACCAGGAGTTCCCTAGCGATGTTGGAAGTCTCAAAGATAATTCTCTGGGCAGAGTCTCACTCTTGCCACCTGTCAGCGATCTACATCCCAGGCGTGGAGAACTGGGAGGCGGATTTTCTAAGTCGCCAGACTTTTCATCCGGGGGAGTGGGAACTTCATCCGGAGGTCTTCGCTCAACTGATTCATCGTTGGGGCAAACCAGATCTGGATCTCATGGCGTCTCGCCAGAATGCCAAGCTACCTTGTTACGGATCCAGGTCCAGGGACTCGGGAGCGGAGCTGATAGATGCTCTGACAGCCCCTTGGGTCTTCAACATGGCTTATGTGTTTCCACCATTTCCGATGCTACCTCGACTGATTGCCAAGATCAAACAGGAGAGAGCATCGGTGATTCTGATAGCGCCTGCGTGGCCACGCAGGACCTGGTATGCAGACCTATTGGACATGTCGTCCTGTCCACCATGGTCTCTACCTCTGAGGCAGGACCTTCTAATACAAGGTGCTTTCAAACATCCAAATCTAATTTCTCTGAGGCTGACTGCATGGAGATTGAACGCTTGATTCTATCAAAGCGTGGCTTCTCGGAGTCAGTTATTGATACCTTAATACAGGCACGGAAGCCTGTTACCAGAAAAATTTACCATAAGATATGGCGTAAATATTTATATTGGTGCGAATCCAAGGGTTACTCATGGAGTAGGGTTAGGATTGCTAGGATATTGTCCTTTCTACAAGAGGGTTTAGAATAGGGTTTATCTGCTAGTTCGTTAAAGGGACAGATTTCTGCTCTGTCTATTCTCTTACACAAACGTCTGGCAGAAGTTCCAGACGTCCAGGCTTTGGCTAGGATTAAGCCTGTGTTTAAGACTGTTGCTCCTCCGTGGAGCTTAAACTTGGTTCTTAAAGTTCTTCAAGGGGTTCCGTTTGAACCCCTTCATTCCATTGATATTAAGCTTTTATCTTGGAAAGTTCTGTTTTTGATGGCTATTTCCTCGGCTCGAAGAGTCTCTGAGTTATCGGCCTTACATTGTGATTCTCCTTATCTGATTTTCCATTCAGACAAGGTAGTTCTGCGTACTAAACCTGGGTTTTTTCCTAAGGTAGTTTCTAACAGGAATATCAATCAGGAGATTGTTGTTCCATCATTATGTCCTAATCCTTCTTCAAAGAAGGAACGACTTTTGCATGATCTGTACGTAGTCCGTGCCCTGAAATTCTATTTATAGGCAACTAAAGATTTTCGTCAATCTTCTTCCCTGTTTGTCGTGTACTCTGGTCAGAGGAGACGTCAAAAAGCTTCGGCAACCTCTCTCTCCTTTTGGCTTCGTAGCATAATACGTTTAGCCTATGAGACTGCTGGACAGCAGCCCCCTGAAAGAATTACAGCTCATTCCACTAGAGCTGTGGCTTCCACCTGGGCCTTTAAGAATGAGGCCTCTGTTGAACAGATTTGCAAGGCTGCAACTTGGTCTTCGCTTCACACTTTTTCAAAATTTTACAAATTTGACACTTTTGCTTCTTCGGAGGCTGTTTTTGGGAGAAAGGTTCTACAGGCAGTGGTTCCTTCCGTTTAAGTTCCTGCCTTGTCCCTCCCATCATCCGTGTACTTTGGCTTTGGTATTGGTATCCCATAAGTAATGGATGACCCGTGGACTGAATACACTTAACAAGAGAAAACATAATTTATGCTTACCTGATAAATTTATTTCTCTTGTAGTGTATTCAGTCCACGGCCCGCCCTGTCTTTTAAGGCAGATCTAAATTTTAATTAAAACTCCAGTCACCACTGCACCCTATAGTTTCTCCTTTCTTGTCTTGTTTCGGTCGAATGACTGGATATGACATGTGAGGGGAGGAGCTATGTAGCAGCTCTGCTTGGGTGATCCTCTTGCAACTTCCTGTTGGGAAGGGAATATATCCCATAAGTAATGGATGACCCGTGGACTGAATACACTACAAGAGAAATAAATTTATCAGGTAAGCATAAATTATGTTTTTCTTTTACAGGGAGTCATAAATGTTACATGGTAATATATGTTAATTATGTTTGAACCGTCAGGGTTCTTAATATAAGTTTTCTGTTATTCACGCTTTCCTTTCCCTTAAAGAGACAGTACCTGTTACTCCTTTGATGTGAAGGGTGGTTTCTCAAATAGTGGTATTATTTTTTAACCGTCAGTTAGGGTTCTAGATATGTCATCTGTTGTACACACTTTCTTTTCTCTTAAAGAGATAGTACCTGTTGCTCCTTTGATGTAAAGGGTGGTTACTTAAATATATTTTTTAAGTGGATTCCATATGTTTTATGTCAGTTTTTTTTTTTTTTAAAGTGTCAGTTAATTACCTATGTGAGAATATTTAACTTTTAAATTTTTAAATATTCTGTCCTTGGCCTGTTTCTTTTAGAAAAAAGTTAAAAAAGCTCTGTTGGTTATTACACGCTGGCTTACCTTCAGAAGGCGCGAGCAGTATATGTGAATTGTTGTTTGGCGTCACATGCAGTGCCTGCGGTTCTTCTCAATCTCCTAGAGGAGTTATTTGTCTACAGAATGTTCTGCCCAGGTATCTTCTGCGGTTCCTGTGGCTTTTTCTGTTTTTTCCGATTATGGGATATCAGAAGAGGATAATTCAATTTCATATAGTAGGGTTCTGTCCGCTTGCTGCTACTCAGGTTGTTTTTCCTCATAGGTATGTGGAGGAGACTTCGGTAGCTTCTGAGGGTGAATTCTCAGATTCGGACAGTACAATTCCTTTATTTGATGCTGAGGTGGTATTCTTCAGATTTTAGCTTGATCACCTTTGTGTATGTTAAAGGAGGTTTTGGCTTCTTGGGCGACTTCGATACACTTATCGTTGTCATCCCCACGGAATTTCGATCCCTGTAGGGGATAGCTGCTCTTTTTATGATCATTGGTCTCAGCTAAGGATTAATATGGAGGTTTCTATGCCTCTGTGTCAAATGCAGCATCTTATTGATGCATCGCTTTGTCTGATTCCATTGGGGTAGAGTCCCTTTGAAAGAGATCCATGTTTACATGCTAGTCTTTAAGCCAGAGGTTAAGCTATCTGACTTTGCGGTGCTAGTCGCAGGGCCTTGTCTAGCGAGTCAGTTTCATAATCTGAAGGCCGTGAGTTAGGCTTCACACTTTCAAAATACTTTTAGATTTTTCTTCTGAGCCCAGTTTTTCTGGTGCTTCTTTTCAAGGGGCTGCCCCGGATAGTCTGCGGACTTAGGGTCTCAGGGATTCTAAATAGATTCAAACCCTTACTCCCAGGCGCAGATTCCATTTCTCAGTTTTTATCTACGGACCAGTTAGCAGAGAGGTATTGTATTAGGAGAATACCAATGGCACTACTTAAGTACAATAGACCTTTGTATCCTATATTTAGCCAACAAATACGTCAAGGAATGGGTGCTGTGTATATGTCACTTTAGTACAAGAAAGAAGAGAAAGAATACACTTATAGCACTCCCGGGTCAAATTATAATATAGTCTGGATAATTATCACTAACTATTCACTGAGGAATAGATGAAGGAGAGACAAAACGAAATCAACTAAGTTTAAAATATAACTTTTGTTGGGGTCAAAATAAAACAGGATGATATATTAAAAAACTCTTAGGTTCCGACTGTAGTGGGTATATACATGTGTAGGATTTTACCTATTATATAATGCAAGTACACTGAGGGTTAATACGTATCGATACTGTAAATGTCAAATGGATAGATTAGAAAAAAGTTTCCAGTAATAAGTGATACTGTTGATACCAACAAGTGTGTGAGTGTAGTTTACACTAAATAGTGTTACAATTGCTCTAAGTGAATTGCAGCAGCTGTAGTACCAGTGTTGTCATAACTTTATTAGGTTATTAATACCAACAAATGTATAAGATCCTAATAATTAAGTAGTATTAGAACCGGTATTGCTCCTAATAATAGGTCATCAATAATAACAAGGTACTGTAAACTATAGTATTAGGGGTTAATGTCACAGAGTGTAACGGCAATGGACAGTGGATGTTTCAACTGATACTGGTGTTGAGAAAGTAACTAACCACGATAGATAAAATGCTATCACATAGAGCTTAAATGGTAATATACAGTGACAGACCCATAGACTTTATGTAGAGCTGATGATGTGTATAGTAGATGGTTATAATAACACCTTATATATAGTAACAAATTAATATTGCTCCGTTAACTAGCTTGTAAATAGTGATTGTAAACAGCACAATCATGCAGATGAAAAAAGGGTCCCTTTATTATAATAGGTATTATGAATGCATCTCACTCAGTATCCTATGGCGTGAAACTCATAAGAATAATAATATCTTTGAATTAAGTATGGTTGTGTGCTCAGAATACACGAGCAAATAGTATTAGTAACTAAGTGGTATAGTATCTAATTTGAGCACATATTGCTTTGCATTTGTTACGTATAGGGCAGTTATTATTTAATCCACTGTGCTATTGTAAGGAAATGCACCAAATATCTACGTGGATTGTATTGCGTTATAGTAAAACGAACAGGCATGAAAGCCACTGATTGGTAGCTGACATGTTACTAGAGTGTCATAGTAATGTTGCAATATTATTGTCAAAAAGATACAGGACCTGATACTTGATCGGTATGCTGAAACTATCTGCGGTTAAACCGAAGCTACAGTCAGAGGTTGTGAGTCAATGTGCAAAGGGCCCACCCCTCTATTGACAATTGGATAATATCAACACATGAGGTTTTGCTTGTAACTTAAAAAAGCTAAAATAGCTGTGTGGTATCGCCTAAACCACAGTTACTAATACTA
Organism: Bombina bombina; assembly: GCF_027579735.1. Lineage (NCBI taxonomy): Eukaryota > Metazoa > Chordata > Amphibia > Anura > Bombinatoridae > Bombina > Bombina bombina. The sequence continues at coordinate 179,847,847 of NC_069506.1, read as the reverse complement.
TTTGCTTGTGTATTCTGAGCACACAACCATACTTAAATCAAAGATACTATTCTTATGAGTTTCACGTCATAGGATACTGAGTGAGATGCATTCATAATACCTATTATAATAAAGGGACCCTTTTTTCATCTGCATGATTGTGCTGTTTACAATCACTATTTACAAACTAGTTAATGGAGCAATATTAATTTGTTACTATATATAAGGTGTTGTTATAACCATCTACTATACACATCATCAGCTCGACATAAAGTCTATCGGTCTGTCACTGTATACTACCATTTAAGCTCTAGGTGATAGCATTTTATCTATCGTGGTTAGGGATGCACCGAAATTTCGGCCGCAGAAAGTTTCGGCCGAAAATGACATTTTTGGCTATTTCGGTTTTCGTTTTTTTAGCCTGTTATTTTCGGTAAAATTATTGTGTAGCATGTTTCAAATTTGATGCCAGCCTAGAGCTGCTTTTTAAGTTTATTACTTGACTTACTGTTCTTTATATAATGAGTTTTCTAGGACTATACTTTATTTGGATAATTAGTAAAAAAAAAAACTGTTAAATATGATTCTGTGAAGAATAATACAGTATATTGATATTTATAATTGTTTTAAGTAGGGATGGACCAAAATTTTGGTCGCAGAAACATTTTGGCCGAAAATAGAATTATTGTTTGCCTGTTTTTTTTTGTTTTTTTTCTTGGTAAAATTATTGTGTAGCTTATTATTGTTTTAAGATATTTTTGTCCAATTTTAGTGTGTTACTTTCAATAAAAGTGTGGGATTTTTTTATTGGCTCTAATTATGCAAAAAAAAAAAAAACTAAAAAAATTAATTTGAAAAAAATACATTTTCGGTATCAGTTTCGGTTTTCGGCCAAGTGCATCCCGGATTTTCGGATTCGGTTTCGGTTCAGAATTTCCATTTCGGTGCATCACTAATCGTGGTTACTTACTTTCTCAACACCAGTATCAGTTGAAACATCCACTGTCCATTGCCGTTACACTCTGTGACATTAACCCCTAATACTATAGTTTACAGTACCTTGTTATTATTGATGAACTATTATTAGGAGCAATACCCGATTTTAATACTACTTAATTATTAGGATCTTATACATTTGTTGGTATTACCAACCATAAGTGTATTCTTTCTTGTACAGCAGAGGTATTGTTTTTTTTTTTTTTTTTTTTCTCCTGGTAGTGATAGCCCTGTTTCATATATGGCAACAGGGTCTAGGTTTTTTCATCCTGTTCATGGTTCCCGGAAAAGTGGGAACATTTCGTCATAGCTTAGACCTTAAGTGTATCAGCTTGTTTTTTCTAAGTGTACCATCCTTCGTAGTGGAATCCTTTGGTTCTATTTTTGCTTTGGTACAAGAGAGTCGGTTCATGATGATCATAGACCTGGATGACGCATATTTTCAAGCTCCTGAGTTTTGTCATTCTGTCAAACGCTTTCAGTTTGGCGCCCTTCCTGGACAACATAATAGTTTAGGTGCAGTCCTTTCAATAAGCAGACTCTCATTCAGGGATCTGGTTGTCTTTTCTTCGTTCCCATGGATGGGAAGTGAATATGGAGATGGGTTTCCTTGTTCCAATTACAGGAGTATTTTTTTTCTTAGGGACCATAAAAATTTTCATATCCCTGATCTTTTTTCTGACAAGAGGTCAGAAAATCAAGGATTTTCCATCTGGCCTCTTTATACTTTTTCTATTAGGCCTTCAGTGGCTTAAGGTATTATTATTATTATCAGGTATTTGTAGAGCGCCAACAGATTCCGCAGCGCTGATGGTCTGATGGTCATTTTGCTTGTTTCCATCTGAGAGTTCTACTGTTCCGCATGTTCAGATAGTAGTATGGGGTCCAGGTGAATCTGTCTTGGTTGACAAGTTTTCTCAGGAGAGTCAGGGTTTTTACTCTGGAGACCTGCCTGGATGATAGTGTCTTGGTCTTCAGTCATTTGGGCTTGGGACTATGGACTCGAGAGAAGTCTGTTTTCCCTTTTTTTTTCTTGGAGTTTAGATCGATATGCATTGTTCTGCTGTTCAGTTGTCCTTAACCCGGTTTATCAGGTTCTAGTTTTACAATTTTTCCTCAGTGGTTTGTATAAACCACCTGGGAGGAACCTAGAATGGGCAGATGCTCACTTTGCTATTTCCTTCTTTTTATTCCTGGAATGAATACTGGGAGCGTTGACTTCTTGAGAAGTCAGACCTTTTATCCGGGCGCTCTTTTGGATCTCTCCAGATTAATCCTTGTTTAAGTACAAGTAGCTTTCTAGGTACGTTTAGAGGTCTGGAGGTCGGCTAGCTATCCTGATATGCCGCCTTTGGGATGTAATCTTTTCCTCCCTGAGGGTTGTTCCTGTGGAAGGACTTCTGATCTGGGTCCTTCTTTCATCCAGTCTTGTATTCGCTAAGGCTCTCTGGTAACGCTTGAATGCTTAGTTGTCTATGCGTGGTTTTTCTGCAGTGGTCATTGTGATCTTGATTCAGGATCACAATCCTGTTTCTGGTATTTTTCCATTAGGTATGATGTGAAACCTTGGGGGTGTGATTCCATGGGCTACTCTTGAAAGTAGGGTTGGGATCCTAGGATGTTCTCTTTTCTCCAGGTAGGTCTGGAGAATGGTTGTCAGGGTCTGGCGGAGTCACATTTTTGCATTTCTCTCGTTACATGTGTCTGGCGGATGTTCCAGATGTGTATTCTTGTCAGGTCCTGGTTAATTCAGGCCTGAATTTTAGTCAGTTCTTATTGCAGTTTTCCTTCTTTTTTAGTTTTTGCAGCAGGCTCAGGTTGAGCCATTGCATTCCTCATATTTTTTATTTTTTTACCTCAGAAGGTTTTCTTTATTTCCACGTTCTTTTCTGCTTGGAGAGTTTCGAACTCTTGGCTTGCAGTGTGGTTTTCCTTATCTCATCTCATATTTTTTTTCATATAAGGCAGTCCTCCGTTACAAGTTTGGTTTTTCTTTCTATGGTGTTTTTTCGGTCAGGAATATTAATCAGGAGAATGTTGTTTTTTCTTTCTGTCGTAATCCTCCTTCTCTTGAGGATCGTCTATTACACAACTTAGATGTTGTGTGTGCTCTTAAGATCTATTTGCTGACTACAAAGGACTTTGTCCGTTTTCTGCTTTTTTGTTTGCTTGTCTGGGACACGTAGGGGTCAAAAAGCTTTCTTTTTGTTTGAGAAGTATTATTCATTTGGTATATGAGACTGCTGGTCGGCAGCCTCTTGAGAGAATTTCTGTTCATTCCACTATGACAGTGTCTTCCTTGTGGGCCTTCAAGATGAGGTGACTGTTGATCAGATCAGTAAGGCTGTGACTTGGTCTTTTTTGCACATTTCTTCTAAATTGTATAATTTTGGCATTTTTACCTCGACCAAGGCGTTCTTTGGGAGAGAGGTTCTTCAAGCGGTGGTGCCTTCTGTCTTGTCCCTCCATTATCATCTGTGTCCTCTAGCTTAGGTATTGATTCCCAACAGTAATTGATTATCTGTGGACTCACCGTGTCATTAGAAAGAAAAGGAAATGTATGCTTATCTGATAAATTTATTTATTTCTTGACACGGTGAGTCCACGGCCCGCCCTGTATTTTTCAGACAGTTTATTTTTCCATAAACCTCAGGCACCTCTGCACCTTATGATGCTTCCTTTCTTCTTTCCCTTTGGTCGAATGACTGGGGTTTGTGGGTAGGGAAGTGATATTAAACAGCTTTGCTGTGGTGCTCTTTGCCGCCCCTTGTTGGCCAGGAGTGATATTCCCCAAAAGTAATTGATGATGATCCATGGATTCACTGTGTCAAGAAATAAATTTATCAGGTAAGCATAAATTTCCTTTCCCTTTGGCCTTGCCATGGCTCTCAGAGGGGGCTATATTGGCAGTGGTCAGGTTTCATGGAATTGCTGTGGTGCCCTTACTGGACGTCATAATGGATCAGGCGCCATCTTTTCAACAAGCAAACTCTCATACCGAGATCTTGTTGTCTTTCTTCATTCCCATGGATGGAAGTGAATCTGAAAATGAGTTTGCTTGTTTCAGCTACAGGGGTAGATTCTTAGGGACCATATTAGTTTCCCTATCTCTGAAAATATTTTTGACAGAGGTCAGAAAATAGGATTCTTTCCTCCTTGCCTCTTTCGGCACTCTACTGTTTGGCCCTTCAGTGGCTCAATGTATGGAGGTAATTGATCTGATGGTTGCTTCTTTGGACATCATACCTTTGCTCGATTCCATCAGATAGTGGACCGGGGATCTTGTGGCTCTGTCTCGGAGGATAGATCTGTCGACATGAGATTCTGCCCTGTGATTCAGAAAGGGGAATTAGTTGTACAGCATTCACTTAGCTTGCGAGAGGTAGTGGGATCGTTACCCGCATTCTCCAGAATCTTTTGGTTTTCTCAGGAGCATCTGTCTCAGGGCACATGCTTCTGGAGACCTTGAGTAATAGTGACCATGGTCGCTAGCCTGTTGGGTTGGTGTCTATGGACTTGGGAGGAGTCTGCTCTCCCCATAACCATCTTGGAGTTGAGAGCAATTTACAATGCTCTGATGGCTTGGCCTCAGTTGTCTTAACTGTTTTTTTTTAGGTTCTAGTTGAACAATTTCATCTCAGTGGTTTACATTAACCACCTGGGAGGAACCTGGAGTTCTTTTTCCATGATTGGTGTGGATTGTTCAGTGGGCGGACGCTCACATTAGTTGTTTATCCACTATTCTCATTTCTGGAGTGAATACCGGGAGCGGACTTATTGAGCAGATTTTTCTGACTTCTTGAGTCAGATTTTTCATCCTGGGGAGTGGGCGCTTCTCCCGGAGGTGTTATCCAGGTTAACCCTCAAATGGGGGGTGCTGGAGTTGGAGATGGCAGTACGCCAAGCTTCCAAGTTATGTTAAAGCTCAAGAGATCAGCAGGCTGCTCTGTTAAATACCCTGGCGGTTCCTTGGGATTTCAGTCTGACATCCCTGTTCCTCAGTTTGCTTTCCTTCCACAAGTCATTGCTCGTATCAAATGGGAGTGAGCATCGGTATTTTAATAGTTCCTGCATAGTCTCACAGGATCTGGTATACAGACTTAGCTGAGATTTCTTTCTTACACCTTGGTGGTTGTTCCTGAGGAAGGACCTTCTAATTCAGGGTCCATTCTTTCATCCAACTTTCGTTTTCTCTGAAGCTTTATGCTTGGAGATTGAATGCTTAGTTCTGTCTAAGCGTGTTTTTTCTGAATCGGTCATTGAGACCATAATTCAGGCTTGCAAGCCTGTTACTGGTAACTTTTACCAAAAGGTATAAATTCCCTGATTGGTGTGAATCCCTGGACTACTCTTAGAAGTAGGGTCAGGATTCCTAGGGGTTTTGGAGTCAGTTCTCTGAAGGGTCAGATTTCTGCGTTATCCTTTTTTACACATGTGTCTGGCGGATGTGCCAGACTTGTAATCTTTTTGTCAGACTCTGGTTAGTATCAGGCCTGTGTTTAAGTCTGTTGCTCCTCTTGGACCTTTAACCTTGGTTTTAAGGTTTTTGCAGCAGGCTCAGTTTGGAAGTTTTCTTTTTTTTGCTATAACTTCTGCTCCAAGAGTTTAGGTACTCTCGGTTTTGCAGTGTAATTCGCTTTATCTTATTTCGGATAAGGTAGTTATTTATCCTAAGTGGCAATATTGTTTGGGAATTTTTGTTCCCTCTCTGTGTCCTCATTCTTATCTCTTGAGGAAGGTGTGTGTACAATTTGGATGTTGCGTGTGCTTAATATTTTTTCTTCTGTTTTTGTTTGTTTTCTCTGTATCAGAAAGCTACTGCTAGTTCTCTTTCCTTTAGTTGAGAAGTTTAATTTGTTTGCTTTTCAGACTGCGGGGCTGCAGTCTCCTGAGAGAGTTATGGCTCATTACATGAGGGCTGTCTCTTCTTGGACTTTTACAGATGAAGCTTCTGTGGATTGGTTTTGCAAGATTGCAACTTGGTCTTCTTTGCATACTTTTTCCAAATTTTATCAATTTGATTTTTTTGCCTCGGACGAGGTTTCTTTTGGAGGAAAAATTCTTCAAGCGGTGGTGCCTTCTGTTTAGGTCTGCCTGTCTTGTCCCTCCCTAGTCCTCTGTGTCCTCTAGCTTGGGTATTGATTCCCAACAGTAATTGATGACGTCATGGACTCCGCCATATCTTAAGAAAGAAAACTAAATTAATGCTTACCTGATAAATTTCTTTCTTTCCAGATATGGTGAATCCATGACCCCGCCCTTTATTTTTAGACAATTGTTTTTTTACTAAACCTCAGGCACCTCTACACCTTTGTGTTACTTCTTTTTCTCATTTACCTTCGTCGAATGACTGGGGTTTGTGGGAAGGGAAGTGATACTTAACAGTTTAACTGTGGTGCTCTTTGCCTCCTCCTGCTGGCCAGGAGTGCTACTCCCAACAGTAATTGATGATGTTGTGGACTCGCCATATCCAGAAAGAAAGCAATTTATCAGGTAAGCATACATTTTGTTATATTTATATTCAACCTCTTAAAATATTGGTGATTTGTTTGGAAAACTAAAAATATTAGGGATATTAGATTCCCTCCCCCTGTTCTATCTAAAAGTGGGAATTTTCTATTCTCACATTTGCTATTACCAAGTATATTACAGGAGGAATTATTCTATTATCACATTTTGCCTTGTTCTTATTGTATTCTTTGTTGAACAGCATACCTAGGTAGGTAGTGTGCATGTGCCTGGACCACTATATGGCCTTGGAGTTAACTAGGAGTTAGCACTGATTGGCTAAAATACAAGTCTGTCAAAAGAACTGAAACAAGGGGCAGTCTGCAGTGGCTTAGATACAGGTTAATCACAGAGGTAAAAAGTATATTAATATAACCGTGATAGTTATGCAAAACTGGGCAATGGGGGATATCTTTTTAAACAATAAAAATTAAGAGTAGACTGTCCCTTTAAATTTGCCATCCCTCATGTATCATGTGACAGCCATCAACCAATTACAGACTCATATACAAATGCACCAAACTCTTGCACATGCCCAGTAGAAGCTGGCGCCTCCGTGTGCACATAAAGATTGCACAGTTTAATAATGGAAGAAAATTGAAAAGGCTCTGTTTAATTTTCACTTTAGTGTCTCTTTGAAAGTGACATTAAACACTAACCTACATTTAATAAGAATAGCACTGAGATTATTCCCTGCCTCCCTCTAGTCATGGGTGACGCCATGTTGAAATATTGAATTCACTGCATTCCAGTTCTGATGTTTTTGCACATGTGCATCAACCCTCCATAAGATACCTGCAATGTAACATAAGTTCCAAAATGGTGGCATCCATGATTAGAGGTAGTGGCATGAAATGCATTTAATATTTACTGTCTCTTTAAGGATATAAAAAAAAACCCATAAAGGGACACTAGACACCTTAATATCTTTATACATCTCATGTTTAGTTAAGCATATATGATGAAACAACTTTGCAATATATTTTCAATATTTCTTTCTTTCATAAAGATGTTGAGAGTCGATGACCCATTACTCCTGGGAATTCCACTCCTGGCTACTAGGAGGAGGCAAAGATTTTCAAAACTTCAAGAGTACTTTAACCCTCCAACCTCTCAGGTACTGTATGTTAGTCTAATATTTGCCTCCCAGGAGGAAGGTGAAGAATTTAGGTGCTCCAGATTCTTTGTTGAGAGGGGTCCTCGAATTGATTTGAGGCCCATTATCCCCCTCAGAGAGCTGCTACTGAGAGACAGAGGGAGTTTGGAGTATTGGGCAGTGACACTATTACACCCATTTACAAGCCTTTCATGGGGACTGGTCTCTTAGCCTCCTGTTGGAATGTCGATATACTCCACGCATATATCCTCTTCTGCAGGTACACCAATGTTAAGGTACTTTGTAGCTGGAGTCATATATTTACACCAGACATTTACCACTATTCAGTTACAATATTTTCTTTAATATAGGTGGTAAGAGTCAACAATCCATTACTCCTGGGAATTGCCTTTCCTGACCTCTAGGAGGAAGCAAAGGTTTCCAAATCCCAAGAGCTCTATAAAACCCCTCCCACCTTACCAGAAACTATTCTTTTCTTTGCCTCCGCTGGGGGAAGTTTGAAGAATGAAGATGTGCATATGATATTTTAGTGAGAGGGCTTTCGGTCTTTGTTGAGGTCCGTTTCCCCCTCAGAGTACAGTGTTTGTCAGAGGGATGTATATAGGGTATGGTTAGTGGCTCTCGTTCACCTCACGGAAAATTTTGTCACAGACCTTCCATAGTGATCACAGGGACTTGTCTTTTATCTCCTCTTAGGGAAAGTTTCAGTACTGGTTTGGCTTTCTACTAGTTGTTTACTTGTAGATGAGTGTCTGTTGGTAACTATCATATTTTTATTTATATGATACTCTGTAACCTTGTTTGGGTAATTATATATTTATATATAGCCTTGGGACAGAATCTATATATAAACTGTTATTCCCCTTAAACTTTTGCACGTGTCAGATTTTTGGCTTAGTTTGACAGTTTTTACTGCTCGTCGACCTTTAGGTCTGCGAGTGTTGGGATAGCGCACAAGTCATCAGGATTTCTCAAGTTGGAGTTTTTTGTGCGTTCAGGGGAAGTTTTAGTTTTTTTCATTTTGGCTTTCGGGTCTGCTCTCGTCAGGTTAGCACATGTATGACATTTAGTACACGCACATAGGGTTTTGCCGTACTAATCTTAGTTTTGCAAATGTTGTCCTACTCAGCGTAAAGCTAACCAGGCTTCGGGTGTGGAGTTTACTTGTGTCCTACTTTATTTTTTATTTCGCTTAGTTTGCCTTGAACTAGTAGTTATTTTTTATTAAGCTTTTTTAATGATTCTGACCCTAAATCTACCTTAGAATCTAAGTCCCCTGAACACTTTTCTACCAATGTTTAGTGTGTTTTTTGTAAAAAAAAAGATTGAGGTATCTCCTCTAGCTTATTTATGTGACTCATGTTTAAATATGTTAATTATATATGATAATGCATTCAGACCAATCTAATGCTGCTTCTATGGGTATTACTGCTCCTTCTCTTTTTTATTTACAGGGGAGCTCTACAGATTTTGCTCTGGGGGTGATAGATCTCATCAAATCTACAGTTTCTGAACTGCTGGCAGCTCTTCCGCCTTCAAGTAAGCGTAAAAGCTCAGTTCAGAATTTACCTCCTACTAGTGCTATGCTTCATTAGGCTAGGATTTGATTATCCTGTTGTTTCTTCAGAAGGAGGGGTTTTCTCTGATGATGAGGAATTTTCTTCTGATGTTGAACCTGATTCGTCCTTTTTTTTTCTTTTTCTTTTAAAAGAGATTTTGCTTACTTTAGAGGTTAAAGACTCTACGAGTTCTGAGGATAAGCTTTTTAATCACTTGGATTCAGTCTATAAAACTGCTGTTAAAACCCCTGAGGTTTTTCTTATTCTTGATTCTGTCTCTGAGATATTGTTTCTAGGGAATGGTCTTAAGACAGGTTATTCTTTTAATCCTTCTGCAAGTTTTGAGACGTTTTATCCCTTACCTGCCTCTAATATTGAACTGTGAGGGATTGTCCCTAAAGTAGATGGGGCCATTTCCACTCTGGCTAAGCATACTACTATCACTTTGGAAGACAGTACCTGTTTAAAGGACCCTTTAGATAGAAAGTTAGAATCCTTTAATATTAGGGCCTTTCTACAAGCAGGATATTTGTTTAAAGGGACTGTCAGCGTCAACATTTTTATTGTTTGTTAAAAAAAAAATAGGTCATTCCTTTATTAACCATTCCCCAGTTTTGCACAGTCAGCATGGTTATATTAATATACTTTTTACCTCTGTGATCTATTGGCTTTCATTTTAAACAATTAGTGTTGTATTGTGAACAACTTCACGGGCGTGAGCACAATGTTATCTATATGGCCCACATGAGCTAGCCATCTCCTGTTATGAAAAGCTAATAAAAAGCATATGATAAAAGGTTGTCTTTAGTGGCTTAGAAGCAGGCAGAAATATAGAGGTTTAAATGTTATAAAGTATATTCGTATAACAGTGTTGGTTGTGCAAACCTGGGGAATGGGTAATAAAGGAGTTATCTATCTTTTTACACCTTAACAATTTTGGTCTCTATTTTGCTGAGTTAGCAGCTGCTTCTAGGTTTTTTCTGTACAGTTTTCTAATGATCCTGCCAGTGAAGATTTTTTAACCTTTTTGGGATTACACAAGAATGCTAATACCATTATTTGTGATGCTGTATTTGACATTATTAAAGGGACACTCATGTCAAAATAAACTTTTATGATTCAGAAAGAGCATGCAGGTTTAAGACACTTTTCAATTTACTTCCATTATCAAATTTTGCACAGCAGTTTTATATTCACACTTTCTGGGGAACAAGATCCTATACTAGTCTGTGATTGGCTGATATCTGTCACATGATACAGTGGGCCGGAAAATAGGAAAAAATAATTGACATCAAAAAAATCTATTGCTTTTGTGAAATTCAGAGTAGCTGTTATTGCATTGTCTTTTTATGATACACTTGTTAATTGTGCAATTCTACTGCATTGAGTGGTCTTTTAAGATTAATGTCAAGAACATGTCCTTGACAGTCCTTTCTAGAAGTGCTTTATGGCTTATGTCCTGGTCTGCTGATATATCTAAATCCAGACTTTTATCTTTCTTTTTATTGAAAGAAATTGTTTGGTTCTAATTTCTACTGTTACTGGAAGTAACAGGGCTTTTCTTCCTCAGGACAAGGAGTCCAAAGGGAAATCAGAAGTCTCTAATCATTTTTGTTCCTTTTGTCAGAACAAGGAACAGAAAGTTTATTCCTCTCAGAAGCAAAGCTCCTTTGGAACAGCCTTGAGGCCTAGGGGCCTATTTAGAAAAGCGTCAACTATGTTGCATTTGCCAACGTCAAAATGCTCACCAGACCGCTGCCGCGGATCTGAATACAATACCCATGATACACTTATTTATCAAAAAAGCAGTCAAAAACACGCGCGTCAAGTACGGTGCGTAGAGCATCGGACTGGTGTTAACTAACAGTCATCGATGTCGCGGTTATTCTGGTTTTTCCCAAGTTTATACCATTTCATTACTGTCCATGAACAAACACATTTCTCTAAAGCTAATCTTTTATTTTTCATCTGTTAATGTCCAAGAAATAGATAGATTTATACCTCAACAAACAATATATCATAGAAAGTTATTTTTATATTTATTTGTTATATGATACTTTCAAATAAATGAATGTGTATTTGTATTTCTACAAGTCATATTTGTATTTATTTTTTTAAATTATTATTAATGCTAGAATTTGTACATATATCCTTGCACATACTTGTGTGTGTATGTATATGTGTAAATGTATGTGTGTGTGTGTGTGTGTTATGTCAGAAATCTTTTGCAAACATATTTACATGTCCCTAAGTTCCTTTTTTTTTGTTCTAAACAATGTTGTCTGTCATATGTCTGTGTTTATTTATACCACTATATGTATATATTGTAAATTTATTATTATTCTGAGCAGGAATAATTGTGAAAAAACATGTAATCAGGGTATCATATATGTAATTATTTGCAATCAATGGATATTTTAAGAGCTGGGCCAGTTTTCTCTCTGCACCAGTCTAACCCCTCCTGATTGCAATCTATTTTTTAAAAACCACCCCTACACAGGTGTTATAAAATGGGCTGGCATATAAGATGACATTTCTTACTGAAAAAGAAAGTCAAGAGAAGGAAGAAATATACTGAAAATATCATGACAATAAAGAGGTGATTTTAATTACTGATGTATCTGAATCATGACAGTTTAATAATAGCCTCCCTTTGAGCTATCAGTTTAAGATTATATTAAATCAAACATCAATTCGAATTTTAAAATCATTGTCTAAAATATTATACTGTGTGTCTTAATGTCAGCATCAATGTTTATCTTTAATTCTAATTTCACATATACATACTTTCAAAGTATAATACACAATGTAACAAATGGCACTTAAAAGTTCTGATGAGTGATCAATGACACAAGTATCAAGCAATTTGATTCGTTAGTGATAGATCAGATTGGCTGATGTCATAAATCATGGGATTATGCATATTCCAATTAAAAGTGGTGGAAAAAAATCAGTAGTGTGTGGGTTGGTTAGGAGTTTGCGTCATAATTGGTGCGAAAACTGTTGAGTCAAATTTGGCGTGAAGTGGAGAGTGTGACTTGTAATACATGGCTTAAACATGGTGCACAGATTTTTCCAAAAAAAAAGAAGGAAGTTAGCTATATTATGTTGTCTATTTATTTCATTTTTATCTATATTTCTATTAGTGCAACAAGTTTGGGGCAAAACTTTGCACCAAATTTTGAGAAATAATATTGTCCCCTTGCTTTGTAATGAGAGACAAAGTTGTAACATAATCTATAAGTAGTAATGTATTTTTCATTTTTATCCCTATATCTACAATTGTTTGATTTAGAAAGGGTATACAATTTTAATAAAGTTTCTAATTTACTTTTATTATGTAATATGCTTCATTCTCTTGCAGCATCGAACATAAGCTTTCTGTGTTTTCAGACTCCCATTGAGTTCTATGGCATACATGACCTCAAGGGTGGCGGATTGAAAACTAGGTACGCTGAGTCGGAAAAGACGGAAGCGTAAATGTAGAATTTTTGATAACTTAGTGAGAGGTTCAAATAGTGTCGATTAGGAGGGCGAATGAACAGAATTCCGCTTGAATACCACTGTTTTCAACTTGCATCGATCTGTGTTTGATTGAGATTGCGGGATCATATATTACGTCACAAATTTCAACATTTGCCGATTTTGACGCTTTGTTAACTATGGTGGATCAATCTCGTGACAAATACGACATGGAATTCAAGCACATTTTTAGTTGACGCTTTGATAAATATGCCTCCTAGTGTTAATTGGAACAGACCTAAACAAGCAAAAAAATCCACCAATACTTCCATGTCTGCATGAAGTTGCGGCCCCGATCCAAAGGTTATCGCAGTGTTTCCTTACCTTGGTTCAGGCTCCAGTTCTTCATTTAGCAGAATCTCTCACCAACAGCCAGTCTATACATAGGCATGTGCCTAAGTAGTTATTATCTGTGTATAGATACTCAACATCATTATACTGTGCAGCACACTCCTCAGTCTATAGATTGATACATCATTATACAGTGTGATATCGTCAACAACCGGCAATACACTACGGTAGCAGGCAGATTGAGTACTTACAAACAGAACGGCACCACGATGTGCCTAGTAACACAGGCCGGGACCTCAAATGTCGCCCGGAAGACCAAACACTGGCGTGCAACGAGCCTCCAGCGGTCACGTGAGTACAGCCTGATGAAACGGCCCTGTGTGGCTGAGAAACGCGTTGCTGATTTTAAGGACATTTTAAATAAATTGTTTTTATAATACCTCGTTGGAGTGGGTTTCTTTATCATCCCCCTATTCTAACCTACAAATTCCAGTGTTCGTTCGTAGTGTATGGGACACCTGGTTTGTCTACACTGTTGCTAATCAGTTCATTCGGAAGCTCAGAAGAAAGGTGTGTGTGCCTAACGGATCGTGATTGGCCAGACGACTCACGTGACCGCTGGAGGCTCGTTGCACGCCAGTGTTTGGTCTTCCGGGCGACATTTGAGGTCCCGGCCTGTGTTACTAGGCACATCGTGGTGCCACTCTGTTTGTAAGTACTCAATCTGCCTGCTACCGTAGTGTATTGCCGGTTGTTGACGATATCACCCTATGTTTGGCGCCTTCTTATCTCCATATAGATCTCCTCCTCGTATCTGAAATTCTCGGAAGAGCTGCCGTCACATCGGACACCTTTTTTTACTATCATTCCTTCATCCGTGAGCGCACCTCTTCAGGGAGTACAAAACCCTGACATCTTTGTTATCATTATACAGTGAAGCATGTGTACTATTAGTGTAATGATATTATCATTATACTGTACAGCACAGCATATTCATCAGAGAATACATACTCATCAGATTGATATAGAGCAGTGCACTCATCAGGGTAGTGTATAGAAACACATCCTTATATAACACAGTATGGTTACTGCCAGTGTATAAATACTCAGTATAAACATAAGCATGCTCCTTATTGGCGTGTGTATGTATGTATGTATGTATGTATGTGTGTGTGAGTGAGTATATATATATATATATAAATAAATATATAAAATGTTATACAGAGAAGCATAAATATTAATACTATTGCTTATTACTTAGTTACCTTCGAGGGGTCCAAAAATGTTTGCACCAATTTTATTGAGTAGATGGACTACTGAATAATGCTCTACACCTAGGAGAATTCACAAGATGGCATATAATAGAATCCTGGGTTGAAGGGGAAAAAACAGTAAATATTAAATGTGCATAAAAAAAAAAATTCTGATTAGTCTTTCTAGCTTCAAGATTCTCAAATAATTATATACTCATTTTGCCTTAGGTGTAAAATGCCCTGTAATTATAAGACTTGTATGTAGCAAACAATAAACATACTGGTTCAGTGTGAAAGCTTTCTGTATAGATTAAAACCTTGTTTGCTACAATTGTCCCCTTCACCTACACCACCATTTGTCATATTTAGAGGACTCAATCCAGACTTGTTAGGGTTAGATTTGTAAAGTCTGCAGTGTGCACTTCCAGTTTTCAGAGTTGGAAAACCCAATTTTTTTACAAGAAAGGATGCAAAATAGATAAAGTATATTGGAAAGTTATTTTTTTTACTGCATATAATTATATATTTTATATTACATATCTCAAAGTGTTTCATGCCCCTATTTACTATTATGAATTTGATGAATAATGTAGCTAGGCACGTAAATATACCATAAATGAAACTGTTAAGTAACGATTATAGCGCAGATAGCTTTCATGTTACAGTTAGCAAAATAAATGCTACTAAAAAGAGACATGCTTAAGGGATTATATACAGACGCAAATTATAAGACAGCGATTTAAGTCTTACACTATACAGTTATATATCATTTGTTCTTATATACAATTATTATAGGTACATGCATCAAGTCTTTGTTGCAGTGGGATTCTTTTTTAAGGGATAGCAATATTTTTCCCCTGAAACAAAATTGCTTTGTTTCATATGAGTTGTGGAAATTTGTTACATTTGTTTCTATAATAATCAATGATTTATTATTCTTTGGCTGGTATATGGTCCCAGAAGAAACATAAGTACTTTTTTGTGTATTTTTTAAGAGGATTGCAAGGAACATCACTATTTGTGCTTTCTTGTGTGCCGGTACACAGAAGAAGAAAGAAAAAACTAAAACATTCCCTAATTTCCAGTCTCATGTCGCCATCAGCTTATGTTAATGATTGAGGAGAAAATGGCACTAAAAAAACACTTCCCTGGTTCTAACACATGATACATTTATTCAGTTTAGAGAAGAGGACAATATACAATTATTTGCTGGACAGTATAGTGGGCTTCTCAAAACCTAGTCTTAAACCTACTTCTTCTCTGTCACCTCCACTCTAATCACTTGTATTGTTTGTTTCCAGAAGAGGAGATCTGTGCTGTAAGAGGAGAACATAATCTTATAGTTCATGAGCTCTTTATTTTAATGCAATCAACTTAGATATAATTTTAAAGCTTTTTGTCAACAACATCATCTCCATTAAAGTTTGTTTCTTTCACTTCTGTCAGTGTTGTGCTTTTGTTATTCCTCTCTCACTACAGCATTTCATGCCTAAGGTTTGTTATCCTCCAATATAAAGACTTTTTCACACTTCCTGTCTGGCAGTGCAAGTTTTCACCCTTACTGTCTTCCAATATCCTGTAAAAAACAGTCTGACAACAGCTGTACTGTGAAAATGTTATAGGACTCCCTTGTGTCTGCTTTTGTTTGTACTGATTATTGTATTGGGTCTTCACCAAGGGAATATAATTGAGGCAGATAAACCAGGGTAGGATTGGGTGAGTGACAAAAGTAAGGTTATTTGTTATATATGCTTATTTATAAGATGCTCAAATAACAAAGTATTGCAGTATGCAGTGATACCTTTTTTATTGGACTAACATAATATTTCAAAGACAAGCTTTCGAGAGTTTTCCTCCCTTCCTCAGGTCTGAAGCAATACTGATCAATCTGATATAGAAACACATCACATTTGTTGTATGTGATGTGTTTCTATATCAGATTGATCAGTATTGCTTCAGACCTGAGGAAGGGAGGAAAACTCTCGAAAGCTTGTCTTTGAAATATTATGTTAGTCCAATAAAAAAGGTATCACTGCATACTGCAATACTTTGTTATTTGAGCATCTTATCTACTGGACTAACACGGCTAATCCAATCTTCACTGCTTATTTATATATACAGTATATATACATATATATAACCTTGGGACAAAGATTAAAACAGTAAATATCAACATTGCCAAAAATACAGCCACACAAGCTCCTCAAAAAAGCAAGATCTCCCAACCAGATCTCAAATAATAAATCAAAATAATGCTAAGAAGGAGCGCTACAACATCCCTGGAAGGAGATGTGTTGCTAAAGAGGAGTCCAAAAATGACCTAGGGTGGGGTCCAAATGGTATCTATGAAACAATGGGACTTACTGTAATAAATCTCAAATATAAAAAACCTCAAATATGAAAATCTCAAATATAAAAATCCCAAATATAAAAATAAAAGTATAAAAATAAAAATATTTTTATATTTCAGATTTTTATATTTGAGATTTTCATATTTGATGTTTTTTATATTTGAGATTTATTACAGTAAGTCCCATTGTTTCATAGATATCATTTGGACCCCACCCTAGGTCATTTTTGGACTCCACCTTTAGCAACACATCTCCTTCCAGGGATGTTGTAGCGCTCCTTCTTAGCATTATTTTGATATAACCTTGGGACAGTTTTATACTTTTTCTAGGCAATTCCCCTTTATTTATTTATTTATTTATTATTAAAGGGACAGTCTACACAAACATTGTTATTGTTTAAAAAGATAGATAATGCCTTTACTACCCATTCCCCAGCTTTGCACAACCAACATTGTTAAATGAATGTTCTTTATAACATTTAAACATCTAAATGTCTCTATTGACAGCCTCTTAATCACATGCTTTTCACAACAGGAGACGGATGGTTCATTTGGGCCACATAGATAACAATGTGTTCACACCCGGGACACTGAACCCAAATTTTTTTATTTCGTGATTCAGATAGAGCATGCAATTTTAAGCAACTTTCTAATTTACTCCTATTATCACATTTTCTTCATTCTATTGGTATCTTTATTTGAAATGCAAGAATGTAAGTTTAGATGCCGGCCCATTTTTGGTGAACAACCTGGGTTGTTCTTGCTTATTGGTGGATAAATTCATCCACCAATTAAAAAGTGCTGTCCAAAAAAAAGCTTAGATGCCTTCTTTTTAAATAAAGATAGCAAGAGAATGAAGAACAATTGATAATAGGAGTAAATTACAAAGTTGCTTGAAATTGCATGCTCTATCTGAATCACAAAATAAACAATTTGGGTTCAGTATCCCCTTAAGAGTTAGCACAACACAGTACTAAATGCAACTCAATAGATTTTAAATAGTCACAGCCATTTGATCAGGGGGCTGTCAGTAGATGCTTAGGTACAAGTTAATCACAGAGGTAAAAAGTATATTAATATAACTGTGTTGGTTGTGCAAAACTATGGAATGGGTAATATAGGGATCATCTATATCTTAAAACAATAACAATTCTATTGTAGACTGTCCCTTTAAGTTTTTATAATTATGCGTCGTTTCATCTGTGTAAAAAAAAATTCCCAAACATTTTATTGTGTTTTTATATTATGAACATACCATAAAAATCTTGAATGACATCAAATAACATCTGTTGACATATATTGTAATACATATATTTACTGATGATTACTATGGAATGAAAAGGAAAGAAAATCAACAAATTTCCAAATAGGTAGACCTGAAATAAATCATTTTCCTCAGATGGGGAGCTTATACCCTTAAATTAACTACATTTCTACCCTTAGTGAAATGTGGGCTACCCATGGTAATGGCCAAAATCCATTACCCTTCTGGGCCTTCTCTACCCAAAGTGAACCCGACCTGATGTGGATGAATTAGTTTGGGGAGTAAATGGCAAATGCAATTTGCCCAAAGTTTTGCATACAACTTCACATCTAAATTGATCAGGGAGATGGGGCGATAGCTACTGCATTGGGTTGGGTCTTTCCCTTGTTTCGGAATTGTCAGGACGGAGGCTTGGAAGAATTCCTTGTTAAAGGAGTCACTATATCATGCCTCAGCAAACAAGTTTAGAAGAACTGGGGAGAGCAGGGGACGGATTTTTTTTTTTTTTAAAAAAAACGTAGTGAAACCATTTGGGGCTGGGGCTTTTGTGTTTTGCATATGTTTTAATGCTAATTGGAGCTCATTGGGGGAGAAGAAAGCTAACAGGTCCTCCTTAACAGATTCCTCTAGGGAAGGAAAGGTGAGGTTCCGTAGGAATGCTGTGATAGAGTCCAACGGCAACTCAGGAGTACTTCCAGATCGGCTCAAATTATACAGATTGGCATAGTAGCTAGCAAAGGTATCTCCAATGTCCTTAGGGGAAGATACTAGCATACCTTCTCTATCTATAGCCAGAATTCTGGAGGCTGCAGTTCTGCCCCTGAGTTTATGGGCCAGAATGGTTGAGGCTTTATTTCCTTGGTAGTATAAACGTTGTTTGAATCTATCTCAGGCATGTCATACTCTATCCAGTTCTTTATTCTTAATTTGGGTTTTTAGAGCGGTTATCTCCTCTGCAATGACTGGAGAGGGGTTGGACTTATTGAGAGACTCTTTAACTCTTAATTAAGTCACGGGGCACTCCTTTTTGATTTAAGTGCTGCTTGCTTTTGGATACAGATTCCTTTAAGGTAGGCTTTAAGGGAGCCCCAAAGAGTTTGGGTTTTCATTAAAGGATAAAAATTCTACTATGGAAGACTGGATCAGGGGTTTGAAATTTGGGTCTTCCCACAAGCCCTTTGGAAGTTTCCAAGATGGAAGGGAGGAGAGTTGGGTATCTGTGGAGGTCAAGATATCATGTTCTGACCATGAGCATACTCTAATCTGAGATTTAGTGACTTTGTCAAGAGTCCAGGAATCTGTAAAAAAGTGATCTAATCTGGAGTAGGAGTTATGTGGTTTAGAGAAAAATGTAAAGTCCCTATCTTTGGGGTGAAGAGCTCGCCAGATATCATAAAGATACCATAAAGATTATTTAAGAAAGAACAGAATGGAAAAGTATCTACTACCATCTATAGAAAAGAGACAGCTACTAATACACTTTTACATCATACCAGTGCTCATGCCAGAAATACTTTGAAAGCAATCCCTAAAGAGGAATTTATCAGATTAAGATGCAACTGCTCAGATATTGTGAAATTCAAGGAAATAATCTGTGCATCTCTCTAACAGATTGCGCGAGCGTGGCTATAGCAATAGGTCTAAAAAAACAGCACGATCACATGCATTAAAAACTACACATGAAACACTTTTGCAAACTAAAATAAAAAAAGGTGATAATAAAACAAGATTAA
This sequence comes from Bombina bombina, assembly GCF_027579735.1. Lineage (NCBI taxonomy): Eukaryota > Metazoa > Chordata > Amphibia > Anura > Bombinatoridae > Bombina > Bombina bombina. Next base: position 179,828,275 of record NC_069506.1, on the reverse strand, counting down.
TCACCACTTTCAATCCACAAATGAACAAAATCATTGACATTATTAACAGTAACTGGCATATATTGTACAATGATCCTCTCCTCTCCAGCCACATAGTCGACAAAGTATCTATCGGATACAAAAGACAAAAAAAATCTACGAGATATGTTGGTCAAAAGTCATTACATTCACAAACCCCAAAAAGTTGCACAAAACAAAGGAATATACCCATGTGGAACATGTAGTACCTGCCCAAAAGTCTGGAAACTACACTCAATAAAAGACAGATATGATCAAATCCACAATTTAACTACTTATTTCTCATGCACTACTACAGGAGTAATTTATGTTCCCAAATGCTCATGCAATTTGTTTTACGTTGACGACCAGACAGGTCAGAACCAGAATATAAGAGCATTGACGAAACATTCACAATGCCAAAAAATATCTAGAACAGTGAAAAACCATATGGTATGAATAATACCAACAATTATACAGCATATTTATAATATACATCTATATCTGAATTCTATATCACAATAACAACACCCTTTCTCTCACCATTAGTTGAATCTAAAATGCACATAAATATCACACAATGGCAGTATACACTGCACTTTTTGCTTGACAATTATTGTTAAAGTATTTTTACAATTTTTGATAATATTGTTACTTGTATGAGTAGCACTTTTTTCAGCACTTTATAACCCCCCTCCATTTAGCAGTTGCCTGCTAATCTCATATTTGCATAATTTGTTTGTTATCCCCATCTACACTTCTTTAACACTTTATTTCTTTTAATATAATGACCCCCAGAATATATCGTAATACTCAGCCATTATTCAATTTTATTTTATATCTCCATATGTAGCTACGACATAGTGTAGTTTTCCGTCTCAGATGTCTGTTACAGGAAATGTGTATAATCCATTGATAAACACATTTATTTAGCTGTAGAATAACACGTTAAATACACTGGTCAATTGTAACTCCCACATAAAGCGTAAGATTTTGAGCATTGTATCAATGATTGACATACTCTTTGCCCAAAACTGAGTTTTTAGGTATTCGCAACTTAACCTATCCAACAGCTATAGAATGACAACCCAATTACAACTTCCAAATGATGAGCTTGCCCAATAACATTCTTAGCATCATATCAATGATTGACATATTATCTGCCCAATACAGAGTCCTTACGTATCCGCAATACAGCCTATCCAGTTTTAAGGGAGGGCTCTTATTAGCAATATAATCTTGGATTTTGCAGCCCTGCGCACCCCTCTGAGGAAGCGCAAGTGAAACGCGACCTCGTCAGGGGACCTCCGTTTATTTTTAATTTGCTCTTTACTGGTTAACAATATAATTTACTTAATTCAACTTTTATTTTTCGATAACTTATACTGCCGCATTCCTGGCGCAAAGCCAGGGCGGTAGTTAGAGCTTGCAGTTTAACTTGTTGGTTAACTTTATTGACACTCGAATGCAGTTCTAATACAAACCGGAATATTATTTGTAGCATCAGCAGTTCTTAAGGGCTTTAGTTATATTGTAGCCTCATTGTGACTCATTTTTGTTGGAAAGGTTCACAAGCTAAAAAGGGATCAATAGCAGTGATCAATTTGCGTACACAACGCCTGCATAGTATTATCCCTCAAAGTACTGACCTTTGTTTTCCAACTTATAACACAATTATCTATGCAATAAATGTATCTTACTTCTGGCTCATATATATTCCTGGACAGTTTGCCATCACAGGTAAAACTGACTATAAACAAATCAGCTGAATATTACTTTATTTAACTTTCATGACCAGTATTGCAGTGTTTTTAAATTGTTACAGGGCAGCAATTTCTGAAGCTGTCTGTTTTAAAACTAGTATCAATAAAAGTTACATTTTAAGTATCCAAGTGTATAATTTATTTAAAATGTATTTTCAATTTGTGCTCATAGGCATTTCTTTTTACCTACTAGTGTGGGTTATTCTGTTGTTGCATTACTATAATGCCTGTGCATAACTATCTGTATCGACCCAATAATTGAAGTATTCAGATAATAAGGTCTGTAGCTAGGAAAAACATATCCTCATATAAAATATTATTTTCTCTATTTCTTTTCAATTAATCATAAAGATTATATTGGACAACATAGGATCTAAACGTGGAGGCTGAATTAACCGTGTTTGAGTCTGTTTTCACCTACGTTTTTATCAATCTGCGGGTCCCAGACCATGTTAAAGTGTCCCCCCCCCAGGATCAGAGTTCCCACTTTTACCTTAAGCAAAAGGTATCTCGAGAAGCTGGGTTGAGCTTTGTTGGGAGCATACAAGTTAACCAAGGTGTAAAGGACACCGTTTAATTTACATTGAAGGTTCAGGAATCTACCCTCTGCGTCAGATTCAAGATATAACTGTTCGACACTTAAATTTCTATGGAAGAATATTGCTATACCCCTCGATTTGTCAGTGTAAGAGGAATGGACCAACGTGGGATAGTCTGGTAGACTAAATGGTTTGGGAAGCGATGCGGGCCAGTGTGTTTCCTGTATGAAAAAGACTGCAAGGCTAAGGGATTTCATTGAATTATTTAACATACTTTTCTTTGTGGGGGAGTTAAGGCCTTTAGCATTTAGGGATGCAAATGTGAGGGTTTCTAATGTACGTTCCATCCTCAATCTCCCCTTTTTTTGGGGGGGTTAGAGGAGAGGGGTCGGGTAGCAGAGTGAGGTAAAGGGTAAGGATAGGATTAAAGGAGTCTTACCACACCTGGAGATCCGAGAATTGAAAGCCCCAGCCGGGGTTACAGCAGATGGGGAATGGAGCTTTTTCACATTGGCACAAATTTCAAATTTGGAATATGGAGAAGTCAAGCTATAAAGTCATACAAAATGATAAATTGTTAGCGAAACACAACAAAGTATTTCAGAAAAACAAAAAGAAAAGAGAAAACACTTATATACAAGGAAACAAAAGACACACAGTTATCAACAAACTGGGCGTACATTAACTCTGGTAGTAACTTCAATGTGTATTGAGTTCTAATATAACCCCTTAGGGTTTGTAACAAAGGAATCTGGGTAAGTGAAGTCTTGTGATTTCTCTGAAGGGAGGTGAAAGGTTAATCCACTGAAGCTGAGGCACGACTAAGATTCTAAGTCGACAATCTATGGTCCCCATTAAGGGGAACTATTAACTATTGAAAATTAGATTTACTCAGTTTTTTAGGGAGATTTAGCCTAGAAGGAAGTCTATAATTACAGATTAGGATACCATTACTACACCCTAGAGACAGTGCAATAGGGCTCTCTCTAAAAGGGTTGATGTGCTTAATAATATTTCTATGCCTGCATAGAGGTAGGAAAATTACTGTTGGCCTATTGGGAAGAATTATATCGTATGGGTTAAGACCGGCCTAATGGGGGAATTATCTAAAAGAGTGTTGAAGAACAAGGATAAACAATGCAGAGACTAAAACAAACTATGTGTGGTGGACCTCCAAAAGGTATTAACAGCCGGGACATTATCTCTAGGAAAGGCTATAGCTAGATGTATCTCATCACTTAATTTAGAAAAGGGGTAGTCACTGAGACTTCCTAGACTGGAGGTCGACTATCTAGAAGTCACCTTATGCTGTTTTTGTCTCTGTCTGAACCTAGAAAAAAAAAGAACATATTTAACATGACAACATTTAAATGATAAAATAGGTTACTTAATACATCTCTGAAACATTATCCGGATATGTACTAAGTAAACAGGCTGGCAGTGAACCTCTAGGCCTAAGGAGGACCCCTCTCCTGCAAAGGGGGAGGGGGTCAAAAGTCCATGTCTTCTATTTCACTGGAACCACCTTAAGAGGGAAGTCTCTATGGACGAGGCAGCCATTCTGGAGCAGAAGATTGGAGTTTTGAGGCTTGGGACGGTTGGCTCATAGAATCAGAAGGAACAGTGATGTCCCAGTCCTTGAGTAAGGCAAGGCCGTCTTTCGGAGTAGTGATAGTGTAGCTCACTCCCTCTTTAGAGATAATCGGCTTGGTCGGATAGCCCCATCTATACCTAATGTTCTGTTTTCGAAGAACTTGGGTGATGGAACTGAAGGTTCTTCTCTTTTGTAAGGTGAAGGACAACACATCTGGGTATATGGCTATTGCTTGGGACTTGTGAGGTAGACTGGGGTTGTTGGCCAGCTCCCGTAGAATTCTCTCTTTGTGTGTGAAGAAATGAATTCTCACCAGGACATCCCTGGGTTTGTCTTGAGGGATATTTCTGGGTACCCTATGGACTCGATCTAGAAATAGACCGGGAGGGTCAGGTGCTGGCATAAGCTTAAGGCAAAGTTCAGTAACAAAGTTTTCCAATTCGGCAGTATTTACTTATTCAGGAATCCCACGTAATCTCAGGTTATTTCTCCTGGATCTGTCCTCGATGTCTGCCAGTTTGAGTTCTTGGTCAGATATCTGGGTCGCCAGACTTTGGGAGTACGTCAGTAGGTTAGAGTGATCTATAGCCAGATCCTCCTGCTCTCTTTCCAGCGCCTCTGTACGCTCCCCCAAGGCAGCAATATCTCTACGGAGTTCCGCGGCAGACCCTTTTATGGCTTTTGTAAGTGTGTCCTACATAAGGTTTTTCTGCTGTGAAAGAATGTCCACAATGTTGGAGGCCATCTCCTCTGTATTAGAAAGTGGTTCTGTAGGGTCCCTTGGGCTCTGTGGTGTGTGATCTCTTTGTGTAGAAGGTTGGTCTTGAGCTGAGATATCTCTAAAATGGTCTAAAACAGTCTTTTTGGTGGGTACTGTAGCTTTGGGCTTCCTTTTAATGGACTGAGAAATAATACAGGGATACCCAGAACAAAGTAAAACTGTATCAGATAGTATAAGAGAGCGTTACCTCATGGCCAGATAAATTAATTCAGACTGAGTAAATGAAAATGATCATATCCCCCTGGGGTGGAAGTACAGCTTATTATGCCATCATGTTATATGCTGCTGTCAACTATCAACTGGAGATGTGATATGATAAAGTGAAGGCGCCTAAAAATAGTGCACACAAATAAAGTGCATACAAATATGTATATATCTCAGTGTCCTTGATATGCTCTTCAACAAAGGACAAGGAATGTGCGTGAATTACATTTCACAACAGTGCTGAATATGTGATACAAAAACTAGTATCAGAAATATATAAAAAAATAAAAAAATATATACAAAATAGAAAATTGAAAATTATAAAGTATAACAAAATGAAAATGTGAACGCAGTATAGCGTAATATACGGTGCCAAAAATATATATATAGTGTAATGAGTCCTTCTGATGGAGAACACAAATACAATGTAGCTCCAGCAGCAAATACTATGATCCTAAGACCAAATAACTATCGATGCAAGTGATATTGTGAGCATACAATAGTAACAAATGATATTTAAGGACACACAATGGTGATATATTGCGATACAGGACACATACAGTAATCAAGTACCCGGGTACTATAGTATATACGAATAGTCCTTATACACAGTTCATGTGATGGAGATTTTCCTCCGGGTGTCCACTATATAGCGGGTATGCGGCAGCTGACACTCCTTCCAAGGCTGATGGCACCAGCGACGATCTACAGATAGAAGGGAGACAAAAGGAGGCGCCACAATAGTGTGAGATCGTAGGTTAAAGGGACCCCCACAAAACGATACAGGATCACTTACTAGATTTAAAGCACTTGAGAAGTGCCACAGGTGCAGGCTGAACTATTCAAAGCTGTCCAGCGAGCTTATCCTTACGGTCCAAAAGCCAAAGGGTTAACTTCAGATTACCCCACACGTACTGGGATCAAAGATGAGCCAAAAAATAGTTGTGGATTCCCACTCAGGGAAGAAAATCCAGCTCAATATAGGGCTAAAAGTTAGTTCGAAAGTCAGAACGACTTATAAAAGCAATAATAAAACAAGCGTGATGACAGATAGGTAAAAATATAACCAAAAAGTTTATTTAAACCTAATACACTACGCGTTTCCCGGTCACAACAACCGTTTCATCAGGTGTAAAAAGCTAACAGTCATCACACTATTTAAAACAAATCTCGGCGTTCCAAAAATTCCAATGCGCATGCCCATTAAAGCCATGAACCAATGAGATGAGAATCTGAGCCGGCACACAACTTTTAGCCCTATATTGAGCTGGATTTTCTTCCCTGAGTGGGAATCCACAACTATTTTTTGGCTCATCTTTGATCCCAGTACGTGTGGGGTAATCTGAAGTTAACCCTTTGGCTTTTGGACCGTAAGGATAAGCTCGCTGGACAGCTTTGAATAGTTCAGCCTGCACCTGTGGCACTTCTCAAGTGCTTTAAATCTAGTAAGTGATCCTGTATCGTTTTGTGGGGGTCCCTTTAACCTACGATCTCACACTATTGTGGCGCCTCCTTTTGTCTCCCTTCTATCTGTAGATCGTCGCTGGTGCCATCAGCCTTGGAAGGAGTGTCAGCTGCCGCATACCCGCTATATAGTGGACACCCGGAGGAAAATCTCCATCACATGAACTGTGTATAAGGACTATTCGTATATACTATAGTACCCGGGTACTTGATTACTGTATGTGTCCTGTATCGCAATATATCACCATTGTGTGTCCTTAAATATCATTTGTTACTATTGTATGCTCACAATATCACTTGCATCGATAGTTATTTGGTCTTAGGATCATAGTATTTGCTGCTGGAGCTACATTGTATTTGTGTTCTCCATCAGAAGGACACATTACACTATATATATATTTTTGGCACCGTATATTACGCTATACTGCGTTCACATTTTCATTTTGTTATACTTTATAATTTTCAATTTTCTATTTTGTATATATTTTTTTATTTTTTTATATATTTCTGATACTAGTTTTTGTATCACATATTCAGCACTGTTGTGAAATTTAATTCACGCACATTCCTTGTCCTTTGTTGAAGAGCATATCAAGGACACTGAGATATATACATATTTGTATGCACTTTATTTGTGTGCACTATTTTTAGGCGCCTTCACTTTATCATATCACATTTTGTTTTTCACTAGTAGGCTTTGGTGAAGAGCGACTTTCGTTTAACTTTATAAACTATATCATTAACAATTTTGTAAAATGCAAAGTAAGGAAATTCGTAATCAGAGTCGTTTGACTCTTAGCACTTGTGATAATTTTATTGAGATATCTACATCTACAGACAATAGTAGTCTATCTATGACACAACTATTTATGAAATTAGAGGATGCACTTAAACAAGAACACAGACACTGGTGGGATATTGATACTTTAAAAAAATACAAACTGAAGGGGCATATACCCAGAGGTCTTAGATTATCTAAATTATGTTCATTTACCAATGATGCTGAATTAACATCAAAATGGCAAAATTTATTATCAGAGTGTTCTTTCAAACTAATAGATTTATTGATTGAACATAGAGAAATGTTGTTGAACAATACTGAATCTTTAATAGAAGAACTCCAAGCAGCTCTTCTTAAATATGAACAACATTCTGAGTATGAAAATAAGAACAAAGAGATTTTAGAAAGAACAGATAAATACCAAAAGAAATTAATAAAGATTAAATCTAAGAAATTAGCCAGAGACGAAAAAGACTATTCAGAAGGATGTATTTATACAAATAAAAGTCCTTCTGAAACCGCTATGGAAGAAGGTATAGATTTAGAAGAGAACCCTAATATAAAAAATTCTTCTAAAAAAGAGGATTGGATCAAAGTAGAATACAAGAAACCAAAGGATAAAAGAAAGAATTTAAGTTATAAAAATGGGGAACATGTGTATCATAATAATAATAATTTTAATACCAACAAGGATTTCAATAGGGGATATAATTCTCCTAGACAGTATAACTCCACTTGGAGAAATAAAGAAAGTTTCTATCCCCAAGAACAACATAAAGAGAGAAATAATTCTAGAGACTATAGAAAAGAGGATAATGATTGGTATAGAAGAGAACAAGACAGGGACTATGGGAACACGAGTCATTCCTACAACAATGGTAACACGAGTTATTTTCATAACAAGGGTCACCATTTTAAACCTTCTAGTTCAGCATATTGTAATACAGAATCTGAACATAGAGCAGAAAGACCACAGGTTTTTCAAATAGACAAAAAACAAGACTTTTACAGACAACATCAAAGACAAATACCTATCAGATTAAAACAAATGGAAACAAATCATGCAAAAGAAGGTTTCTATACTCCGCCACCAAGAAAAAGAACATACGCCAACGTGGCAGCAGAGGGAGAGCAAAATCTTCCAAAAAGGAGAAACTTAAAAGAATGAAAGATGGTATATTCAATCTTTCTAGCCATGTTTTGACAAATGAAGAGATATGTGTTCTGAATAGAGGGCTGTCTTTTTGTCCCTCGAATGAACACAATATCTTTGAATTATTTGTTGATTTAAATAAATTTATCAGGAAGCTATCGTTACAACGATACTTCTGTGATAAAAAATTGAAACAAGATAAACGTTTACCTATAGTTACCAATGACATGACTGAAAGACCCACTACAGATATCATCTACTATGAACCAGAAGATCTATGTGATTCTCTGTTCGATGATTTTGTTCATTCCAATCTAATGTTGAAATCCAGTTTTAATCCACCCATCACTAATTATAATATTCAACTCTTTCAAGATTTAGTTTTAGAAGATTTTAGCTCCATGAACAATCAAAATAGGAGTAAGAGTAAGGCCTCAAATTTGAATATTTATGAAATAAAAGCCCTATCAAAGTTAGCAAAAGATCAGTCTCTAGTGATTAGACAGGCCGATAAGGGAGGTGGAATAGTATTGCAGGACTGGGGTGATTATGTAGGTGAAGCTAACCGGATCTTATTCAATCCTGAGTACTATAAGAGATTATCTTTTAACCCTACCAAAAAATATATGATTGGTTTGGTTAAACTTATAGATGATGGATACTATAAAGGGATCCTTACTAAGAAAGAAAAAGAATTCTTAAACCCAGGTACCCCCAGTCTTGCATACTATTACCACCTCCCTAAAATCCATAAATGTAAAAGTAATCCTCCCGGTCGCCCGATTATATCGGGGATCGGGAATCTCACGTGTAATCTATCCGAGTACATAGACTCGTTTCTAAAAAAAGAAGTAAAGTGTTTACCATCTTATATAAAAGACACACCAGACTTAATAAATAAACTATCTAAACTAAACAATTTAGATATGAAAAACTTAGTTTGGATGACATGTGATGTGTCGGCACTTTATTCAAATATAGCGCATGATTTAGGGATCAACTCTATTGATAAATTTCTATCTAGAGATATTTATTTACCTGAACAACAGAAAATTTTCCTTTTGGATGCCATTTCCTTTGTGTTAAAGCACAATTATTTTGTGTTCCAGGAGCAGTTTTTTCTACAAATAAAGGGCACGGCCATGGGGACCAGGTTCGCCCCAAGCTTTGCGAACTTGTTTATGGGGGCCTTTGAAGAGGAGTATATATATAATTCCCCAGCAAGGGTGAACCTGGTCTTCTATGGCCGCTTTATTGATGACTTGCTCTTTATATGGGATGGAACAGAGTCTGAGGCAAAGGAATTTGTGGAATTCCTGAATGCCAACGATATGGGTTTGACATTCACCTCGAACATCTCAAAGGAACAAATTGAATTTTTGGATCTTATATTATATTGGGATCCAAAAGGGTCTGTCTTAACCAAGACTTTTTTCAAAACTGTAGATACAAATAGTTATTTGAATTTTAAAAGTAACCATTACAAACCGTGGAAAGAAAATATTCCATTCAATCAATTCTGCAGAATACGCAGAAATTGTACAGAGATATCTGTTTTTGATGAGCAATCACAAATATTAAAAGAGAGGTTCCTTGCAAGAGATTATCCATCGAAACTTATAGAATTAGGCTACCAAAAAGCTAGAAATAAAGTAAGATCTGATTTGTTTAATTCTAAGAAAAAGGACAAATATGAAAAAACATTTAACTCAGAAGAGGAAAGGTTACTATTTAAGTCCAAAATCAATAATCATCCCTGATTTATTACTAGGTATAATAATAATCATCATTTAATTAAGAATATTCTACAGAAGTATTGGTTTATTTTAAAAAATTATCCAGTTTTAAAACAAATATTGGATGATACTCCTATCTGCACCTTTAGAAGAGCACAGACCCTTAAAAATAGGTTGGCACCGAGTAAGATCCTAATGAAAAAGCGCACAAATAGGGTGGTAAACAAAGTTAATACCAATTCTTTTTTAACAACTAAGATAGGTTTTTTTAAATGTGGGAAAAATAACTGTGGGTTGTGTAGCTATACGATGGGGAATGTTACTGAATTTAAGTCATTTGTCACCAATGAAATTTTTAGTGTTTCTTCACATTTCACGTGTGATTCAACATTTGTGGTATATTTGCTACAATGCAAATGTGGGGTTCAGTATGTTGGGAGAACCTCAAGACCCATCAAAAAAAGATGGGGGGAACACATGAGAAATGTAAAGAAAGAATTGATGAATCATAGTGTTCCTCGCCACAAGGGACAACGCCATCTGGGAGAAAGCGATATATGTAGTATTCTTCCTATAGAACATGTTGCTCCCAAATGGGGTAGAAATAGGTTTATATACTTGCGACAAAGAGAGACTTATTGGATATGGAAATTAAAAACTTTGAAACCCCATGGTCTAAATGAAAACATCGACATGGCAGCTTTCAATTGAGTGACCATTATTAACTCCTCTTTGTCTCATTTGGGATTTATGTTTATGTATCTATGTAACTTTATACTCTCATCTGTCTCATTTGGCATTTGTTTCTATGTGATTTTATCTGAGATTTTCAGTGTGTATCATTTATGGGTTTAGACGTCATAGTATGAATACATATTATTCTTTATGTGATTTTATATGTGTAATATATATATATGTCTAGACGCTATAATATAAATTCATTTGTGCATTAAGTTATGACTGATCAGATGATCCCTGAGCTGGCATGGTAAATTAATATCCTGTCATATATTTTCGTCTCATTTGAGTGGTAATACACATATTTTACATTTTTACATTTTTTTATATTATACAAGTTACCCACCTCCACTATGGGGTGTTACCTTATCTTTTAGCTTGGATGTGTTCCACATCGAGTATATAATATAAGGCTAGGAATTCTCCTCAGGGCTATATGTAATAAGAGTTACAATTTTATATTTTTAATTTTTATATGTCGTAAGGAATAATATCAATATACTTTTTTATATATATTAATTCCCCATTGTCTGTACATGTAATATTTAATATTTATATTATTTACGAATTAGAGGGATGACTTTTTTTACTTTTTTTATAGAGAAACATTTAGGCCACAGTTGGGATCACAAGAGGGAATCTTAATTTTGTAGTCTCTCCCTGTGTGACCATATAGCATAGTTATTTTAGTGTTAACAATGCCGGCGTATTTTAGCTATTAGATACTTGCCGTGCTCTTTAGTGGCGTCATTTGAGTGACAGGTAACACTCTTGGTGGGGGCTGGTATCACACGCCCCTTGTTTTGACCTATCCAAATGTGTGCCGGCTCAGATTCTCATCTCATTGGTTCATGGCTTTAATGGGCATGCACATTGGAATTTTTGGAACGCCGAGATTTGTTTTAAATAGTGTGATGACTGTTAGCTTTTTACACCTGATGAAACGGTTGTTGTGACCGGGAAACGCGTAGTGTATTAGGTTTAAATAAACTTTTTGGTTATATTTTTAAAAAAATAAAAAAATATATACAAAATAGAAAATTGAAAATTATAAAGTATAACAAAATGAAAATGTGAACGCAGTATAGCGTAATATACGGTGCCAAAAATATATATATATAGTGTAATGTGTCCTTCTGATGGAGAACACAAATACAATGTAGCTCCAGCAGCAAATACTATGATCCTAAGACCAAATAACTATCGATGCAAGTGATATTGTGAGCATACAATAGTAACAAATGATATTTAAGGACACACAATGGTGATATATTGCGATACAGGATACATACAGTAATCAAGTACCCGGGTACTATAGTATATACGAATAGTCCTTATACACAGTTCATGTGATGGAGATTTTCCTCCGGGTGTCCACTATATAGCGGGTATGCGGCAGCTGACACTCCTTCCAAGGCTGATGGCACCAGCGACGATCTACAGATAGAAGGGAGACAAAAGGAGGCGCCACAATAGTGTGAGATCGTAGGTTAAAGGGACCCCCACAAAACGATACAGGATCACTTACTAGATTTAAAGCACTTGAGAAGTGCCACAGGTGCAGGCTGAACTATTCAAAGCTGTCCAGCGAGCTTATCCTTACGGTCCAAAAGCCAAAGGGTTAACTTCAGATTACCCCACACGTACTGGGATCAAAGATGAGCCAAAAAATAGTTGTGGATTCCCACTCAGGGAAGAAAATCCAGCTCAATATAGGGCTAAAAGTTGTGTGCCGGCTCAGATTCTCATCTCATTGGTTCATGGCTTTAATGGGCATGCGCATTGGAATTTTTGGAACGCCGAGATTTGTTTTAAATAGTGTGATGACTGTTAGCTTTTTACACCTGATGAAACGGTTGTTGTGACCGGGAAACGCGTAGTGTATTAGGTTTAAATAAACGTTTTGGTTATATTTTTACCTATCTGTCATTACGCTTGTTTTATTATTGCTTTTATAAGTCGTTCTGACTTTCGAACTAACTTTTAGCCCTATATTGAGCTGGATTTTCTTCCCTGAGTGGGAATCCACAACTATTTTTTGGCTCATCTTTGATCCCAGTACGTGTGGGGTAATCTGAAGTTAACCCTTTGGCTTTTGGACCGTAAGGATAAGCTCGCTGGACAGCTTTGAATAGTTCAGCCTGCACCTGTGGCACTTCTCAAGTGCTTTAAATCTAGTAAGTGATCCTGTATCGTTTTGTGGGGGTCCCTTTAACCTACGATCTCACACTATTGTGGCGCCTCCTTTTGTCTCCCTTCTATCTATCAACTGGAGATGTAGGTAACGGTGTTAGGCAAGGAGGGTATCGCTCAGTATAGGTGGCCCTTTTAATGGCTGGTGAAGAAGCTTCTAGTAGGACAGCAAATCATGTCCGTCCGACTATTAATAAATCAGCCCCTTGGTCTGCTGATATGGCTTTTATCTCTTTCTTTTCAGGGTAAGATGGTATTTGGTTCTATTTTATATTCTATTACCTTTCCTTTGAAGGTAAAGGAGCTCAGGACTAGAAGTCCATGGGTATTTTTTAATCTCCTAACCATTTTTGTCCCTTTCGTCAGAACAGGGCACAGAAATCTGATTCCTCCACTCAGAAGCAAGGTTCCTCTGGTTCCATCTGGAAGCCAAGTTCTAACTGTAACAAGCCAGAGCAGTCAAAAAAAGATCTACGCCCTTATCTAAGTCTGCAGGTTAAGCTTTTTTCGGGAAGCTTGGTTTCAGTCTATTCAGGATCCATCGGTTCTAAATATACTAGTTTCCCAGGGTAGGTTTTTAGAATGAGGCCTTCCACAGGAAGGTTTTTTTCTGTCCCATGTTCTGAGAAATCCTGTGAAGGCTCAGGCCTTTTTTAGTCAGTTTTTGATCTAGAATCTATGGGAGTGCTTGTTCCTGTTCCTTTGTTGGTACAAGGAGTGTTTTTTGTCTAGCCTTTTCTTCATTCTTGTAAGGGGGAAACATTCAGATAATTTCTGGATCTAAAGGGTGTGCAAGGTCCATGGATCCTCAAGCAGTGTTTGGTGATTACATGACCATTTCGACTAGCTTATGTTTTTTTTACTTCTGGTTCTACTTCCCAGGGTGATTGATAAAATTAAACTATAGGGAGCGTTAGTGATTATAATTGCTCTTGCTTGGTCTCACAGAGTTTGGTATGCAGATCTAGCTCAGACATCCAGTTGTCCTCTTTGTCTTGATGTCTGTTTTTTCATCCAGGTCTCAAATCTCTAAGCTTGATGGCATGGAGATTGAATGAATAAATCTTAAGTAGAGAGGGTTCTCTGATTCTGCTATTGAGACTCTAATACAGGCTTGTAAGCTTGTGTCAAAGAAGATTTATTATTAGGTTTGGAGGACCTTTTCTTTGTGTAAGGATCATGGTTTTTCCTGGAGTTCTTTTAGAATTCCCAGGATTTTGCAGTTTTTGGATAAGAGTTTATCCTCCAGTTTATTTGAAGAGTCAGATTTCAGCTCTTTCAGTTCTTTTCCTCTAGAAGATTTCTAATCTTACAGATATTCATAGTTTTGTTCAGGCTTTGGCTAGAGTTAAATCCAAAACTCGTTTTTGTTTCAAATTGTTTCAGGCTTAATATATGTGTCAAATTTGTTATTGTATTATATTATAACTTGTATCCTGTATTTTGTATATAGTAATGGGTTAAGTAACTAATTACCCTGAAAAGTTGTGATACTATCATGTGACATATGTCTAACCAATGGTATCAAGGTTATTTGTTTAAATGCACCTGTGCTCGTAATGGTCTATGAGTATCTATGATTAAAGAGTATATCGAAACACGTAAGATGCGTGGTTTTTAGCCTCTCCATTGTAGGAGGAAACATGCAATAAAAGTTGTTTAGAAATATCGCTGGAGTGCCAGACCATTCTTCAATTATTTCATTTGGCTAGAGTTAAGCCTGTTGTTTAACCAACCTCCTTTTTGGAGTCTTATCTTGGGTTTTCAGGCTCCTTCTTTTGATCCTATGCTTAAGGTTTTGTTTCTTTTGAAAATTTCTTCTGCTAGAAGAGTTTCTGAGTTATCTGCTCTTTCATATGATCCTCATCTTATTAATTTTAAGGATAGGGCAGTTTTTAGGACTAAATTTGTTTTCTTGCCTAGGGTTGTATCTTCTGACTATATCAGTCTGGAAATAGTTGTTCCTTATTTGTGTCCTAATCCTTAAAATTCTTCATAGAGTTTTTTTGCATACTTTAAATGTTGTTAGAGCATTGAAGTATTGTGTTGATGCTGCTATAGATTTCAGACTAACTTCTAGCTTGTTTGCTCTCTTTTCTGGTTTCAGGAAACGGCAGAAAGCTCCTGCTATTTCTTTGTCTCTTTGGTTGAGACTTCTGATCTATAAGGCTTTTTTTTGGAAGCAGGTCAGTGTCCAATTTAGTGGATTACTGCTCATTCTACTAGACTAGTTGCTATTTCTCTGCCTGTGCCAGTTGACCAAATTTGCAAGGAAGCTACTTGTTCTTCTTGGCATACTTTTACTAAATTCTAACATTTTGATGTTTTTGCTTCTCCTGAGGCGGCATTTAGTAGGAAAGTCTTTCAAGCAGTTGTCTCAGGATGCTAGATTTTTTTGCCTGTTAGTTTTTTTTTTATTGCATTGTTTTGCCCTTTTTTGGGTTCTTTTAGGGTTGTAGATTTCGATTTTCAGTTAAAAAAAGGTTGCTTTTAAATCCCACCCTTTATGTTTCATTACTTGTGGACTCCACAGCTTGGCTATTAGTTCCCAGGAGTAATGAATTGTGGACTCTCACCACCTGTATGAAAGAAAAAAACAATATATGCTTACCTGATAAATTCATTTTTCATGGTGTTGAAAGTCCACAAAACCCCACCCTTTGTTTTTTTTCTATCATTGTATTTTTCTTGCGCACATATTTTTTCTCTGCTCCTATTTATTTGCTCTTATTTCTTTTCCTACCTGTTTTGCTTGGCTATATGTTAGACTGAGGTTCCAGTGATGTGGGAGGGGGTTTCATAGAGCTCTTGGAGTTTGGGAATCTTTGCCTCTTCCTAGTGACAGGGATGAGTAATTCCCAGGTGTAATGGAGTGTGGACTCTCACCACCATGAAAGAAATTAATTTATAAGGTAAGCATGAATTGTGTTTTTAGTAGAACCAAAAATATAGTGTTGTGTATGCCTTGTCTAAAAAAATCATGAGGTTTAACAAATTAATTATTGTTGCAGAAGTAAACTGATAAGATCTTGTAGATATGGAAGTACCCTCTGGCTGTTAAAGTATGAGATAGACACAATGCTTAGAACTAGGTGTAATACGAGTTGTGAGCCCCTGGGCAGAGTTGGGCAGGACTGGCTTGCTCTTTCTGAAGAGGGAGTGTTCAGTGTGGATTTTCTTGGGGAATTCACAGGTGGTAGAGTGAGTTTAATTGCTCAGGGTGATTAACAATTGTGTTACCATGAACAGTAATCATAACATGGAAGACAATTATTATTATTATGAATCAATCCAAATGGTACAATTCATCAAAATTAATTATAATAAATATGTTTCAAGTAGTAGGTAGAACTGTTTCTTAAAGGGACAGTCAACCCAAAATTTCAAATGTCTTTCCTATAAACTTTCTAACGATTATTATTTTGAACTATAGCCCAATTTAGTAACCTAAAGCGTTTCTAAGTATTAGTACTTACTTTTGTTTCGTCTGGCTGTTTAAAATGTCCGCCTGCCCCCTTTCCATATTTCGTCACAAGTATCTTCATGGTTGTGCAGCGCTAACAGCTAATTTTCACCCGTACACACTCCCGTGTTTTGCGCATGCGCAGTGCGCCTATAACACTGTAGGGGGAGGTTTCAAAGAGGAACTCTAAATACGTTCTCATTTTCCTAGACGTGTCATTTTCCTCCCCCTACAGTGTTATCGGCGCACTGCGCATGCGCAAAACACGGGAGTGTGTACGGGCGAAAATTAGCTGTTAGCGCTGCACAACCATGAAGATACTTGTAACGAAAAATGGGAGGGGGCAGGCAGACATTTTAAACAGCCAGATGAGACAAAAGCAAGTACTAATACTTAGAAATGCTTTAGGTTACTACATTGGGCTATAGTTCAAAATAATAATCATTAGAAAGTTTATAGAAATTACTTATTTTAAATTTTGGGTTGACTTTCCCTTTAAATTACAGTTTGCAATAATTGCACTCTTTCAAGGCAAATAATTGATTAAAGGATCAACACTCAAAGCTGAATACATGAGTGCATTTCAGTTTTATACAGAAGTATTTTGCAGACTATGGGCCAGATTACGAGTGGAGTGCAAAATATCGCTTACGCGAGTGCGATATTTGCGCTCCACTCAGTAATACCAGGACACGCAAATGTGAGCTGGTATTACAAGTTAGGTGCAATGCGAACGTGACCTCACAAGAGCTTTGTTGAAAAACAGGAGGGTTAGTTCAGGAGTGTGCACATGTCTGCAATACTATATGGCAGCAGTTTTGCAAACAAAAAACTTTTTTTTTTAATTGTATTCTCTATCTGAATCATGAAAAAATAAATATGTGTTTCACGTCCCTTTAAAGATATTTTAAACAGTAAATACAAGCTAGACATGATGATGTATTTAAAGCAAAGATTAGCCTTAGAATAATTTGTAGATTAATTTTTACAATTATATTAGTTGTTTAAATATTGAAAACATAAGTATAAAATGTTTAGTTTCTATAAAGTAATGGGTAATGTCAAGCTTGAACTAGTTTTTTATTTATTTTTGTTTGTGCAAACAAAGCTGTGTAGAAGCCCTTTTTAGATAATCCTATGTTCCACACAGCCTGGTTTGGCCAGTTGATATAGAAGTAAATTGGAACGTTGTTTAAAATTTCATGCTATATCCAGTCAATTTAAGATTAAAGGGACAGTCCAGTCAAAATTTAACTTTCATGATTCAGATAGGGCATGCAATTTTAAACAACCTTCCAATTGACTTTTATCATTAGATTAGCTTTGTTCCCTTGGTGGTATTTTTGAAAAGCTAAACCTATGAAGGCTCAAACTGATTTCTTAACCATTGAAAACCGCTTCTTAGCTCAGAGCATTTTGAAAGTTTTTCACAGTTAGACAGTACTAGTTCATGTGTGTCATATAGATAACATTGTGCTCACTCCTGTGGAGTTATTTAGGAGTATGCACTGATTGGCTAAGCCTGTTCGTCAAAAGCACTGAGATAAGGGGGCAGTCTGCAGAGGCTTAGATACAAGGTAATCACAGAGGTAAAACATATATTAATAAAACTGTGTTGGTTATGCAAAACTGGGGAATGGGTAATCAAGGGATTATCTATATTTAAAAAAAATAAAAATTCTGGTGTAGACTGTCCCTTTAACTTTGACTTTACTGTCCCTCTTTAAGTTAAAACATAGCGGTGCCCGTTACTTTATAGAGACTCAGTGGAATTTTAAAAAACAACAACTTACAGGTAAGGGACAAAAAAAAATAATAAAAGTATATTGCAAAGTTTATTTTTTAACTATACATAATCTAACATTTATTATTACATCATAATACTGCTTAAAATCCCTTTAATACGCTTGACAGGTCAACTTTTTATTGGCAGAGCTTCATTTACACAGCTTAAACCTGTATTTTTAGATTTAAAACATTTATCAAAATGTATAAATCAAAACTACTGATCAAATGTTATTGTCAGTTTAATTTCTTTCAATGTCCCTTTAATGATATAATGTACATTACCCCTTGAAATGATGATGATCTATCCTTTGTAACGTTAAATTGTTTACATAAAGTATTATTTTAGTATGCTATTGGACTTTGTAGCTATAAGCATTGCCAGTTCTACTAAATTATATTTTCTCTTTTACTTTAGTGACGTGTACTGTGTTTCTTGGACGTTTGTTTTTCAGTTACTCTGATTTTATAATACAAGCTAGAGTTTATTGCCTATTTATCATTTACAGCTCAAATTCTTTTATTATGATCTATCCAGGTCCTATTTAAGTTTTATGCCCTCCAATTCACACAGCAGTCTGCTGTTTGTTCACCACCACTAGTTTTGTATCATTATGTTTCTCACACCTGATCAGTTAGTTATTAACTCCCTCCTGTTTGAAATATGACACATTTAGCATTTTACCCCTTTCTGCACAAAGCAGTGATTTAACCCTCTTATTGCCAGTCTCATGCCTCGACCAGCCATTGGGCCAACTAAACAACTTTCAGGTGGGCCGAGCTAGCATTTTGCTGATATGCCACCTATTTAGTATGGGTTACAAGGGGCCAGCTACTGGGACGCACTCAATCTAGACTGTTTAGGCTGTGCTGCTGTTAGGCTCAGTGGTTTTCTTCTAGCACCTTCTGCACACACAAGAGTCCCATGCTTTAAAGACATAGCGGGCAGGGGAAACCATAGCTATATAGGAACCAAAATTAAAATAAGTGAATGCATGTCCAGGGATATGATCTTCAAATGATATTGAGCTCATGTGAAATGGTACCTCAGTGGTTCAGGATAAACATATCAAATAACTATAGATATAGTAGTAGCTTTAGAGGCCACACACAATAAAATCCAAATGTCTTTTGTATAAGCTGTAAGTAGGTTTGTCAGGTGTCCAGTATTCAACTGGACAGTCCAGTATTTTAGCAAGATGTCCAGTAAAATTTTTATAAAAATACTGGACACTTAAATGTCCAGTTTGTAAAGTCCGAGTGTTAGCTAAATATGAAAGGCCTCCGATGCCTAAATTCCATTACATATATGGAGCATAAAGAAGTGAGGGACAGTCAAGGGGGTCAAATGACTTCTGTTTACATGTGTTTATTTTGTAGTTTGGGTAAGGACAAGAACAGTAGGACCTTGGTGGATATTGTAATTTCTGTCATGACAATTTCTGACATTGTTTTAAAGACTTTTTCCCAGAAACCAGACAGTTTTGGGCAAGTCCACCAAATGTGGAGCATAGTGCCCTCTTGTTTGCATCCCCTCCAGCACTTGTTGTCAAGGTGCGAGTTAATACTATGAAGGCGCAAAAGTGTCAGATACCATCTGCTAACTGGTTTTAAAGGTACTTCTTGCATGTGTGCCGAAAAGGACTCTTTTTTCAGCTGTTTGGAACAACAAAAGCTATTGTTTATAATGAGTGTCTGTGTTGGACTCCCTGTTCCATGTCCCGGTATAGGAGGGAGTAAATTTGTCATCTGGTAAGAGTAGCATCTTGTATATTTTTTAGATCATGCACCTAGGGGTTTGTGGTAGTGTACATAAGTGCTCAAAGGGTGTCAGGGTTGAGATATAGTACTCTAATTGGTAACGTGTTATCCAGGTTGAGAATATTTTGTTGTCTCATTACTGCAATTTTGCTAATGGTATTATGTTTTCTTGATCTATAGCAAAGTGCAATACGCCTTCTCTGAGATTGTATACGTTTTGGGGCCTTTGAGGAGTATGGGAGATCTGGAGTTTCCCTTATGGGTAGTAGGGGAGAGTACGGTGTTGAGATGCTTATAATCTTATCCCAATCATAGAATACTGCTTTCATCAGTGGATATTGGGACATTATATGTGGCCTGTGTTGTTGGGTCATCCAAGCTAATGTTACAACATTACCTCTGCTCAGCATATGGGCATCTAGTCGGACCCATGCCTTCTGGTCATAGTTATGGCTCCACTTGACTAGTCTCTGGAGTTGTATTGCTCTCATGTATTGTTCTAAGTCTGGCACTCCAAGTCCAGTCCTCTCTCTAGGTAAGTACATTGTTTGTCTGCGGACTACTTCTTTCCCATTCCAAATAAATGTTTCAATAAGTTTCTGTAGTTGTGGGATGCGATGGGAAGCGTTTGAAAAAAAAGGCATGGGAGGATGTTCATTTTAGAAATAGTGCCGTAGTATTATAATTCATGTATTAGCTTGGGAAGTGTATGTTCAATGTTTGATTTGATAAATAGAATATCGTCGGAATACATTGTTAATTTGTGTTAGACTTCTTTTACACAGATACCTATTTCCTTGGTGTTGAGTCTGATTTTTTGTGCTAAAGTTTCAATAGATAACACTAAGAGTAGCAGGGAGAGTGGGCCCCCCTGTCTAGTACTGTTACTTATTTCAAAGGGGTTAGAAAGCACTCCATTAACCCTCAATCTGGCACTGGGGCTTGTGTAAAGGGAGAGCACCATGTCTAACAAAGGGTCACCAATATTCATGCTTTTCATTTTCTCATAGAGAAATGTCCAGTGAACTCTGTTGAATGCTTTTTCTGCATCTGTTGGGAACAGAGTCAGTGGTATAGAGTGATGTTTGGCATGGGAGATAATTTGTAGTATTTGCAGGGTGTCACAAATATCTCAGGATTAAGCTGTTAAGGGGTTAATTCTGTTTAGTTTGTGAACTAAAAACAGTTGTTTGTTTTTTAAAAATAGCTGTGTACTGGGTTTGTTGTGTTTTCTTTGATGTGCCAGAACCCCTCATAGTTTCCAAAACCCTTCCTCCAAATGTTATTGTGTATACATTGAGTAATAAAGCCACTCAAGCTTTTAGTTCCAGAGATACACAGGATAGAGTTTTATGGCTCAGACTGTCAGCAGCAGAGCATGATGCAAAACAGGGCCTCAGTCACAGAAATTATAATGGGTTCTATAATGTCAGGCAAAAACTTAGTTTATTGAAGGTCATAAAGGACAGCGGGGTTCCTTAGCCTGCCCTGGAGGGTGTGGTCAGGCAACGTGATCTCTGGAAAATATGTATAAAGTTTGATGTTTCAACATGTAACGTGGTCATTCTTGCAAGGAGAGCTGTTCTACAGAGTAAGGAGCCATCGCTTTCTGCCATTCCCCTGGCGCAGATCTTGAGACTAGGAAAGTATTCAATCTGTTTTCTCCTCTTTTTATTTTTAACCTGTTTGCGTGTATAATTTTATTTGTAACAACTTTTTATTAATGATGCATTGTGCATAATATTTTTGGCATAATAAATAATTCCTTTATTAAGTTTGGCCTTTGTCTAATAATTGAACCACATTACTGAAAGAGACTGGAATATTAGAACTGTATAATTCAGGTTATTTTCTGCTAAATTGTACTCAGAGAGTTAATGTGTAAGTCTGGGTTTTTCCTTAGGATTTTCCCTTTAATAAATTTTAAGTGGTGGCAGCTGAGCTATTGTAGTTAGTTTAGTGTGGGTGGCATTTAAGGGGAGTTTTTACGTCTAGTACAGACTGGAGAGTGTTGTTAACCCTTGCAACCACTGAACTAAATCACAAGCTGCCCTGGTGTGGCTAGATTGTGACCTATTAGTAAGAGTAGAAGGGGTCTGATAACCCTTTCTGTGCCAAATAAGTGACTGGTGCAGGGTTGGATAACCTTGGTTCGTCACACAGGGTTTTATCCCGTGTCTCCTGCCACCCATTTTTTATTACCAGTCTTTAAAAATAGGTTGCAGACATCTATGCTAAGATACAAAATTATTGGTTCAATTCCTCCTTGTTACAAAGTTAGAAAATTATATTATTACAAAACGTTCTTCCTCCTACAACTTTAAGAATGTCAGTGTATTAGCAGTTTTATGTATTGTAATGTTTATGCTTTCTAACCCCTATGCCCCCTCCCTATCTCTCCTATTCAATCTCTGTTCAGTTTTCTGTTCTCCTCCTCCTTTTCTGGTACCCTATACGTTTAAAATTCTTCTGTCTGCTAAATCCAATATCCTAAATACATATTAATGATCAGCATACATGGCTAATAAGTAGATACGACCATTATTTTTATATAGCTTTTTAAAATAACTTTTATACCGGAAAATGGCACTGCATTCCCATTACAGTATATATCAAATGTGTGATAAACACTCAGTTTAAAATTACCTTGATAAAATATCCTAAATGGTAACTCTATAATTTTCCCTGAACAAAAAAATGCCTACTATCTAGGTTCTTTTCTATGTGGGAAGAAAAATCACATTTGTCAACATTGAAGTAGGAGTATCATCGCTTTTCCATATGTTGTGAGGTGGTTTGTATTCAGATACTTGTGTGATGAAGAACTTGTATACCAATTACAACTAGGATAAACTAAATGCATCTAGCTCTTGATACTACATATATAAATGTAAGTATGAATGTGTGAATATATTCAGTATACATTGTTATCTAATGAGAACAAATTTGATTAAATGTACTCTCCTGGGTTTTGTTCCTTAGATTCTCTTGACAATCTAAAGTCTAATTGGGCAGGTGATTGGCAGAGATACTGCAGGGCCAGGGTCTGATTTGAGGTATGATTTGGGCATGTGGCTAACAAAGGGGCTGCAGGGCCAGGAGATCTGATGTAGATATGGTGCTAACAAATGGGTAACAGGGTTAAGGATCAGATGTGGACAAGGGGCTGACACAATGACTGCAGAGCCATCTGGATATGAGATAGATTTGGATTACATACAGGAGGAGGAGATATAACTCTCATATTGCCAGTAACATACAGAGTGTAGGACTGAATCCTTATATTGTATGTAGTACACAGATAGCAGTGATTTACCCCCCTTGTGGCCAATTGCCCATACAGACCAGTGATTTATGCCACTAACTGCTTGTAACAGGCTTGTACTGAGTAGTTGGGCAATAGGACATGGACTGAGGCCTGGCATGTAAGGAGGCCCACCAGTGGCTTCACCAAAGGGGGGTTCCTGGTGTGCTGCTTATGCTCAAAGTCACAGCCATTTAACAGTAACTCATCAGCTAACAGTAACTAAGCAGTTGGCGGGGGGGGCAGAGTGGGTGCCAGGTCCCTGGAGTAAGAATTCTGGAGTGGGAGCCCTGTACCTGGATAGGAGGTCTGTTGCTCTTAAATCCATGTGGTTTGGGTCTGGCCCTGGGGAAAGTGTGGCTGTGGGGGCCCTGAAGTATGGGTACCCTGTCCCTGGAAGTTGGGAGTCTTGGTGGGGGTGAGGCAGGGAGAGCGATGAGGGTGGGACATAGGTGGCAGTGTGGGGCAGAGGGGGGAAACTTTTACAAATTTTTACCTGGGGGTCCTTATTGGTCTCAGTACACCCCTAGCTCATAATAAATACAATAGTTATTTACCTCCTTGTTACCAATTGTTAGTGCAACACAGTGATTTAATCTTTCTTTTGTTTGTCTATTATAAGTCCCCTATTGCCAGTAATACACACAGTATTGATTTACTCCCCTATCTATTTCTTGTTGCCCACTCAGGGCGGGGTTTTAACATTCTTATTGCCACATAGTCCTGAGAATTCATCTCTGAACTGACAGTAACACAGGACATTGATATAGTCCCCTTTGGTCAGTAACACACACAGAGCAGGTATTTAACCCATTACTGCTAGCGACTTATATTTACCATGTGGCAGTGTTCAAACTTACAGTAATTCCTGAGCGCATGATTCCTGATATGCTGCTGTATTGATCCCATAATGTGAAGGGTAATGTTGCTTATGACATCATGTAGTTCCACCAGGGCAGAGCTTTCCAAACTTTTCATGTTGGTGACACTTTTTAGACCTACATCATTTTGCGACACAGTAATTCAGTTGTACTAGCAAACAGGAGGTTAAACTAACTTGTTTTAAGAGATACGGACACATACATGAATTATATAATAATGAAATGTATGTACAAGTAACAGTATGTTTGTGCAAGAATTAAAAAAAAGTTTAACACCACCAATAGCTACTTAATATTTTAATGGGATGTAATGAGGTTGATGGGATGAACACAGTTTCTGAATATTTGGTGGAATATTAGATAAAGACACTCGCATTTCATCATCAAGCATTTTTAAGCTTCCACTTCCTATCCATATATCAAGAAAAGGAGCAGCAATGCACTACTGGGAGCTAGTTGCAAAAAAAAAAACCACTATGACTTCTGACTTCAGCTCTTAAGCTGCCGCCCTCAGAGCTCGGTGAGTCCGATTGACTACTGCCCGAGCTACAAACACACTGCTGTCCCACTTACTGACTCCACATGCAGTCACGAACCGCTTAAGGAGACTACACGTGCAGTCAGGAGCCAATGTGCTGTCAAAGCCGCCAATGGGAATAGTTTCAGTTCCCACTGAGCTGCGCCAATAGGTTAAGATGATCAGTGACCCACTAGGTATCAATCACGTGTTAACCATGTGATATGCGTAGCAGGCAGGCGGAAAGTCGGAAACCAAAAAAAAAATTAAATTAAAAATGTTTTATGCTGAAGCAGGGACACACCTACAGACTGCTGCCGACACACTAATGTGTCATTACACACAGTTTGGAAAGCACTGCACCAGGGGTATGGATCAATGCATACTGCACAGACATAAATTTTTCAAGTGTCATTGACCTGTTTACTACGTGTCCCAAAACAACTGCTAATCATCCACCTCAGTCTCGAGACATCAATAAAGCTTTATTACGCTCAGTGGTGGTCCTATGGGGGGTGCTATGCTCCTCCAAATGCAATTGTAACACCCCCATTGAGCTGTAAAGGGATCAATATATTAGGTGTGCTGTGTCTTTACTAACTTTGTTAGCCCCCCAAATATTAAGTTCTAGAACTGCCACTGTTTACGCTTACTAAAATCTGCATCTCCATGGCTGTGTACCTAGTGCTAAGTGTGTCTATGCACAGGGGAAGTCTAATGAACATCAGCTGCTGTTGCTGCACTATGGGAGAGGTTGCTGATGCCATTCACTTTGTAGCTGTGCAAAATTAATCTAAAACTGGTTATGATATTAGTAGCCTCTTTACTATAATTTGTTTTGGATTATTTTAAAGGTTCAGAAAACTCAAAAAATGATATCATGCATATGAAAGGGCACTATTTCAGGTAGTTCAACTGTACCTTAAAGGGACATGAAAGTCAAAATTAAACTTTCATGGTTTGGATAGAACATGCCATTTTATTAGCCTTATATTTACTTCTGTTATTAAATATATGTTCTCTTGGTACATTTGTTGAAAAGCATACCTAGGTAGGCTAAGGAGCAGCAATGCCGTACAGGGAACTAGCTGGGGATTGTCTCATATATCTCTTGTCATTGGCTCACCATATGTGTTCAGCTAGGCCCCGATAGTACTTTGCTGCTCTGGAGCTGACTTTATTTAACTTCTTTTCAGGGGTTAATGCAAACCACAGTGCAATAATGAAATGCTCTAACACATTTTAACATTTCTCGTAGCTGTTTTATCTCCCTTTAAGGCCTGAAAGCCTACTGGCTGATAAACATAAGCCCTGCTGCTTTACTGGTTGGCTTAGAAGCATAAACATGTTTTCTTTCCCCTCATTATAGGAGAGTAAAAAAAATAAATAATAATAATATATTTTAAAATGGCCCTCTTTTTGATACAACAAAGACAAAATATATTTTTGTGTCCCTTTAATAAACCTCTTTATTTACAGGTTGCCTTTCCTGTTCGGGTCTTTTTATTGTTTTTTTAAACACTCCTATGTGGCCTATTTACATAATTGAATCTACCTGGGGTATTCTAATTCCTAAAAGCACCTCCTACAAATCTTGTTATATACATTCTGTTTTGGGGCCAAGCCCAGATTTGTGCTCTAATCAACTTCCTTCTTCCTCAACCATTTCTATTGTGTTAGAGTGTGTGTGCAAACCCAGGAGATATTCTCTAAAGGAGTAGTGCAGGTAAACTTCATAGATGAGCATTTTGGTCTGTACTGAGTGAGCAATGCATCATATGACTGTGAAAATGTTAACAAAGAAATAAAGTATGATTATATCTGAGTACTCAGCATTGCTTTACCTGTTAACAGGAAGAGCATTACCCATGATTGCTAATCTCCCGAGACTACTGTTAGACACAACACAGTTGCACACTGGTATAAACACAGAAGGATATGATTACAGCTTAAGCCTCTAAATTGTCACACATCGCATGCAATGATAACAGGATAATGGGTCATAACTGAGCAAAGTAGCACAAAGACCAAAGAAAAAACATTTCCCGCCCAGGATTGCGTAAATGCCCCATTAACTCTAATCCATCTCTTTCAAGCTTTTTAAAACTGACAGCTGAAATCCAGCTAGTTATCACTACAAAATGGTGTTTGCTAATGCACCTTGTAGATTTTCAGAGAACAAAGATTTTGTAAAAGATTTTCACATTTACATAAACATTTTGGGGGAAAAATATTAACACATTAAATTTCAATGCAGCAAAAACATCCAAATTAAAAATCTCTCGATTCTAACAAAGTATCATAAGTATCTTTTTGTAAGTTAAATTCACGATTTAGGATTGAACTCATTAGTCACAAATATATTATATGTGGTGAGATTGTTTATTATATAAGATGGGTCATATGTATAGCCAAAAACAAATGGCAACAAATATGTTGCCATGGTAACCTACGTTTCAACTTAATGAGACTAGAGCATAGGTGATCCAGAATAAATTATAATAGGCTTGAGATAAGGCTGTTCTGAGTTTTTTCACCTGGAATAATTGAGACATGCATTATTTGGTTCACTAAATGGTTTGTAAATATTGTTTCACACAAATTTGATCACACGGCGATACCGGAAGAGACATTGCAATAACTTTCACAGCACTGTAGAGCGCGAAAATTGAGAGTAGGGGTATGTTATTGTTTGCCACGCATCTTGCACTATTTATTGTGGCATTGTACACTTGTTTCACTGTTCTGAAGAAGGGGATATTTGATCCCCGAAACGTCATTCAAATAAATGTTGACACTGTTTGGCTTAAATTCCTGAGAGTGCATCCTTTTTTACTGGAATATTCATTGCGTATTTGCACCCAGGTTGTTGACCGTTGGAGGGAGGATTAGTTTTCTCTTGGATTGGATATTTATTTATTTCCTATCCTAGGTTAACAAGCAGGAGATGTTAAAATATATACAACTTAAAGCAGTTACTCTTTATATTAGATACCATCTCTTTTTCATTTCTTTTCCACTGAGAGTTAAGATTACTAGTGGCGTGCTAACTGTAGCGCAGGAGCTAAATGGGTTATTTGGCGTGCCTTTGCATGCAACGGAAATAGCATGAGTATTATGAGTTAAAAGTAAACGAGTTCGCTTGAGCGCAATCAAATTCAGCACGACTTCAGAGCTCTGGTTAACTGTTATGCAAGACAAAAAAGTTGCACAAGAAAACATCAAAAATATTTTTAACAATGCAGTTACACTCATAATAACACTGCCTGATAAAAAATATTAAAAAAATTGCATTAAAAAGTTATAAGGGCGCAAAGGTATGAGGTCTCAGGTGTTAGAAAAACAAGTCAGGCAAAGACTTTAAAAGAGATACATACATACACATGTCTAAATATATATATATATATATATATATATATATATAAATTCACTATATCAGTAGAGAAAAGCACACGAAGAGGACGCAGTAGTGTCCTCTCCAAGGAAAGACAGGGATTTCAGCACTCCAGAAAATTGACTCTTTAATAAGAGATATAAATAAAGTCTCAAAATAATTATATATGTGAGGGTTGGTGCTCCCCACCCCAGCGCAACCTGATCGGCGGCCGGGCCCCCTAAATCAAACCACACATAGATAGTTAATAAATGAATTTTATTACAAGTGCAAATAAATATCAAGTGTTTCAAAATATAAAAACACATAGAAAAAGCTGGCCAGCTCACAATAGTTGCTTACGATGCAATAATAAAAACCTTAAATATAGTGATGGCAAAGTTATTAAGCAACACCCCAAACCAGTGGGTAGCCCTGTGATTACACAGGAATCTGCTACCATGGATATAGAAGGGGATCCATGCACAACAACTAAAAAGCAGCAAAAAAGTATTGGCAACACCTCTCTCAGAGGATAACCCAAACTGATTGGAAATATGTTATCATGAGATAAATACCTGAGGATCTATGCCTAATACTTCTAAGTATAAGCAGAAAAATACAAGTAAAATGTTTTTGACATGTAGAGCTTATTTTTACACTTTCATATTAATAGACAACACCCTTACCAGAGGATAGCACCAATATAAAAGGTTTCAACTACCATAGTAAAACTTATGCGGGATCTATGTTTATAAAATACTACTAGCGTAATCACAGCAAATATGAACCATTAGCATAGAATGTATCAAGCAGGCAAGAAGGACATATTAAAAAGTTACTTGTACTTCATTGCAACATATATTAAAGTGTTAAGTTATTAAAAGGTAAAAAATTCCAGCAAACCATGCAGGACAATAAATTTGTTACATATTGGCGATGAATATTTTTATTTTACATCTGTTTTTTCAATGTATGCCAAAATGCTTTCTTTTTGCCTGTACATCTCAAATTGTACTAAGCCCTGTGCGGCTTATGTGTTATATTGAATGCTTATGTATTGTTTGCTGGTTATAATAAAAAATAAAAGATAAAAAAAAAAAAAAAGCTGTTGCAAACAGAGTTCACTCTGTTACTTGGTTTCCCAGGGGATGTGTTCCATTTAGAAAATTAGACTCGATAGTCCAAAGATACTTATCGAGTGACTCCTGGATAGTCGGTTCATTCTCCGTTACGTCCTTATACCATAGTCTGGTCTGGATACAAGACTTGCTTCTTATGGAGATTCCCAAACTGTATTTTCAGCTTGCATGGTTCCAAAGCTGTGTTTGACATTTACATTGAGCAAACAAATCGAGGCTTGATTCCCAGCTGTGCAAAAGTGACGTTCCACGCCAACGGCCGTTTCACCCCCCACGTGACTTAGACGTCAATGGGGCTTCCTCAGGGCGTATGATTCAAAGTCCCATACTTGTTCTATTTAAACTCAGCCCTTCTCCTGGATTGGTGAAAATATTAAGCGATAATTAGCACAACATATGTTTGTATGCTGTACACAATAAAAGAAAAAGCAGACAAAATAAACTAAAGTCTAATGTCCCAAAACACGCTCATTCAGTGTTTACAATCCACTTTAAAGTTATATTCACAACACATATCTTAGATTTATACAGACAATATTTGCACTTTCTGATGATATTTAAGCTTTATTGAAGCCATTTTATTCCGCCCCCAGCACGGCGGATGCAGTAAAAGATGAGCATCAGGAAAACCCACATATTACCACAGTCCCCAATATATTAACTATTGGAACTATGTAATCCATGATAAAGATGTACATTTGCAACTTGTTATTGCTTATTAGAAGCAATATTAGTACTAGGGTGGAGAGGATTGTAAAAATTTTTAATGTTTACACAGTGCTACAGGAAAAGAAACAGAACGAGAGTGACGTCCAATTACTTATTCATTCAATCCTTGGGATTTTAGATGATTTTTAATATTAAATGTCATTAAAGAAAAGGGGCAAAATCAAATTTTTCGTTTAATCCTTTTGGTGACAAAGTTTTAATCTATATATCCAAGCCACCTCTTTTCTAAGAAGTAGATTGTCTATATTGCCACCCCTACCATGAAGAGAGCATTTTTCAATGCCTATTACTTTAAGATCCTCCACAGAGCAATTATGACATAGTTTGAAATGTAGGGCTATATTACTATTAATGGTTCCTTCCTTTGCATTGGCAATATCATTACGATGTTCTGTGATTCTATCTTTCAGGATTCTCTTAGTTTTTCCTGTATAATATAGGGGGCACGGGCAGTACAATAAATATATTACATTATCAGATTTACAATTTATAAATTGTCTGATTTCATATATTTTATCACCGGTACTAAATTGTTTGGTTTTAACCACAAATTTACAAAATACGCAATTACCACATTGAAAACAACCTTGTAATTTTTGTCGTTTTTCTAGCCAATTCTGTGCTTTTGGATTGCGTAAAAAATCACTTTTTACTAATCTATCTTTTAGGTTGGGGGCCCTACGTGCTACTAGGGATGGAAAGTCACCTACAACGCTTTGAATACTTTCATCTGAGAGTAGAAATTGCCATTTGCTTTTTAGGATATTACGGACTTGATTCCAATGTCCATTGTATTCTGTAATGAACCTTACTCTATTGTCTGTTTTTTTCTCCTTTTTCTCCCACTCTATCAATCATGAGTGCCTGATTCATTGCATATTTTACATTACGATTAGAATATCCTCTTGTTTTAAACCGATTTGCCATTTCTTGTGCATGTGTTTTATATTTAGCCTTACTAGAGCAGTTCCTCCGGAGTCTGAGGAACTGCCCAGTAGGTATTCCTCTAATAAGGGACGGGGGGTGATGACTAGATACCTGTAGCAATGTATTTGTTGCAGTAGTTTTTCTATAGATTTCTGTGGTGAGTTTATTTCCTTCTTTTCTGATTATGATATCTAAGAAAGGTAATTTTGATGCACTATATTCATAAGTAAGGAATAAATTTAAATTGTTGTTATTTAAGTTGGAGACAAATTCTTTTAGAGTTGTCACAGAACCTTTCCACAGTATAAATATGTCGTCCACATATCGACGCCACATCAGTACTGAGGAATTTATTAATTCATTATATTCTATAATGGCCAAGTGTGTTTATCCGAAGCTGTTATGCACAGTACAAACTGCGTAAGGACAAACACACCTGGCCTTCAAGAAGACTGACCTGGCTGGCATCTGGGATGACCCACCACCCACACAAACAACCCCCCAAATAAAAGCCTAACTAAAAATACCTAAGCTCCCCATTGCCCTGAAAAGGGCATTTGGATGGGCATTGCCCTTAAAAGGGCATTTAGCTCTATTGCTGCCCAAAGCCCTAATCTAAAAAACCCACCCAATACACCCTTAAAAAAATCCTAACGCTAACCCCCGAAGATTCACTTACCGTGAGAAGTCTTCATCCAAGCGGCAAGATGTCCTCAATGAAGCCGTCAGAAGTGGTCCTCCAGACGGGCAGAAGTCTTCATGCAGACGCATCTTCTATCTTCATCCTTCCGACGCGGAGCGGCTCCATCTTCAAGACATCAGGCGTGGAGCATCCTCTTCAATCAACGGCTTCTTCGAAATGAATGTTTCTTTAAGTGACGTCATCCAAGATGGCATCTCTTAGATTCCGATCGGCTGATAGAATTCTATCAGCCAATCGGAATTAAGGTAGAAAAAATCATATTGTCTGATGCAATAAGCCAATAGGATTTTTCCTACCTTAATTCCTATTTGCTGATAGAATTCTATCAGCCAATCGGAATCTAAGGGACGCCATCTTGGATGATGTCACTTAAAGGTACATTCATTCCAAAGAAGTCGTTGATTGAAGAGGATGCTCCGCGCCGGATGTCTTGAAGATGGAGCCGTTCTGCGTCAGAAGGATGAAGATAGAAGATGCCGTCTGCAACTACTGTTGGGGGGGTATTTGTATTTTTTATTTACAGGTAAAAGAGCTGATTTCTTTGGGGCAATGCCCTGCAAAAGGCCGTTTTAAGGGATATTGATAGTTTAGACTAGGGGGTTTTATTATTTTGGGGGGGCTTTTTTATTTTTAAAGGGCTGTTAGATTAGGTGTAATTAGTTTAAATATCTTGTAATTTGTTTTTTATTTTCTGTAATTAAGTGTTTTGTTTTGTAATTTAGCTAATTGTATTAAATGTATTTAATTGTATTTAATTTAGGTAATTTATTTAATTGTAGTGTAGTGTTAGGTGTTAGTGTAACTTAGGTTAGGTTTTATTTTACAGGTAAATTTGTATTTATTTTAGCTAGGTAGTTAGTAAATAGTTAATAACTATTTAGTAACTATTCTACCTAGTTAAAATAAATACAAACTTGACTGTGAAATAAAAATAACCCCTAAGCTAGATACAATGTAACTATTAGTTATATTGTAGCTATCTTAGGGTTTATTTTATAGGTATTTCGTTTTAAATAGGAATAATTTAGTTAATGATAGGAATTTTATTTAGATTTATTTAAATTATATTTAAGTTAGGGGGTGTTAAGGTTAGACTTAGGTTTAGGGGTTAATAAATGTAGAATAGTGGCGGTAATGTTGGGGGCAGCAGATTAGGGGTTAATAAATGTAGGTAGGTTGCGCAGATTAGGGGTTAATAAGTATAATGTAGGTGTCGGCACAGATTAGGGGTTAATAAGTGTAATGTAGGTGTCGGAGATGTTGGGGGCAGCAGATTAGGGGTTAATAAATATAATTTAGGTTTCAGCGATGTCCAGAGCGGCAGATTAGGGGTTAATAAGTATAATGTAGGTGTCGGGTGGCAGATTAGGGGTTAATAAGTGTAAGATTAGGGTGTTTAGACTCTGGGTTCATGTAAGGTGTTAGGTGTAAACATAAAATGTGTTTCCCCATAGGAATCAATGGGGCTGCGTTATTGAGCTTTACGCTGCTTTTTGGCAGGTGTTAGACTTTTTCTCAGCCGGCTCTCCCCATTGATGTCTAAGTGGAAATCGTGCACGAGCACGTACAACCAGCTCACCGCTGACTTAAGCAGCGCTGGTATTGGAGTGCGGTATGGAGCTCAATTTTGCTCTACGCTCACTTCTTGCCTTTTAACCGTGGGTTTGTAAAAACCTGTAACACCAGCGCTGCAGGTAAGTGAGCGGTGAGAAAAAAATGCACATTAGCACCGCACCCCTCATAACGCAAAACTCGTAATCTAGCCGAAATACAATTAGCAGTGTAAAAAGCTAACCTTCAAATATATTCACAAAGAGGGACTAAAGAGGAATTTATCATACCATAAGTGAAAAAAGAGAAGTATTCCTGTTTGCTATTTCAGGGAAATCCTATAGTATCTTATTTTCCTCGTTCTAGCCCTAGCTCCTCCCTTACTATTTCTTTCCAAAAAAAAAAAATTGCCTGGGGGAAAACATTATGTTTGAGTTTGTAAAACTCTCAACCTTGGCCTATGATAAAAAGATAGACGATTAAAGAAACAATTGCCAGGGTGAGATGAATCAGATAAAAAAAATTCAACTCTCTTATTCATCCTTTAAAGGGACAGTCTCAGAGCCGGATTGGGCCACCGGGATACCGGGAAAAATCCCGGTGGGCCGGCAGCTGCACAGGGCTGGATTGGGCCGCCACATAGACAAGAAAGATAGTAGGCTCAAGCAGCTCAGCTGAAGATGCGGCCGCCGCCACTACTCCGCCTCCACTTCAATAGGCAACGGCATTAGGAAATGCAAGTATGAGAGTCAGGGGCGGGGCGGGCCTATGTAGTGAACATCACGTCGACATCGGCCCTTGCAGGAGCCTGGCGGCACGGCACGTGTGGATTGCGCCTTCTCTGAGCCACATGCAGAGGACACTGCAGCTAGTAGAGCCCATCTCCTCCTCCTTTACATAACTGATCATTGCAGCGCAGCGTGTGTTGATGATCCCACTGACTAGGTAAATGGCTTTTGTTGCATGAATCACACATCTGGGAGTGAGCGATCCAGGGTAGTACCTTGCACAGAGGGTGAACTGGCTGCCAATGCTGTGTGTATGTGTGTGATTTAGGGGAAAAAAAGAGAAGGATTTCTTTATGCACGTTCATCACTTTGCTTCTGAAACATGAGCTGAGCTTTGTGTAAATCCCGGGTCATAAGCAAATACACAGGAGGAGTCAAAGGGCGCTGAGGTTGTAATAATGTATTTCTTGTTTTCATAGCTAATGTTAACCACGGTGCAATATTTTATTTTCTTTCCCAAATACTTGTTTGTATTGTACAGAGTGATTACTAGTCAGCAGCAGACATTATGTGTAATAGATGATTACTTAAAAAAACTGGAAAACAGCGCTTGCTTTTTTTTTTCTCCCTCTATATGCAATTAAAGTATGTTAGTTTTTTACCTAATATAAATTGTTGTCATTGTGTTTAGTATTAATGTTAATAATAATATTGTACCTTTCCCATAAAGTGTACAGGACATTTATAATAATAATAATAATATTGTACACTGGAGGGGGCGGGGTTGGGCCGGGCTATACAAATTTCCAGGGCCGGTCTGATTTCCCAGTCTGGCTCTGGACAGTCTACACCTAAGTCATCTTAAAGTTTTACCTTTGATTAAGCTGCAAATAGCCCCCTGTACCCTTTTCTATATCATGCAGCAGTACAGTAAAAAAGTTATTTTAAACTGAATATTGTTTCTGGCCACTTGGAAATGGCTTCCAAGCTGCGCCCACTGATGACATCACGATCTGGGCTGCATCTATGCACTCTGCTGAATAGCATTGACAGTCTGTTGAATCTAACTAGTGAGTCTTTTGTAACTAGTGAGCCTTAAGTGCAGCCTAGATCAAGATGTCATCAGTGGGCGGAGCATGGCAGCTATTTTAAAGTGGCCATTAACAATATTCATTTTAAAATAACTTTTTTTACTGTTCCTGCTGCATGATATAGAAAGTGGTGCAGGAGACTATCTGCAGCTTAATCTAAGGTAAGACTTTAAGATGACAAAGGTGTACACTGTCCCTTTAATGATAATTTAGCAGAGCTATACTAGGTTAAAATTGAGGATGATAAAACGGATTCGATGATGGCTGAATAAAAACAAGTTAACAGTTTTTGAGACAGGACAAATTTTTTAAGTTGTCGCAAGAAGTACAAACATTGTTGAGACTTTTAAGTTGAAAATAATTTTTATGGCAAAACACACAAAAGTTACAGATCATATTGTTCCACATTAACCCCTTAATGACCGCAGCACTTTTCCATTTTCTGTCCGTTTGGGACCAAGGCTATTTTTACATTTCTGCGGTGTTTGTGTTTAGCTGTAATTTTCCTCTTACTCATTTACTGTACCCACACATATTATATACCGTTTTTCTCGCCATTAAATGGACTTTCTAAAGATACCATTATTTTCATCATATCTTATAATTTACTATAAATTTTTTTATAAAATATGAGGAAAAAATTGAAAAAAACACACTTTTTTAACTTTGACCCTCAAAATCTCCTACACTTCAACAACTACCAAAAAACTCCCATGCTAAATAGTTTCTAAATTTTGTCCTGAGTTTAGAAATACTCAATGTTTACATGTTCTTTGCTTTTTTTGCAAGTTATAGGGCAATAAGTACAAGTAGCACTTTGCTATTTCCAAAAAATTTTTAAAAAAATTAGCGATAGTTACATTGGAACACTGATATCTGTCAGGAATCCCTGATTAACCCTTCACATATATATATTTTTTAAAAGAACACAACCTAAGGTATTAAACATGGGGTATTTTGACTCTTTCCATGCAACTATTTTACCACCAATCTATGCCAAAGTTTGAAAAAAAAAAAAAAAAAGTGGTGATTTTTTGACAAAATAGCAATTCAAGAATACATTTACTGAGAACGTTAAGGGTTACTGCCAAATAACACCCCAATATGTCTTCAGCAGCATCTCCTGAGTACAGTGATACCACCCATGTATAGGTCTGTTGGGTTCTCTGGGGGCTAAAAGGCCTTATTTTTAGGGGGCGCATTCCAGTTTTTTAATTTGGAATTTTCACATCTGTCGTCATGCACCCATGTCCTATTTGGGACATTTCTGAAGCCGGACAATGCAAATTACCCCCATCAAACCATATATTTTTAAAAAGTAGACACCCTAGGGTATTTCAAATGCTGGTATTTTAACACTTTGCATGCACTAATTCAACCACCAGTCTTTGTCAAACTTTTGGGTAGTCATTTTGGTGTGTTATTTTTCACACGCATTGTACTTTAGGCATGGATTCTCAGTTCCTGTTATATGTTACTGACCAAAAACACCTCAATATGTGTTCAACAACAACTTCTGAGTACAGTGATACCCCCCATGTATAGGTGTGTCGGGTTCTCTGGGGGCTAAAAGGCCTTAATTTTAGGGGGCGCATTCCAGTTTTTCAACTTGGAATTTTCATATCTGTCATCATGCACCCATGTCCTATTTGGGACATTTCTGAAGCCGGCCAATGTAAATTACCCCCATCAAACCATATATTTTTGAAAAGTAGACACCCTAGGGTATTTCAAATGCTGGTATTTTAACACTTTCCATGCACTAATTCAACCACTAGTCTTTGTCAAACTTTTAGGTAGTCATTTTTTTGCATTATTTTTCACACACATTGTACTTTAGGCATATATTCTCAGTCCCTGTTATGTGTTACTGCCAAAAAAAACCTCAATATGTATTCAACAACATCTCCTGAGTACAGTGATACCCCCCATGTATAGGTGTGTCGGGTTCTCTGGGGGCTAAAAGGCCTTAATTTTAGGGGGGGGCATTCCAGTTTTTCAACTTGGAATTTTCACATCTGTCATCATGCACCCATGTCCTATTTGGGACATTTCTGAAGCCGGCCAATGTAAATTACCCCCATCAAACCATATATTTTTGAAAAGTAGACACCCTAGGGTATTTCAAATGCTGGTATTTTAACACTTTCCATGCACTAATTCAACCACTAGTCTTTGTCAAACTTTTAGGTAGTCATTTTTTTGCATTATTTTTCACACACATTGTACTTTAGGCATATATTCTCAGTCCCTGTTATGTGTTACTGCCAAAAAAAACCTCAATATGTATTCAACAACATCTCCTGAGTACAGTGATACCACCCATGTATAGGTGTGTTGGGTTCTCTGGGGGCTAAAAGGCCTTATTTTTAGGGGGCGCATTCCAGTTTTTCAACTTGGAATTTTCACATCCCATGCACCCATGTCCTATGTAGGACATTTCTGAAGCCGGCCAATGTAATTTACCCCCATCAAACCATATATTTTTGAAAAGTAGACACCCTAGGGTATTTCAAATGCTGGTATTTTAACACTTTCCATGCACTAATTCTTTGTCAAACTATTAGGCAGTCATTTTTTGTGTGTTATTTTTCACACACATTGTACTTTAGACATGAATTCTCAGCTCCTGTTATGTGTTACTGCCAAAGAAGACCCCAATATGTGTTCACCAACATCTCCTGAGTACAGTGATACCACCTATGCATAAGTTTCTTGGCTTGTTCGGGGGGTGTAATGCCAAATGTCCAACATGCGTTTGTGATTTTTTTTTTCACATTTAACATATTTTCTTTGCCTATTGTCTTTTTGGGGGTATTTTAACATACCCCAATTTATTTGTTTCCATGAATGTGCATATTTTTGAAATGTTGACACCCCAAGGTATTGTATATGGTGTGCTTTGATGCATTTGAAGTAACTGTTTTAGCTAAAAAAATTGGAGAAAGTGTATGGTGGCATTTTTTCAATTTTCATTTTTACACACACATTGCTTTTTGACTATGATTTAGGAGAGACTGTTGTAAGTTAGTGCAAAAAAATACTTCAGGTTGTTTTCTGCTAGGCACCCTGAGTACACCTATGCCCCCCATGCATAGGTTTGCCAGGATTTTGGGAAGGTTATGTTACAATTTTATGACTTGTGATTTTAGTTATTAAGTGAGAGTATTTCTTCTGATAGGCCTATCTTTAGTTTGGGGCCTATTGTAAACCCCACTTTTATTTATTGCCATGAATGTGCATATTTTTGAAATGTTGACACCCCAAGGTATTGTATATGGTGTGCTTTGATGCATTTGAAGTAACTGTTTTAGCTAAAAAAATTGGAGAAAGTGTATGGTGGCATTTTTTCAATTTTCATTTTTACACACACATTGCTTTTTGACTATGATTTAGGAGAGACTGTTGTAAGTTAGTGCAAAAAAAATACTACAGGTTGTTTTCTGCTAGGCACCCTGAGTACACCTATGTCCCCATGCATAGGTTTGACAGGGGTTTTTGTAAAAAAAAAAAAAAGAACAGCCCTATTTTAGAAAAAAAAATATATTAGTGAAATGTAAAAATCTGGCACATTAAAAGTAAAAAAATAACAAAAAATTTAACAGTAAACATAACAAAAAAAAAAATAACAGCAAATTTATTTATTTTTTAAAAATTGACCATTGTATGGTACCGCTTGAAGCAGTCCCCAATGCAGAGTCCAGGCTGTCCAGGGCAATCAGGACAGTGATATACAGTGTCCCTTCTCTGCCCCCTCTTGGTACAGACTCTGCATTTTTTTTGTGGTCTCTGCTTTGCGGCAGTAGGGGGGATTTTAAAAATAAAATGAGTAGCCCCAACTCTGCTCTCTCCCATCACCGCCCGGGGAGCAGGTGCATCATGGTACAAAATCCCCGAAATGATCTGGAGCTGAAATTGTAAAAAAGTCAGTTTCATTCCGGGGTTTGCTTTTTTGAACAACAAAAAAGCGTTGTGGGTTGCAATCTGCATTAGGTAAATTGCAACCTTTTTGTACCAGGCCCTTGTCTTCCGCATAATTAGGTAGGGCTGCAGCAGCTGATCTGCCAGATCAACCCCACCCATATGTCTGTTATAAGACTTGATGCACACTGGCTTCCTTGTGATCTCAGCTCTGCCACGTACAGAGACCGCCACCGTCCTCTCTGTGTGGATGGTGGTAAGAAGGTATACATCCTTCTTGTCTCTGTACTTCAGTGCCAACAGCTCCTCTTGGCGCAGAGCAGAGGTCTCCCCCCTTCGTAGCCGGGTGCGTACAAGTTGTCCTGGGAAACCTTTGCGGTTCTTTTTAATAGTACCGCAAGCTACTGTATCAAAGCAATACAGTAGCTTGAACAAAAGGACACTTGTATAAAAATTGTCTAAGTACAAGTGATACCCTTTGTTCATTAGGGGTAATATCAGGTCCCAGACAATCTTGCCAGTGGTTCCCATATGTTCTGGGCAACCTGGAGGGTCAAGGTGGCTATCCTTTCCCTCATACACCCGGAAGGCCTGAGTATACCCAGTCTCGCTCTCACAGAGCTTATACACCTTTACCCCATACCTGGAGCGCTTGGAAGGAATATACTGCTTGAATCCCAGCCTTCCCTTATACTTCATCAGGGATTCATCAACGCATATATTCCTTCCAGGTGTATAAGCCTCTGCAAACCTGGCAGAAAAGTGGGTAATCAGGGGGCGGATTTTATACAGCCTGTCAAATTGGGGATGCTCCCTAGGGGGGCACAGGCTGTTGTCGCTGAAGTGCATGAAATGAAGAATCATTTCATATCTCTGCCTCGACATACTCTGGGAGAAAATGGGGGTAGAGCAGATGGGGCTACTGCTCCAGTAGGAGCGAACGGAGGGTTTCTTTATGATGCCCATCAGCATAGTCAATGCCCAGAATTTTTTAAATTCTGGCACATTGATGGGGGCCCATTGCTGCTTTGCCAAATATGTTTCAGGCTTTGCAGCACGGTACTGATGGGCATATAAATTAGTTTGGGCGACAATGTTCCCCAATACATCATCACCCAGAAACACCTCCAGAAACTGTTGGGGGCTAAAACCTGCCACATCTATATTTATGCCAGCATTTGCTGTGAAGGGTGGGATATCTGGCCTCTGGAGATGAGGCGTTACCCACTCTTCAGCGGCAATGGCAGCAACACGCCTCCTTCTAGCAGGGGGGCTGGCAGGGGGGCTAGCAGGGGGGCTGGCAGGGGGGCTAGCAGCCACAGATACATCACTATCAGTTGAGACTGCATCTAATGATGTATCTGAGCATATGGCAGGGTCAAAATTGGGGTCTGAGTCAGACATAGAGGCATCTGAGTCTGACGCAAGGATGGCATACGCCTCCTCAACACTATATCTTTTCTGTGACATTTTTGTATCTGTCACAGAAAACCAAAATTAATTAATTAACTAAATGGCCTTTGTTTTTTTTTTTTAAAAGTACAGCTATGCTAATGCCAGTGATTTATAGCGATCACTGGCAAGCTAGGGGTTAAATACTCTTTAAATTAAATTAACTAAATGGCCTTTGGGTTTTTAAAAAAAAAAGTACAGCTATGCTAATGCCAGTGATTTATAGCGATCACTGGCAAGCTAGGGGTTAAATACTCTTTAAATTAAATTAAATTAGCTAAATGGCTCTGAAAGGAGCCTTTGGGTTTTTAAAAAATGACAACAACAAAAATTAACCCCTAAAAAAATGCACAGACAGCAAAAATGTACAGCTATGCTAATGCCAGTGATTTATAGCGATCACTGGCAAGCTAGGGGTTAAATACTCTTTAAATTAAATTAAATTAGCTAAATGGCTCTGAAAGGAGCCTTTTGGTTTTTAAAAAATTACAACAACAAAAATTAACCCCTAAAAAAATTCACAGACAGCAAAAAAGTACAGCTATGCTAATGCCAGTGATGTATAGCGATCACTGGCAAGCTAGGGGTTAAATACTATTTAAATTAAATTAAATTAGCTAAATGGCTCTGAAAGGAGCGTTTAGGTTTTTAAAAAATTACAACAACAAAAATTAACCCCTAAAAAATGCACAGACAGCAAAAAAGTACAGCTATGCTAATGCCAGTGATGTATAGCGATCACTGGCAAGCTAGGGGTTAAATAGTCTTTAAATTAAATTAAATTAGCTAAATGGCTCTGAAAGGAGCCTTTGAGTTTTTAAAAAAAAATACAACAACAAAAATTAACCCCTAAAAAAATGCACAGACAGCAAAAAAAAGTGCAGCTGTGCTACTGCCAGTGATTTATAGTGATCACTGGCAAGCTAGGGGTTAATGGCTCTGAAAAGAGCCTTTGGATTTTAAATTTTTTAACAAATAAAAGAAATAAATCTCTCTCTGCTAAAATACAGGTCTCTCTCTTTCTCCAACAAAATGGCAAGTGAGGAGAGGGAGGGAGATCCACACTGATCAGAGTCAATATTTACAAATATTGACATGATCAGACAAATGGGGTATTTTATTATTATTATTTTTTTTTTTACAGAAGGCTCAGATTGGGTGACCCTAGCTTGCCCCTATGGTGAGACAGGCTAGGGACACCCCCAGATGCCCCATGATGCACCGGGCATCGCCATTTTGGAAGCCTCATGGGGGAGGGGGGGGGGCGCTATATGTGGGCTTTTTTATTTTATATTATATTTTTTTTTTAACATTTTTTCATTCATTTATATACTAACTAAGTGCCTCGACCCACCGAGGCACTTAGCACACTAGCAGAGCATCGGAAGCGTGTCCGATCGCTTCCGATGCTCTGCTGCACTGCCGGGCTCCACGTGGAGCAAAACCGGAAGTGATCACTCAAGGGGGAGTGATCAATCCGGTCCCGGCACTCCGTAACAGCACTGCAGGGATGCCCAGACATCGAGGCATCCCTGTAGTACTGTAATAGTGCCTGGAAGCGATCTTGATCGCTTCCAGCACTCACTTTAGCCGAGGACGTGCAGGGTACGTCGTCAGGCGTTAACTGCCTTTTTTTTTCAGACGTACCCTGCACGTCCTCGGTCACTAAGGGGTTAAGAACCATTACCCCCCCCCCCCTTGACCTCTGTAAGAGATCTCCAGTCCAATAATCGTTGCTCTTTTGCTAAGGTGATATCTAAAAAACCAAATGGCTGTGAGAGGGAACAAACATTGCTACATTAATTAGTCTATAAGACTTGCAGTTCAGTGTGCCTGATTATATGACAAAAAATAGTATAGAAGAAAGGAGGGCAGAACAAAAGGGAGAAGACAGCAAACATTCTATCCTCTCTCCTCTCCTTACACATCTTATCTACTTTGTCTAGGCCCTCCCCCCTCCTACCAAACATTTTAATAACTAAAATAAACAAATAAACATTTAAACTGTATCCAACTTGCCTGTCTCAATCATCTTCCTCCAGCAGATCCGGGAAAGGAGCCCCCCATCGTCTTAAACAAAACTTAGGCCTCTTTAGGGAATGAATGTCATATGTCGAGATATAAATCTTGCTAACAGTCCATACTTCCTAAAGTCAAGATGTCCTACCTCTGCCTCTGTGTCTTTCTAATATTGTTGAGACTTTTTAAAGGGATAGTCTAGTCAAAATTAAACTTCCATGATTCAGATAGAGCATCCAATTTTAAGCAACTTTCTAATTTACTACTATTATCATTTTTTTGTTCAATCTCTTGGTATCTTTATTTAAAAAGCAAGAATTTAAGCTTAGGAGCCAGCCTATTTTTAGTTCAGCACCTGGGTAGTGCTTGCTGATTGGTGGCCACATTTAGCCACCAATCCGCAAGCACTACCCAGGTGCTGATCCAAAGATGGACGGCTTGTAAGCTTACATTCCTCTGTT
Organism: Bombina bombina; assembly: GCF_027579735.1. Lineage (NCBI taxonomy): Eukaryota > Metazoa > Chordata > Amphibia > Anura > Bombinatoridae > Bombina > Bombina bombina. The sequence continues at coordinate 179,785,524 of NC_069506.1, read as the reverse complement.
TTCAAATAAAGATAGCAAGTGAACAATTAAATATTGATAATAAGCGAAAATTAGAAAGTTGCTTAAAATTGCATGCTCTATATGAATCATGGGAAAAAACTGGGTTCATTATTCCTTTAAGAAGCTATAAAGCCATTGGCATATGGAAAAGGGCACATTAAGTTGTTTTAATTTAACAAAACGTAAATCAGGAACAAAAGAATTAAAAGCAGAACTGAAATCTACAAATAAAACTTGGACATAGGTGCGAAGATTATCCAAATGATGTAAAATATAATATAAAAATAAATTAATCGCATCATTCACACATCTATTAGATCTGTATGCAAACTATAGTGAATCTTGAAGGGTGTCAGTCAAAGCTTTTAGATGGCACAGCATAATTCTTTCAAAGTATTACATAATAACAAATATAAACACAACAGGCTTGTAATCATTCATGCTCAAAATCTCTTGTTTCTTTGGAACCAGAATAATAAAACAGGCTGGTATGAGACATTGTATTAAAGGGACAGTGAACGTACAGAACAATGGTATATAATTCTGCACATAGTGCAGAATTATATAACATTAATTTAGCGGTAACTTAAAAAATTACAAGTATTGCCATTTGTTTTTAGTCTAAAGTTGGACTCCACTCCAGGATCTACTGAGTGGGTCTTGGATTTTTAAAGCGCTATTTGCGGGCGTGCTGGCTAGTCACAACACTCCCGATCGTGCCATTGGACTGAATGTAGCTCGCTCCTACTAGACCAGAGCGGGAGCGAGCTACATTTAGTCCAATGGCTCAATCGGGCATGCTGTGACTAGCCAGCACGCCCGCGAATAGTGCTTTGAAAATCCAAGACCCACTCAGTACATCCTGGCGCGGAGTCCAACTTTAGACTTAAAACACTTGGCAATACTTGTAATTTATGAAGTTAAGGCTAAAATAATGTTATATAATTCTGCACTATGTGCAAAATTATATAACATTATTCTGTACGTTTACTGTCCCTTTAAGGACTGGTTAAAAAGATTGGTAAAAATAGGTGCAAATTGGTAGGCACAATGTTTCAATGTAGCAGGAGAAATATTGTCAGGGCCTGGTGCTTTCCTACGGCTAGATTACGAGTTTTGCGTTAGGCTTAAAAAGCAGCGTTAGCTGGTCCTAACGCTGCTTTTTAACGCCCGCTGGTATTACGAGTCTTGCAGGTACAGGTGTACCGCTCACTTTTTTGGCCAGACTTGGAAATACCGCAAATCCACTTACGTAATTGCGTATCCTCTTTTTACAATGGGACTTGCATAGCGCCGGTATTACGAGTCTGCCAAAAAGTGAGCGGTAGCCCCTCTCCTGTCAAGACTGGTACGCATTTTAAAGTCAGTAGTTAAGAGTTTTACACTACAATGCTGTAGCATAAAACTCTTAACTAAAGTGCTAAAAAGTACACTAACACCCATAAACTACCTATTAACCCCTAAACTGAGGCCCTCCCACATCGCAAACACTAAAAGAAAAATTGTAACCCCTAATCTGCCGAACCGGACATCACTGCCACTATAATTAATATATTAACCCCTAAACCGCCGCACTCCCACCTCGCAAACACTAGTTAAATATTATTAACCCCTAATCTGCCGTCCCTAACATCGCCGCCACCTACCTACATTTATTAACCCCTAATCTGCTGCCTCCAACGTCGCCACTATATTAAAATTATTAACCCCTAAATCTAAGTCTAACCCTAACCCTAACACCCCCTAACTTAAATATAATTAAAAGAAATCTAACTAAAAATTCCTATCATTAACTAAATTATTCCTATTTAAAACTAAATACTTACCTGTAAAATAAACCCTAAGCTAGCTACAATATAACTAATAGTTACATTGTAGCTAGCTTAGGATTTATTTTTATTTTACAGGCAAGTTTGTATTTATTTTAACTAGGTAGAATAGTTATTAAATAGTTATTTACTATTTAATAAATACCTAGCTAAAATAAAGACAAATTTACCTGTAAAATAAAACCTAAACTAAGTTACAATTACACCTAACACTACACTATAATTAAATAAATTAAATACAATTAAATAAATTACATACAATTACCTAAATTAAATGAGCTAAAGTACAAAAAACAAACAAACAATAAATTACAGAAAATAATAAACAAATTACAGAAATTTAAACTAATTACACCTAATCTAATAGCCCTATTAAAATAAAAAAAGCCCCCCCCCCAAAAAAAAAAAAAAACCCTAGCCTAAACTAAATTACCAATAGCCCTTGAAAGGGCCTTTTGAGGGGCATTGCCCCAAAGTAATCACCTTTTTACCTGTAAAAAAAAAAATACAAACAACCCCCCCTAACAGTAAAACCCACCACCCACACAACCAACCCCCCAAATAAAAACCTATCTAAAACACCTAAGCTCCCCATTGCCCTGAAAAGGGCATTTGGATGGGCATTGCCCTTAAAAGGGCAGTTAGCTATTTTGCCACCCAAAGTCCCTAACCTAAAAATAAAATCCACCCAATACACCCTTAAAAAAACACTAACTCCCTGAAGATCGACTTACTGGGAGATGTCTTCATCCAAGCCGGGCAGAAGTGGTCCTCCAGACGGGCAAAAGTCTTCATCCAGACGGCATCTTCTATCTTCATCCGGTGCGGAGCGGCTCCATCTACAAGACATCCGACGCGGAGCATCCTCTTCATCTGATTGGAACAGCCAATAGAATGCAAGATAAATCCAATTGGCTGATTGGATCAGCCAATAGGATTGAACTTCAATCCTATTGGCTGATTGCATCAGCCAATAGGATTTTGTCTACCTTAATTCCGATTGGCTGATAGAATTCTATCAGCCAATCGGAATCTAAGGGAATCCATCTTGGATGACGTCACTTAAAGGTACTTTCATTCTGTGTTAGTCGTCGGATGAAGAGGATTCTCCACGTCGGATGTCTTAAAGATGGAGCCGCTCCGTGCCGGATGAATGAAGATAGAAGATGCCGTCTGGATGAAGACTTCTGCCCATCTGGAGGACCACTTCTGCCCGGCTTGGATGAAGACTTCTGCCCGTCTGGAGGACCACTTCGCCCGGCTTGGATGAAGTCGTCTCCCGGTAAGTCGATCTTCAGGGGGTTAGTGTTAGGTTTTATTTTTAGGTTAGGGACTTTGGGCAGCAAAAGAGCTAGCTGCCCTTTTAAGGGCAATGCCCATCCAAGTGCCCTTTTCAGGGCAATGGGGAGCTTTTTAGATAGGATTTTATTTGGGGGGTTGGTTGTGTGGGTGGTGGGTTTTACTGTTGGGGGGTTGTTTGTATTTTTTTTTACAGGTAAAAGAGCTGATTACTTTGGGGCAATGCCCCGCAATAGGCCCTTTTAAGGGTCATTGGTAGTTTAGTTTAGGCTAGGGTATTTTTTTATTTTGGGGGGGGGCTTTTTTATTTTAATAGGGCTATTAGATTAGGTGTAATTAGTTTAAATTTCTGTAATTTGTTTATTATTTTCTGTAATTTAGTGTTTGTTTTTTGTTGTACTTTAGCTAATTTAATTTAGGTAATTGTATGTAATTTATTTAATTGTATTTAATTTAGTTAATTTATTTAATTATAGTGTAGTGTTAGGTGTAATTGTAACTTAGGTTAGGTTTTATTTTACAGGTAAATTTGTCTTTATTTTAGCTAGGTAGTTATTAAATAGTTAATAACTATTTAATAACTATTCTACCTAGTTAAAATAAATACAAACTTGCCTGTAAAATAAAAATAAAGCCTAAGTTAGCTACAATGTAACTATAAGTTAAATTGTAGCTATCTTATGGTTTATTTTACAGGTAAGCATTTAGTTTTAAATAGGAATAATTTAGTTAATGATAGGAATATTTATTTTGATTTATTTAAATTATATTTAAGTTAGGGGGTGTTAGGTTTATTGTTAGACTTAGGTTTAGGGGTTAATAATATATTGTAGGTGTCAGCGATGTCGGGGGCGGCAGATTAGGGGTTAATAAGTGTAAGATTAGGGGTGTTTAGACTCGGGGTTCATGTTAGGGTGTTAGGTGTAGACATAACTTTTGTTTCCCCGTAGGAATCAATGGGGCTGCGTTAAGGAGTTTTACGCTGCTTTTTTGCAGATGTTAGACTTTTTTTCAGCCAGCTCTCCCCATTGATTCCTATGGGGAAATCGTGCACGAGCACGTTACACCAGCTCCCCGCCAACTTAAGCAGCGCTGGTATTGGAGTGCAGTAATGAGCAAAATTTTGCTCAACACTCACTTCTTGTCTTTTAACGACGGGTTTGTAAAAACTCGTAATACCAGCACTGCAGGTAAGTGAGCGGAGAGACAAAACTGCTCGTTAGCACCGCATAGCCTCTAACGCAAAACTCGTAATCTGGGCCTCAGGCTTTTGCCTTTTCAAAATAGAGTTTTCTTGTTGTTTGACAGAAAAATATTGACTTCCTTCATATTTTAAATCAGAGATAATTACAGAAGGCCTTTGCTTGTCAAATCTAGTGGAAGTTGTTTCATTGGTTAGGTAATAAAGCATCTGTTATAAAAGCTGAAGATTTTGGTTTATAGTTTGTAATAGACTGGAGACCTTTCCAGACCATAGTACTTTCATTTGCACCAAAAGTTGTTCAAGTTTATCTTTATATTGTTTTTTAGCAGCCTTAACTGCTTTTTTTAACGAATATTTATCATTTTTAAATGCTTCTTCATAGCCATTCCTATAAGGTTCATCTTTAACAGAGTGAAATTTACATACAGACTTTGTTGGAATACATACTTAAAATACATATAGTTATAGATATATAATTTTACCCCAAAAAATCTTCATATATATATATATATATATATATATATATATATATATATATATATATATATATATATATATATATATATATATATATATATATATATATAAAATAAAAAAAATAACTCATTGTGTAGTTCATTTAACAAATCTAAACAAGTCAGGAGGCTTGCTTTTCCCAGAAAACCTCTGGATAAACTGTTTCCAATGCAGCAAAGGATTCTGGGTAAGATATGCAAATTAGGTTCACACTGACTCACTTTTTTACTTCAGTCTATGGCGTAAAGGGAGTCTGCGTAAAAAAGCAGACTGAAGTAAAACAGTGAGTCATTGTGTACTTTATTTGCATATCTTACCTAGAACCCTTTGCTGCACTGGAAACAGTTTATCCAGAGGTTTTCTGAGAAAAGCAAGCCTCCTGACTTGTTTAGATTGGTTAAATGAACTAGTAAACTACACAATGAGTTATTTTCTTTATATTTTGTACTTAGTGGAGGATTTTAAACTCACTTTTCACCACCCCATAATTTAAAAAGTTGTAGAAATAATTAAGAATATATACATACCCTTCTATGTGAAGAACATTGGAATTTGAAATATTTATGTTTAATGTTGGGTTTAGCATACTTGAATAAACGCAGTTGGGTTAGAGTGCTAGTATGGGTGTTGTTTTTTTTGCAGTTTGCGCCCTCTATTGAAGTCTATGGGAGAATATGTTAATGTGTTATATGAAGTTCAACTTTTTGCTCGTGCTCAAACTTTTTACTTTCAACTTGTAATACAAGTCCAACGCATGCAAAAAGGCTCAGTCTAACTATGTTAACGCGCGAACGGGAGCGCTAAATAGCGCTCCACTCATAATCTAGTCCTAGGTTATGCAGTAAGATCAGAGTCCGCCCATATTTGCTGTTTAAAGGCTCCTACTGCAGAGTTGTGCTTATTGTATTGTTGCAGAGTAATCTGGCAGCAGATCATTTAAAAAAAATCCCTTCATTTAAAGGGACATAAAGGTCAAAATTGAAATGTGCATGACTGGATTTAAATTCTAAATAGAAACATCTTTGCAATATACTTCCATTAGCAAAAAGGCTTCTAGTAAACGTTAGTACTGTTTTTCAGCAGCATACGCATGTGTGCCTTGTACACCAGCATTTAAACACTGCATCTACTCAGAGAATGAGCAATAGCTTTTATGGCACAAATTAAAGGGATATGAAACCCAAAGTTTTATTTCATGATTCAGATAGAAAAAATATACTATGTATAAAGCCACCAAAACTAATGAGACAGCTGGATTTTGTCTGCAAACGCTCTGTATATAGTCACACATTACAGCATATCAATAGGGCATGGGCCTGAGGCGGCAGTGAGAAAATGAGCTAAAAGTCTCTGGACTCCTAGAACATGCAATTTTAAACACATTTCTAATTTACTTCCATTATCAATTTTTCTTTGTTCTCTTGGTATCTTATGTTGAAAAGCAGGAACATAAGCTTAGGAGCATACCCATTTCTGAAACAATATATGGTAGTGGTTTTGAAAGAATGTTATTCATTTGCAAGAGCACTAGATGGCAGACCTATTTCCTGCCATGAAGTGCTACAGATGCCTACATAGCTATCTCTTCAAAATGAATATCATGGATAGAAGCAATGTCATGAATGAAACATAATAATAGAAGTAAACTGGAAACTTTTTGAAAATGGTATGTTCTGTCTGAATCATGAAAAAACATTTTTGGGTTTTATATATATATATATATTTTTTTTTAAATAATCTTTTTATTGTGTTATTATAAGAACATAACAAAATAATCTTGAATAACAACAAATAATATTGGTTGACATGATATATGTTGCTGTATAAACATTCACTGATGATTACATTGGCAAAGTCAATAAATTTTAAGTTAGGTGGACCTGAAAGAAGTCAAAAGTCCTCAGGAGGGGATGAGAAAATTCTATATTAAACCATTCTCACATGAGATGGTTAAAACAAATGAAAAGAAAAACCAAAGTTCTGCCCCTAGTGAAATTCTCACCAGCTTTAATAATGGCCAAAATCTACCATAACATCTAAAGTTTTTGGGAGTGAGTCGGAAAATAACAACTGAACGTGGCAAGCCTTAGATGTATGATGGGGTTAAGACTTAGCATAGGCTTGACTTCTCATTAGAGAACAATAGTCAATCATCTAATTTAGGTGCACTCTATGGGTCGTCGGTACAAAGGCCCAGACTAGGATCTCCAGGTGTGTGAAGGTACGTTTGAGGTGAGGAGAGGTGAGGATAGAAACATATGGAAGGCAGGGAGGAGCTGTCAAGTATCTAAGGGGGGTCTAGGGGGTCTTTATTGAGGTTTTAGTAACCCTTTTCCATCTTAGCAAACTGACTGACACAATACACACCACTGCCACCTACAGTGTAAAAAGAGTAAGCTCTATTTTAGTTATTTTCATTTTAAAGGGCAATACAACCAGGGGCGGACTGAGACCAACCAGGGCCCCCGGGCAAAAAGTGTGGCAGGGCCCCCCACCCCCTTTTTGCTCCACCTACCTCTCCTCTGCCTCTCCTCCACCCTATTGCCCCTCCCACCTCTTGTGCCCCTTCCCTGCCATGTTTTTAATTGCCATATAAAGAGAGACAATTTAGTTTCCTTAAATATTTTAATAAGAACAAAATATAAAAGTGGTGCATTGTGCCCAAATTGATATATATATATATATATATATATATATATATCAATCTCTCTCTCTCTCTCTCTCTCTCAATCTCTCTCTCTCTCGCTCATTCCCAAATCACAACCCAAGTAAGTAACAGGTATAATATTTATTTGTATTATCATTTACACTTTGACTTCCTCCCTTTAGATGAAAAATTCATCTAAAAAGGGGGGGGGTCAAAGTATAATTTATATTAAAAATAAATATTTAATTTGTGCATTGCATATTTTGTTTTTTAACAAGAAACAAGTACTGTTTAGTTTGCATCATATATTTTGCAATGATGCAATCAATTAGGCGACAGAAAGGAAATCATTAGTTTAGAAAGAATAGAATTTTATCAGCAGAAAGGGGTAAGGTTTTTATGCCCCTATTGATTGCTAGTTATGTTTCATCCTGAATAGTGTGTACAGGTCTGTAGACCATACCATCTAGAAGGAAATAAATGGACTAGAAACTGTTCAAAAGACAGCTACTAAGTACTAAAATGATGCATGAAAAATAAAGTTTTCAAGGAAGAAACAGCTTAAAGGAGCAAAGGGAGAGAGTTGATACTAAAGGATTTAATATGTATGTGTATGTATATGTGTGTGTGCATGTATGTGTGTGCATGTATATGTGTGTATGTATATATATGTGTGTGTATGTATATATGTGTATGTGTATGTATATATATGTGTGCATGTATATGTGTGTATGTATATATATATGTGTGTGTATATATGTGTAAGTGTGTATATAGGTGTATATATATGTGCGTGTATGTATATATGTGTATGTATATATATATGTGTGTATATATGTGTATATATGTGTGTGTGTATGTATATGTATATGTGTGTGAGAGACCCAGGGAGGGAGAGCCCTTAACATGGTCCTATGTGTGTGTTAATTTAAGCTAACAGACAAAAGATATTCAGATATTCCCCAGAGCCCATATTAGTTAAACACATATTTAATATTTTGTGTTGTTACAAATCTATTTTGTATTACAAATCTATTTCTATACAATCCAGTATAATTATATATATATATATATATATATATATATATATATATATATATATATATATATATATATATATATATATATATATATATGTCACGGCATTCTATATTATATTTTATGATGGGTTCAGTCCCCAGGTGTTTTGGAAACCCCCAAATCATGACCTTAACTATTCTATCTTTATTAAGCAAAGCTAAGTATTTAATTATCATCATTTGAAAAAAGAAAAAGAGTCTTATTAGGCATTGCTTAAATTGCCTGGTTACATTTTGTGATTTGGGTGCCTCATTGGTAAGTAGTGAAGCTGTTTTTGGTCATACAGAGATCACTGCTGCAGTTTCATGAGGCTCATTGTATAGGCAATACAAATTTCAGTATATGTTGTAAGTAGACAAATTTATGTACACCTAGCCTCAGATTGATAAGAGCAAAGCGACAGCTAATAGCAAATCAAGCAAGCAACTTAAGTAGACTGCAATACTTTACTAATTACTGTCTTACACTATCCTAACAACTCGAAGTTCACTAGTTCAGTCAAACAATGATGCCTGGGATTTTTGCAAATCACTGCTTGTCTCTGGCTTCCGGCTCCTTCACTTACCTGAGTCGTCGTCGCCTCGCCTGACTCATTCCTCCTCTCCTCCTTCACCACACATGGCCACACTGTCTAATATGCTATTGCAGTGCCGCGGCTGCCGCCTCTCTAAACGTGCTGTTAAAATTGTGTGCGCACGGCGTGTGGAGGCGGAGCTGAGCAGCCAGACAGAACCAGGGCAGGCCAGGAGGTGATCATTAATATGTGGACCGGATTCTGGATTTATACACACCAGCCGGTCCACATATTGCAGGGCTGGCTACTGGTTAATTGTTACTCTATCTCCAGTCCAGCCTTTCTTTCCTTCACAGTGCCAGTTGTCACTTTCTTACCTAACCGGCTCCTGCTGCTGCTGCACCTGCTTGAGCTTCCTTCACACGAGTAGTCATCAATCACGAGTGGTCACAACACACTGCTGCTTCACTCACACTCTTCTCGTCTCCTCCACCACCGCACCAACCGGACCCCCACCCACAAACAAAAAAAATTAAAGGCAAAAAAAAATAATTCTTAAAAAAAAAAACTAGAAAAAAAAAAACTGCAGCTTTAGATTATGCATGGGGCCCCTTTAAGAAGCCGGGCCCTCGGGCCAGGGCCTATTTGCCCGACTTGTCAGTCCGCCCCTGAATACAACCAAAATGTGCAAACAATATAAAAGTACTGGGTGTAAAGTTGGTTTGAGACTAGAACAAATTTTTGTGCACTACAAACCCTGAAACTTACAGATGTCTTAATGTCATGTCAGCATTCTGTATACAATATCACCAAATCAAAACTCATTAACCAAATTAACCATCAAGTATGTTCCCACATAAGAATTTCAATGAGAAAGATACCATATATCATGAAATAGGCAGAGTACAATGTAAAGGAAATTTTTGTTGTCAATATCCGAAGTCTCTCAAAGCGTGAAGCAGATTTACTAATGCATCGGTTTATTTGCCATCTCTTCACAAGATTTTTAGAGTTCACTTAAACCTCAGCTTCAAGGCAACATTTTGTAAAATAATTATACAAAGCAATCACATAATAATCCTTGCATAAATTTACCAAGTTTTACCAGTGTAGTGTGTTTCCTTCTCCAAATCTATTTATGGATTGCTTTGGAATGACTTGATTAATGATTATATATGTAATATCAACATCAACTATGAAATTTGAGTTCTCAACAAATCAGGCATCTTCAAAAATGTTATGGACTTCTTCCTACACTTTCACTCAATGCACAGTACCTGCATAGTTTTAGGACCTCCTTGGCTGGAGAATGATGAAAATGAAAGACATTAAATCAGTAAGTTGTTTAAAAGTATATACTCTTTCGGAGCCAGAAGCAGCGATGGAGGCTGTGTAATCTCTGAGCTCTGTGACCCAGCTCCATAGATCTGCTCAAAATAGTTAATCTAGCCCTAATTTTAATATGCACGGCATGATCCAGTGAAGGATTACTGAATGGAGAACCCCAGGATCACTTTCTTAACCGGTTCCAGATAGTTTGATTTGGGCGCTATCACGATTGCTACTTGTGGTGCATCTAGAAACAACCCGACAGGACATAGGCCCCCGAGCCGGAGTGGAATCAGCTATCTGATCGTCTAGGGGAAACCCCATCACTTTGCCCAACAACACGGAGCGCAATTGCATGAAGCACCGGGGACAAATTGTACTCACTCATAGTGCGATGCCTTAGTCTGACACGGCCCGGGCACGTATTGAGGAAGCCGCCATCATGCTGCTTAGAGGCGGAGAGTGCCGTCACGGAGGATTGACCTGCAACGGGTGAAGAACAAATAGCGCTGCAACACCCGGGCGCCGATAAAGACAGGAGAATCAGGGATGGTGTAAGTAAACTTACCAATAGACTTACGCCCTGGGGAAATAACTGATTAGATTTGGGGCTGGAGCGGCTTAGCTTATTAAGTGAAACAAGCACAAACATACCACATGGCAATATAACAACGATTGCCACGCTAGTTTCAGAGACTGCTCATTTCCTTGTGCTGTTTATATACCAAGTGGCACTTGTCCTCATTATTCTATCTACACTGATAGAGACTTTACTGAAACTCACTGGTTATATTGCTCACCACCCCTGTCTATAAACCACTACCACATCTGCCCCTGCGAGGGGTGTATAGTACACTTATTTACTCTCTGTCAGGGTGCAAAATGAATGCCAAACGCTCTGCAAAACCCAATAAACCTCCCCAACTACACAGCCACAGAGATAGCATGGTTGCCCAGTTTTTCTCACCCACAAACACAAAAGCTACTATGGGCGAAGAGGCCAACAAATCACCACTGAAAAGGGCCCAGACACCACAAGCAAATACGGAAGATGCAGAGGAGAGCATGCCTGTCCCAAACACCATCCTCTCTACATTAGCGTCCAAACAGGACATTGCTGACATAATCCGCTCGTGCATATGGGAGGAGATAGCAGAAATAAAGCAAGATCTTCACTCTGTGGGCAACAGAGTGGAGGCTCTGGAAGAATTCACAGACCATCTTCAAGAAGAGATTAACTCGAACCAAGATTCTACAAATCACCACACAACTCTTATAGCAGATCTCTTCGACTAAATTGAAGATCTGGAGAATAGAAGCCGACGGAAAAACCTAAGAATCAGGGGTGTGCCTGAGTCGGTATTACCTAAAGACTTTCCAATCTATCTCCCAGCCCTCTTCGCACACCTCAGGAACACCTCTCCCTCCACAGATATACCATGGGTTAGAGCCCACAGAGCCATTAGACCAAAGCCTCTGGACACGGCCCCCCTCAAGAGATATCATCATGAAGTTCAGGGAATTCAGAGAAAAAGAAGAACTCCTAAATCTTTCCCGTAAACACCAACTGGTGAAATTTAGGGGGGGTCGTTCTCCAATTTTATCAGGATCTGTCCCAGCGGACATTGCAAAGGAGAAGAGATCTCGCTCCTGTGACATCACTCCTCCGACAGAAGAAAATCCTCTACAGGTGGGGATTCCCCTTCCACCTATATGTGTTACATGGAAACAGAAAGCTAGTCTGCAGGACTCTGGAAGATGTTAGTGCCTTTTGCTTAGCACTAGAAATTGAACTTCCGGAGGGGCTTCCTTCAGAGGATCCCCCGAACCCCCTAAAAAGAGGTCTGCGAACTCTGCTTCTGGAGACTGGCAGCAAATATCATCAAGTTCTAAGCCCAAACTGCAGGCCAAGTCCTCCGGCCTGTCCTCTAAAGACACAATTTAACCAGCTTTTTCCTTAATCTGGCTCTACTCACGCCCTGAACAGACTGACAGTTGTTTTGCCTGATATTCCAGTTGGTCATTTGGGTAATGTATAGTCTTAAATGACCACATGTTTGCATTTGTAATAGGGTTTCTGGTTTAAGAAATTGTTGTGTCTTTCTTCCTTCATGTTATTTGCGTGACTGTTTGTTCCTTCTTTATCAGTAGCAATGATTCTATGTAATTGAGCATTAGTTAGACTTAATAGTATAACACCTATAATGGAGCGGGTTATAATCCCTCCCCTTAAGTACCACTTGTTAAATGTCTTCATTAGTATCTAGAAATTCTATGAGAAAATGTATATTCTATTGTTTGTTTTTGTTTAGGTTATTCTTGCTATGTAACAGAGACGTGGGCCCGATGGCTCATCCAGAAAATCCTACTTGCAATATATTGCGCTTACATCTTCACTTGCATCACCATTTGCACTCTTCTTTTCTTAGGCACCAAACACAACACCATCATGAGCGTAAACACTAAAACACTCACCCTATTGAGTCAGAATGCCAGGGGCCTGAATTCTGCGCAAAAGCACTCATTGGCAATGAGAGATTTACGTAGAAAGGGAGGCGACATTCTCTTTCTACAAGAGACACACTTTTTGAAGCATAAGGAGCCTAAATACTTTGGAGGTTATTTCACCCAATGTTTTCACAGCTCATTTGACCACAAACGCAATGGGGTGAGCATTCTCATTAGCAGACAGATATCTTTTACCCCCATCCATACTTACACTGGCACAGAGGGTAGATTCCTATGTGTGACTGGCCTATTATATGGCTCCCCGGTGATGCTGGTTAACCTGTATGCTCCCAACACTAGGCAACTCCCTTTTTTTAGAAAATGCTTGGCGCAGATTTTAGATCACACAATAGGAGCGTTATATCTAGGTGGAGACCTCAATCTTCCTATCCAACCACACTTAGATTCCACGAATCCAAAACCCACAACCTCTAAATACACAGTTAAACAACTATGGAAACTCATGCTCGAGCAAACATTGTTCGAAATCTGGAGATTTAAACACCCTGAGAAGAGGGACTACACCTTTTTTTCAGCTCCTCATAGTTCTTATAGTAGAATCGATTACCATCTCACCAACCAGAGAGGTCTCACTAATGTTCTGTCTTCCAGACTCTCCCATACCGTGTGGTCAGACCATTCGGCAGTACAAACAACACTCAATTGGCCTTGGGCACCACAGAGTACCTTTCAGTGGAAACTGGATGAGATACTACTACACTCCCCAGACTTTACTACCAAATTGGAGAAGCTCCTACAGGAGTATTTCCAATTCAATTCCTTACCAGAAACAGACCCTTTTTTTGTGTGGGAGGCCCACAAGTGTTTCATTAGAGGGGAATTCATAAAATACCAAGCACATGTTAGACAGAGAGCGCGTCAGTTGTATAAAACATCCACTGACCTATTAGCCAAGCTTGAATATGAGCATAAACGAAACCCCTCTTCCACTCAAATATTAGCTGACTTAGAGAAGGCGAGGAAAACAGTCCATGACCAACAAATTAGTGAAGCCAACGCTCTGGCCTTAAAGACCAAGCAGAAATTTTATTTTGAAAGTAATAGGGCGGGAAAACTTCTAGCACGCTCCCTGAAGCTTAAAAAGCTTAAAACCTTTGTACATCAAATTAAATCTCCTACAAACCAGACAGTAAATACCACTCCTGAAATTCTTTCTCAGTTTGAGGCGTACTAATCTAAATTCTATGACCTCCCTAAACCGGTCCGCCCCATGGACACTAGAAGCGCTATAAACGACTATCTTCTAGACACCCCCTTCCCGCAACTCACCGACGCACAGGTGTCAGAACTGGAAGAGCCCTTTTCAATGACGGAACTCTTGACTATCCTTAAACACCTACCCTCGGGTAAAATCCCGGGTCCTGACGGGTTCACTGTTGCCTATTATAAAAAGTTTGCACCCAGCCTACTCCCACAATTATGTGCCTTATTTAACTCAGTGGACCAGGAACATCCTTTCCTCCCCCCTATGTTGGAAGCACATATTTCTGTGATCCCTAAACCTGGCAAGCCTACAGACAGCCCTTCTAACTTTCGCAAAACTCATAGCCTCTAGACTTAACAAAGTTCTCCCACACCTAATTCATTTAAATCAAGTAGGCTTTGTTCCCCGTAGAGAAGCGCGAGATAACACCATTAAAATCCTAGACTTAATTGAATACACCCAGTCACAAAACATCCCTTCAATCTTTCTTGCCATCGACGCTGAAAAGGCCTTCGATAGGCTGGACTGGTTGTTTCTCAAATCCATATTAACCCGATTTGGCCTAGGAGAAAAGCTTATCAAGAAAATTTTTGCCCTCTATCGGATCCCGAAAGCATGCATCAAATTGAACGACTCTATGTCAGACGCATTCCTCATATTAAATGGAACGAGACAGGGCTGCCCTTTATCCCCCATTTTGTTTATCTTGGCCATGGAGGTCTTAGCCTCCAATGTCAGGAAGGATGAAGGAGTCCGCAGAATACATATAGCAGATACCCAATACAAATTCCACACTCTTATTTTCATTGACCTCCCCCTTACAATCCCTAGAGGAATTGATGCCGGTTATAGAAACATATAGCTCCCTCTCTAACTTTAAAATAAACATGCAGAAATCGGAGTTCCAAGGCATTGGCATCACTGATCAGACCTCCCAGTAGATCACTAATCAATACCAATTCCGGTCAAAACATACCTCTATAAATTATTTAGGGATAAGCTTAACGAACTCGAGAGAGTCCTTACATCGCTTAAATCATCAGCACCTCTTGGATTCTATTAGATCAGATATGGGGGCTTGGCGCAACAAACACCTCTCATGGCTTGGGAGGATACAAGCCTTCAAAATGAGTATCCTGCCACGTTTTTTATATATGTTTCAGACATTACCCATCCAACCTCCCCCGCAGTATATACATTCCGCACAATCCTTTATAAATGGTTTCATATGGGCACATAAACGTCCTAGAATAGCTAAAAACATCATTTACAGGAACAGGGATGAGGGGGGACTCGGGGTGCCTAATCTCTTGCTATATTTGCAGGCAGCACAGTTAACCAGAGTGGTTGACTGGTGTAAAAACAATCTGGATAAAGAATGGGTCAAGCTTGAGCATGACTTAGCTAGTTTGAAAAGTCTAGGTTCTATGTGCTGGACATATAGACAACACAGGACTCTGCCGCCACTCACCCCTTCGCTGGTGTCCGATACACTTTCCTCATGGGACCACCTCACGCACTCTCAGAAAGACATATCTACCATCCCCTCACCACTAACCCCTTTACTACACAATAATGACTTCCCCCCGTTATTACAGAAATGGCTAGACGAACCATACACGCTGTCAGCAGGTTTACCCTGCCATTCAGTTATAGAAAAGGGAACCATCATACACAAAACAGCCTTAGCAGACAAAAATATTGTTTTTTTTGACAGATGGTTTGAGTATTTACAATTATCTCATTTCCTCTCTTGCCACAAAGACAAACCTAACTTGATAAGAAGCTTAAACCCCTTTGAAACACTCTGCCACTCTTCACAACTAGCGAAAGGCACCCTCTCCAAGATATATAAAATCCTCACTGCCCTACACTCTAAAAACCTACCGCCATACACTAAAACATGGGAAATTGAACTAGGGTTTGAGGTCTCTCCTGAAACCTGGGGAATTATATTCAAACAAATGGGAAAGGCACCCTCTTCAATGGGTATCACAGAAACGAACTTAAAACTCCTAGAAAGATGGTATCTCTACCCTAGCAGGCTTGCCAAGATTTATCCTCACTCCGATCCATTGTGCTGGAGGGACTGTAAACAAGTAGCGACACTCCTCCATATATGGTGGGATTGCCCTATACTCCAACCCTTCTGGCAGAACATTCATAGAGAAATCCAAAAGGCCCTTTCCGTAGACATCCCTTTTAACCCTTTAACGCTATTATTCAATAAACCGCCTAAGATCAAATGTAAGTATAGACAGGTCTTTTTTATACATCATGCTAAGCGGTGCAAAGCAATTGGTCCCTAGACTATGGAAACAGCGTAGTATACCAACTCAGAGTGAATGATCACAAAACGTTACGCTCCTCCTGTCCCTAGAAAGATTTTGCTATCAGAAAACAAATAGGATGGACTTCTACTGCGCCATGTCTTTATTCTGGGAAACATATATTTATACACACACTAGGACACCTCCCCAACTAAATAACTCCAATAACGGGGTATCCCTATCTGCTTAAATCACTTTAAATGGCGAGGAAAAATGTATGACCTAACTGGAGTTTTGCCTTGGGCCTGCGTCTTGTTTGGTTCTATGGAACTTTAATCTTGTTACTTAATCATCATTTTGTTGATAGTAATTTTCACTCAAGTGTATTTATATTTGCAAGATCTGTTAGCTTAGAGATATGTTATGTAGCAAAGTTTATATGTTTGGTGGTTATTCCATCCACATGTTTTGGAAAAAAGAAAAACTTTACAAGCTACTTTGAGTTTGTTCTACTGAGATACCCTTATCGGGTATGCATTGCCATGATCCACAGAACTTTGAACAACAGACGGTATTGTTCCTGTTTTATGCTTTTCCTTTTCTTTTTATTCTTTTTACTGATCTAACTGTATAACGCCGGATGCACTCCATGGCAATTGTAAAACCTTTATTTTTGTCAATAAAGCTTGTTGAAAAAAAAAAAAAGTATATACTCTTTCTCAATCATGAGAGTTTAATTTTGACTTCCATGTGCCTTTAATCCTGGCTATATTTATCAGATGAAAGAATGTAGCTTTGATTGTAAATGAGCCAACTGATTTTTGGTGGAATGTTCGTAATTAAGCATCACACCACAAACTTTTCTCATTTTTGAAATTGAAATTGATATTCCTTACTGACATTGATGTTGCTATCCCTTCATTCACTGCTTTTGTCTATCTTGACTTTCTCTTTTGTATTAGGAATCAACATCAGCCAGCTAACACCTCATAGATCAGCAGAACAAATGTTAATTATTAATGTTGGATCCTTTGAACTCTCATTGAATGAAGTGAGAGCCTAAGCTCACATCCTCTATTGGAAGCATACACAATGCAAATAATGCAAACCCTTTGCACATTACATGCCAGGGGAACACATTTGAAGGTGGATATGCTGTGGATTCTCACTGTATTTTTCAGATCTCTCAGGAATGAGTTGAGAAAAAATAATTTACAACCCAGGCCTAAAAACTCTGTCAGCTGATCAATTACATTGAAGTGGCTGTTTATTTTAAATATTCAGAGATAAAGAGTTGGATTAGTACTCAGCAGTCAATCTTTATGATAACATCTTTGTTGAAATCATGTACACCAGTGCTGTTTCAATATTATATATTTTCCTGAAACCTCACAGGAAAAGGTGCAAATACAATTCTAGGCTTTTAGATGGGATGTAAGATTTTTTTTTTAATAAACAGCCCTAGAAAAGGACTGTTGTTCTCTGGATAAATAAAAGATTGTTAGAATACTATTTTCAGTGGAGGGTATGCAAAGAACAGTCAATAGTATTAGTATATTTAATCTAGGTTACCTCCAGTAAACAGAGTCCTTTTCTATTATATAAAAAGGTTATGCACAAATCTGTAAGTAATTAGTAGGCCCAATTTGTTTGCTCTTTCTGATATAAAGAGTGTCCCAAACAGTTATCTCACAAAGACTGTATATCCAAGGCAGCAAGTTAGCAAGGGTAAGCAGGGTAAGCTTAAGGATAGGAACTCAAAGTAAGCAGCCTAAGCCTCTTTCACTTCCTGTGCAAGGAGTTTTTTCTGTGATAAACTCCCACCTCCATTTCTAATCAACCAATGAAATGCTCTGAGTCTGAGCTTACCTCGCATAGGCTACTGGGAAATGCCACTTTGTAATTAAATTCCCCATGATTGAATATCTCTGACTGCAATTCCTGTATCGACCACCGGGGGGCAACAGAAATTGGAACATAGTTCCATTTGTAAAAGATTTTAAAGTTATTCCAATATAGGAATGTAATTTCCTTTTATATATATTTTCATAAATGTTCTTTTAAATACCCGTATGACTCCATAGCTTTAATAAACCAATGGGGACATCTTCATATGATTTAATTTAATTTAACTGAGTATGTATATATATTTAATATTAAAACACATGTCTAATTTTATATCTGATAGTATCATACACTTATATATATTCAGTGTATGTTTTATATATAATTCTCATTTATAGTATATACAGGTGAAACTCGAAAAATTAAAATATCATGCAAAAGTTCATTTATTTCACTAATGCAACTTAAAAGGTGAAACTAATATATGAGATAGACTCATTACATGCAAAGCAAGATAGTTCAAGCCTTGATTTGTCATAATTGTGATTATTATGGCTTACAGCTAATGAAAACCCCAAATCCACAATCTCAGAAAATTAGAATATTGTGAAAAGGTGCAATATTCTAGGCTCAAAGTGTCCCACTCTAATCATCTAATTAAGCCATAACACCTGCAAAGGGTTCCTGAGCCTTTAAATGGTCTCTCAGTCTGGTTCAGTAGGAATCACAATCATGGGAAAGACTACTGACCTGACAGTTGTGCAGAAAACCATCATTGACACCCTCCATAAGGAGGGAAAGCCTCAAAAGGTAATTGCAAAAGACGTTGGATGTTCCCAAAGTGCTGTATCAAAACACATTGATAGAAAGTTATGTGGAAGGGAAAAGTGTGGAAAAAAAAGGTGCACAAGCAGCAGGGATGACCGCAGCCTGGAGAGGATTGTCAAGAAAAGACCATTCAAAAGTGTTGGGGACTTTCATAAGGAGTGGACTGAGGCTGGAGTCAGTGCATCAAGAGCCACCACACACAGACGGATCCTGGACATGGGCTTCAAATGTTGTATTCCTCTTGTCAAGCCACTCCTGAACAATAAACAACGTCAGAAGCGTCTTCCCTGGGCTAAAGAAAAACAGACCTGGTCTGTTGCTCAGTGGCCCAAAGTCCTCTTTTCTGATGAGAGCAAATTTTGCATCTCATTTGGAAGCCAAGGACCCAGAGTATGGAGGAAGAATGGAGAGGCGCACACTGCAAGATACTTGAAGTCCAGTGTGATGTTTCCACAGTCTGTGTTGATTTGGGGAGCCATGTCATCTGCTGGTGTTGGTCCACTGTGCTTCATTAAGTCCAGGGTCAATGCAGACGAGCTCTATGGGGATGCTGACTTCATTTTCCAGCAGGACTTGGCACCTGCCCACACTGCCAAAAGCACCAAAACCTGGTTCAATGACCGTGGGATTACTGTATTTGATTGGCCAGCAAACTCGCCTGACCTGAACCCCATAGAGAATCTATGGGGCATTGCCAAGAGAAAGATGAGAGACATGAGACCGAACAATGCAAAAGAGCTGAAGGCCGCTATTGAAGCATCCTGGTCTTCCATAACACCTCAGCAGTGCCACAGGCTGATAGCTTCCATGCCAAGCTGCATTGAGGCATTAATTGCTGCAAAAGGGGCCCAAACCAAGTACTGAGTACATACAGTATGCAGGCTTATACTTTTCAGAGGTCCGATATTGTTCTATGTACAATCCTTGTTTTATTGATTGCATGTAATATTCTAATTTTCTGAGATTGTGGATTTGGGGTTTTCTTGAGCTGTAAGCCATAATCATCACAATTATGACAAATCACGGCTTGAACTATCTTGCTTTGCATGTAATGAGTCTATCTCATATATTAGTTTCACCTTTTAAGTTGCATTAGTGAAATAAATGAACTTTTGCACGATATTCTAATTTTTCGAGTTTCACCTGTATCTCTAGTGATGATTTTAAGAGTCACATTTCTATTTGGAGATAAGGGGTATAATAAATATGATTTAAATTTTCAGTAGTTATATTATATTAGTACTTAGTTTATTAAATTTAAAGTGGTACCACTTCATGAATATTTAGGTCTCTCTGACTACAGGGGTTCGTTAACTATTATGACGTTTATCAGGGCAATTAAAGTTAGAGATATTCATCTGTGAAGATCATAGAACAAAGACCCTTTTGAAGTGACCTCTTATAGTTGGGGAACAAATGTTTTCTTTGTAGTTTTGAGACATCTTATCTGTGAACTGTATCCTAATCAGTAAGGGGGGTTGTGCCATCCATTTCAGGTTCATCGATAAAGAGAACTGTATCATTACAGATGTCAAGACATTTTTATATAAAAAAAGCTTCATATATGGATGAAATATTAATCAACATGATATCTATGCACATAGCTTACAATGATAATTCACCTTTTACATGACAATAGTAAGTAAAAGGCATTTTGGCAAGGACCCAGAGGGCAGGTTACTGGATGCAAGTTTGTGATGCTTTTTATAATGTCTTTATTATATATTTTTTTACCAATGTCATCAAAGCTTAACAAGGATCCAGAATCATTTTCCTGAATCATCTGAGAGTGGAGGGCCCTCTAGTGGGTCTGTAACAACATTAAGGGCTTACCAACTTGAAGTCTGGAGAATGTGAGATTGTGTTTTTGTTACAATGTTGCAAAGGAGGAGGCAGTGTTTGTGCTTACCTTTATAGGGTCCTGCAGCAGAGCATCCGGCCTCTTTTCGGTTCCAGACTTCAAGAAGAAAGTTTCTGTGTCCCTGAAGGAAGATTGTTGAAGATGGATAGGTCCAGGAGAAAATCTCTGCCACCCAAGAGATACAGGGAGGTTGTTAAGATGACGTCCAGGAGGAAAGGACCTGCAAGACAGATAGAGGAGCATGGATCAGAGGATGTGGTACCCCCAACCCCCCAAAAAACGCCTCCCCAGAGAAGTTTTAATAAGGGAAAGGGGCCTGCAAAGGGGGGGTAGGAGGGGTACTGGGCCCAAATCTAGTCCCATAGTGAGGCAGGCCTGGGTTAATGTCCGGTTCGCAGCCGGGGGGAGTGGGCTGTGGTGAGGCTCAGGCTGGGCCTAGTGGGGGACAGGAAGGCCCGCAGGTGCTGGCGGTTCCCCTTATGGGCCCTGGGGTTGATTTAGGAGTGAGAGCGCTGGTCCCTTGCAAGCGTTGCCACCGGCAGCCATGGCGGCAGTGCTGACCCTGGCCCAAACTTTGGCTTCAGCCATGGCTCCATCTACCCAGGCACAGGGCCCGGCTGCGGCCCAGGCTGTCGGTGGTTCGGCGATACATCAGGCCAATAGGTCAGGGGGCCCGGTATCGGCAAATGCAGAGTGCGCAGCAGGGCCTTCCCTCTCGGATGGCGGATCACGCAAGATCTACTCCTCTAGTTCGTCAGAGGAGGAGGATCTCGGCCGCCATCTTGGAGGAAGGCCTGGAGCAGGAGAGGACACACCGCGCGACCGGAGCAGCCCAGGTAACTTGGGGAGGCTTCCGGTCGCGGGTGGGGCGACAACAGGCGGCAGTGGAGTTAGGCAAGAGCACTTACCTAGGGCGGCCAGGGTGCATGGTGAGGTTGAGGCTCGGAGGTGCAGCATGGAGGAAAGGCCCAGCACAAGTGCGCAGGCGCGCGTGTGTGCAAAAGGGCAGAGAGTGACTGCGCATGCGCGCATGGTTGTTGCGGCTGGAAGCCGGAGGTGTGAGGCGGGGACCGAGGGTGCAGAGGGGCCTTCAACGTTGGCGACAGCGCTTCAGGGTGCAAGCGGTCCCCGTGCAGCTGCGCATGCGCACACGGGGACTGGCGTTTGTGGGGGTACAGGTATGTCTGGTGCTGGGGGGAGCATGAATGTTGGTGCATGTAATGTAAGGCTCCCGGATGCTAGAGGTGGCATGTTTGTGGGCAATGCTGCTAGGGGCACAAGGGGGGCACATGCGGGGATAACGCATGGCGGAGATCATGGGGCACAATATGTCATCAGTGGGGATGCAGTGCTTGGCGGGCATGGTTGTGTGGTGTCTGCAAATGAAGAGTTAGGTGTTGCTGCGTGTGGGCCGACAGTAGGCCAGGCTAATACGATGCAGGTGCAGGAGGAGGTCATTAAGAGGGCTGTTGAATCTGCGCTGCGTGAGATGGCAAGGCAGCAGGCCCCTCACGGGTTGAGTGCCCACACCCAGGAGGGGTCTGGACAGGAAGTTTTGATTAGAAGAGCTGTGGCTGCAGCTCTAGGGATGAGTGCTGGTGGGGACCATAGGATGGAGGGGAGGAATGTCTCTTTTGGCGCACCACCTGTTGGCCAGAGGACTCCCCAAGTTGCTTTGTCTCCACAGGTACAGATTAGGCCTGCTTCAGCTATGGCAACCGAGGCTGGGGCACTGGTTGTGGCAAATCAGAGCAGTGAGCAGCTGGATCAG
Source organism: Bombina bombina (assembly GCF_027579735.1). NCBI lineage: Eukaryota > Metazoa > Chordata > Amphibia > Anura > Bombinatoridae > Bombina > Bombina bombina. The sequence continues at coordinate 179,762,798 of NC_069506.1, read as the reverse complement.
ACCGGATCGTCGGCCCCGGCTCCCAGCGAAGCAAGCCGCCCAGGAAATGGTGAGTACTATGCACCCCACACACTACATGCTGACACGGGTTCTTCATCTAGTGGCTCAGGGTCTGACAGTGGGGAGGACCTGGGACTGGTGAGGAAAGGTCAGCGTAGAATGTTTAGGTGGATCAAGAAGATGGCGGCAGGGCATGCGAAGAACAGGGCCAGGGGGTCGGGGCCCATGGACGGGGAGCCTGGGGCCGCAAGGCCTGAGGGAGGTGCCTCTGGGGCTGCCGTGCCTCGTAAGGTGGCGGCACAGGGGGACACCTACCCGTGCTTGGTCCATTCGCTTTACGGACACCTTAAGATGAAAACAATTACAAAAATACAGGAGGGTCGTTACGTTAATGTTTTTGACCTCTCACTGGATGCGTCTAGGGCGAAAGAAAGGGCCCAGGATGGATCCGGCCCTAAAAAGGTGCGCAGGCCTGAAACGTACGAAGAATGGCTTAAATGCTTCCGAGTACTAGCGGCCTGCTACGTGGATAGGTGGCCGTTGCAGGGACATAACCTCTTTAAGTATCAGGATACTATTGAGGATATCCACAACAGATTTAAAGAGGGTGCATGGCGAGAGTATGACATGGCCTTCAGGAGGAAGATGGTGGGGAACCCATTACTGCATTTCGGCACTCAGGATATGCATCTGTGGTCTAAATTGGGGCTGGAGGGCGGCACCCCGCCCCCAGCGCAGGCGCGGCAGGGACCCCAGCGGCAGGGGGCAAGAGTCAGTAGGCGGGGGCGAGAGTGCTGGAAATTCCAGGACAAGCTGTGTGACAGGGGGAGCAATTGCTCCTTTCGGCACATATGCAGATACTGTGGCGGTCCCCACACCGGAGCGGATTGCAGAAAACGCAAGGACCAGGGGCAGCTTAAACCAGCACAAAAACCTGGAGTTGGGGTCAAGGGCCCCAACCCCGCTTAAGCTGCCTCCTATGCTAGCATGGCTGGCACACTACCCAGACCGGGAGGCAGCGGCGCTGCTCAGGGATGGTCTGGAATGGGGTTTTGTGATCCCGGTGACGAGAAATGTCCAACGGTCTGGGTTACACAAGAATTTGAAGACGGCTTACGAATTCCCGCACGTGGTGAGGGAAAAATTGGTGAAGGAAGTCGTGTTGGGTAGGGTGTCCGGCCCATTCGCGGAACTCCCATTTGCAGATCTGGTGATCTCGCCTTTGGGGGTGGTGCCAAAAAAGGAGCCGAGGAAGTTCAGGCTGATTCATCACCTGTCTTTCCCAAAAGGGGGATCGGTCAATGACGCCATTGACCCAGAAATCAGCTCAGTGCATTACCAATCTTTTGATAATGCTTTAGAGGTGGTTAGGACGTGTGGCCCGGGGGCACTGATTGCTAAGCTCAACATAGAGTCGGCGTTCCGTCTGCTACCCCTCCATCCCTCGGCATTTAGGCTTATGGGGATGAAGTTCGAGGGGTGTTACTACGTGGACAGGTGCTTACCAATGGGTTGCTCCTTGTCCTGCTCATTGTTCGAGTGCTTTAGTTCATTCTTGCACTGGGTGGTGGAGACGGCATTGGGAGGTGGGGCGATTGCTCATTACCTCGATGATTTCCTATTGGTGGGACGAGCGGGTTGCGCAGAATGCGAGCAGCTCATGAAGGTCATGAAGGAATTAATGGCTAGTTTTGGGGTACCCCTAGCGGACAAGAAGACACAGGGGCCATGTACGTGCATAACATTTCTAGGGATAGAAATTGACACGGTGCATGCGGTTTGCAGATTGCCGGATGCGAAAGTGCAACGAATGCTGCAGGCGGTCAGGGCATTCATGGGGCGCTCAAGGGTCCCCATTAAGGAGGTCCAATCTTTGCTTGGCCTTCTGAATTTTTCAGGGCGTGTGATCCCAATGGGAAGGGTCTTCAACCGCCGCCTGGAGGAGCAATTGAAAGGCCCTCCGGGGCAGGCAAAATGGGCTCGGGTCACGGATGAGGTGAAGGAGGATCTAGAGGTTTGGGATAGGTTCTTGGTTAACTTCAACGGGGTTTGCCTGTGGAGGCACCCGCCAGTTTCGAATCAAGCCCTTCACCTCTTCACGGACGCAGCAGGCAGCTCGGGTTATGGAGCATACCTGGATGGGGAGTGGAGTGCGGCTCCATGGCCCAGAGACTGGATAGAGGCTTGGTGCGTCAGAAACCTGACGCTATTGGAGCTGTTCCCAATAATAGTAGCTGTGGAAATATGGGGTGCTCGGCTGGCAAACAGGTCGGTGGTGTTTTGGACGGACAACCAGAGTGTGGTGTATGCCATTAATAGGTTGTCTGCGGCTTCGCCTAATGTCGTGTGCTATCTGAGGCACTTGGTGTTGCACTGCTTGCAGCTCAAAATATGCTTCACCCCCAAACACGTCCCGGGAGTGCAAAACGTCATAGCGGATGCACTATCTCGATTCAATTGGGGGCAGTTTAGAAAAGCAGCACCCAGGGCGGCGAAGGAGGGTCTAATGTGCCCTTCTTATCTTTGGCAGTTGATAAAGGTTGGGAGAGCATCCTCAGTTTAGTTAAGGCGTCCCTGGCCCCGAAGACGTGGGTGAACTACCTGGGCCACTGGAACAGATGGGATTCTTTCTGTCGTCAGAGAGGCGTGCAGGTACAAGGGGCCAATAGGGTGGATGTGTTGGAATGGCTGGCTTGGTTGTGAAAAGAGGGCGTTAGCAAGGCAGGAGCTGCAGGTAGGCTGGCGGCAGTGTCCTTCTTTAACAAGGCGCTCGGTTATGCGGACCACTCTCAGACTTTTCTGGTTAGAAAAGTGCTGAAGGGGTGGGGGAGGATGGTTCCCCGGGTAAAGGACCATAGGGAACCTATCACAGCAAGTAGACTAAGGCAGTTGGCACTTGGCTTACAGGAGGTCTGCAAATCGGAATACGAGACGTTGCTCTTCGGAACAGCGTTTGCGTTAGCATTTGCAGGAGCTCTGCGGGTGAGCGAATTGGTATCTTCGGCAAAAACAAATGGCACAGGGGGGGGTGCTGGCGGAACACGTGCGGCTAGCCCAAGGGGGCGCCTTACTATTCATTCCAAGGTCCAAAACAGATCAAGAAGGTAAGGGCACGTGGTTGCCCCTGACGAGACAGGAGGAAGCGGTATGCTGCCCTGTGCGGTGTGTGGAAGAGTTTCAGAAACTCCGTCCGCGGCATTGCTCTCAGTTCCTCGTGCACGAGGATGGAACGGCATTGTCAGTATTTCAGTTTAGGAAGGTATTAGCGAGAACGGCGCGGTTAGCAGGGCTAGACCCCAAGAGAATAGCAGCCCATTCCTTTAGGATCAGCGCTGCTACCTGTGCAGCAGAGAACGGGGTGTCAGCATCGGAAATAAAGCGCTTGGGTAGATGGAGGTCAGCCCAATATAAAACGTACATTAGGCCCGCCCCTAGTCCACATTCTTAGGAGGGAATGTGGTTCAATGGCGCTTAATTAGTCATGTAAAGTGGGCACCAACAGGGCACCCGTGGGGGGTTTGTGGGTTGGTGCAGGGAATGGGGGGCGGCGGAGAAGGGAGCTTGACAGTGGGGGGCTGTGTTGTGGGCCAGTTTTGGCTCAGGCTAATGGGATATTGTCTGTTTTACCATGTGTTTTGAGAAGTTCACCCCCTGTTCGAGTGTGGATAGTTGGACACTCATTTATCCACCAGGGCGCTGCGGACGCCGGAAGGGCAACAACTTGGATTCCAAACGTCCAGGGCCAACTTCCGGTGGTTAGGACGCAGGGGCCTTGTGTGGGGAGATTTGCCAGCTTTGTTACAGGAGGCACATAGGAGGTGGGGGCAGCCTAATGTTATAGTGCTGCATTTGGGTGGTAATGACTTGGGGGCATTACCGGCCCTGGATTTGATTAAGAGGATGACAGCAGATATTAGGTGGATTTACACCTGGTTGAAAGAGGTCAGAATAGGTTGTTCCAACGTGGTTGCTCGGCTGCATTGGCGACACATTGTGACCCAGAGAGCCGCTTATAATGTGCGGAAGAAGGTGAATAGAGAGTTGGGGAGAGCGGTCACGGCCCTGGGGGGCTTCGTGATTAGACACGATGGGATAACGGCCGACAAGAAGGACCTATTTCGTAATGATGGGGTCCACCTGACCGATGTCGGTCTGGACTTGTTCTTGAGAGACCTTAAGAATGGGTTGTAAAGGGTGCTATAGAGTTAAAAAAAAAAAAAAAGTTTTAATTGTTAACTGTTATTAAGGTTATATTTAAAGTTGAAGTTAAGTTATTATAGGTGCCTGTCGATTTTGTGTGTGGCGGCAAGAGAACGCCTGGCTCTTGTGGCGGGTGGTCAGGGCCCTGGGGAGCGGGCACGGGGAGAGAAGAGTGATGGCCTAAAAAGGGGAGGGGTTACGCCCGCCAGACGCCGGTCTGGGGGTCCTCTCCCTTGCGAACAAGACCGAAGATCTCTAACCTTCACAGCTCTCTCTTAGTGCCATTTGGGCGTGACAGCTGGGTGTCACGCTGCAGACATCGAAAGGGGCCCTGACCATCTACCTAAAGGGGCTAGGTTAGGGAAAGATGCCGCCAACTGATATTTCTGTATACAAACTTGTTGCCAAGTTTGGAAGTAAGATTAAGTGCCTAAGGTAATTCGAATAACATTAGGCACTAGTTATTCGTTTATTTGAATAAACGTGACCGTGACCGGTCTTTTCCTCCCAACTTGGTGTGCTGTCTTATTTATTCATGTTATGCTACACTACGTAGGACATAATAGGGGGTTTAGACCTTATGAGAGTGGAGGGCCCTCTAGTGGGTCTGTAACAACATTAAGGGCTTACCAACTTGAAGTCTGGAGAATGTGAGATTGTGTTTTTGTTACAATGTTGCAAAGGAGGAGGCGGTGTTTGTGCTTACCTTTATAGGGTCCTGCAGCAGAGCATCCGGCCTCTTTTCGGTTCCAGACTTCAAGAAGAAAGTTTCCCGCCCACCCGTCCCTGGAGTAGCAGTGAATTGGCGGCGATGCGGCTGTGGTAGGGTGAGTTAGCCCAGCAGGGGTAGGTTTAATTGAACTAGCCTTATTTAAGACCGGGTTCTTAATTTAGTCACCCACCTCCATCAATAGGGTTGTACGATTCGATTGATCGGGGTCACCTTACTGGGTTGGGTTGATGCCTTGGCAGGCGGGTGGTCAGGGCCCTGGGGAGCGGGCACGGGGAGAGAAGAGTGACGGCCTAAAAAGGGGAGGGGTTACGCTCGCCAGACGTCGGTCTGGGGGTCCTCTCCCTTGCGAACAAGACCGAAGATCTCTAACCTTCACAGCTCTCTCTCAGTGCCATTTGGGCGTGACAGCTGGGTGTCACGCTGCAGACATCGAAAGGGGCCCTGACCATCTACCTAAAGGGGCTAGGTTAGGGAAAGATGCCGCCAACTGATATTTCTGTATACGAACTTGTTGCCAAGTTTGGAAGTAAGATTAAGTGCCTAAGGTAATTTGAATAACATTAGGCACTAGTTATTCGTTTATTTGAATAAACGTGACCGTGACCGGTCTTTTCCTCCCAACTTGGTGTGCTGTCTTATTTATTCATGTTATGCTACACTACGTAGGACGTAATAGGGGGTTTAGACCTTATAAATCTGGTAGTGTTTTTCGGCAACGAGCAGACCACAATTCCTCACACTGATAATCAAAACCTCAGGTGAGATATTCTAAAATGATCCTCCAGCACTGAGATCCCTAGTGAATTTTTCAAAGGCACATTTTTCTTTTCGTCTCCTAGGGTCTTTGCCGGCATTTCTGAATGTGAAGGAGAGACAAGTCCAGTGCAATATAGCACTACATGATATGACAGTTTGTGCTTTGTTTTTTATATCTCTTTACTCTTCAAATTAACTTTTATTTAATTAAACTTTGCACTTTCTCTTTTGTATTTATTTTGTATACAGCAGTGTATTTATGATTGTGATTTTACAAATTCTGATTATGCTTTCACAGTTTCTGTGTAACTTTAACAAATTTGTCTCATAATTTGTATATGTATCTTTTACAAATTACATTGCACTGAGCATTTCTTCTACTTAAAATGAAACTGAAAAACTCTCAGTTTCCCAGAGAGCTTAATTTATTTCTATGGGCCAGATAATCAAACACTCTCTAGTTTGGAGGTCGCGATATTCAAAAATCATAAGACAGAAGGGAAAATTACTTTTATGCAGCACCATGTTCGCAACATGTTGTTCTGGCGATATATTCCAAAAAAGGGGGCAGTGCGTTCACTGAAACAAAAAGACATTTATGTGTAGGAACACTTCAAATAATACATAACTAACCTTGCATCTACTTAATCTATACTTCCTGCATCACACTGGAAAATGTTGCTACTGAAAAGGTTGTGAGACAAATATGGCTGAAAACCTGTACCTAACCTGCAGGGCAGTGCTTGGAATACATTACATTACTGTCGATGTTTCCAAATTAAAATGCAGGTTACTCCCCTGGAACGCCCAGCCAATAGAAATGCAAGGCACCTCTATATAAGAGGAACCTCACATTTAAGCTTCAGTGTGCTGCAGTGAAGATTTAAGATCAGAAGAATCTTCAGATAGAAGATCAGAAGAAATAAAGAAGCATTGGATGGAAGATAGAAGAAGACGCATCGGATGGGAGAGGACAGCCCCACAGGAGAGCCGCCATGGAGGAAGAATGAAGAGGAAGCTGCCATGGACCCGTAGCTGCACCCCTAAGGAGCCAAACTCAAGCTTGGTGAGAACAAACTTTTGGGGATTAGCAATAGGGTTTTTTGGAGGGTATTTTTTTTTAGTATAGGACTTTTTGTCCCCTGGCAAAAGAGCTATATTACTTATGCGCTTTTCAGTGCATACTTTTTTTTGCCAGGTAGATTTAATTAAGAATAGGTTTTTTTAGACTGGGATAAAAAGCTATGATCACTTATGCCCTTCTCAGGGCTTACTTTTTGCCATGTAGGTTTTTTTAGCATAGAATTTTTTTTTTAAGATAGAATTTTTTTAAATGCAAAAAAGCTATGATTAATTTAGGGCACTATTTTTAAAGTCAAATATAGGCACAGTATCAATGAGAAAAGATAGGATAGAGGAGGTAATGTATATAGCCTCGGTGCTGCCCCTTTAAATTAATATCAAAAAATAGGAAAAGGAAATGGGAGAGTATAGAGGGGATATTAAGCACTCTTACACCTATCGCTTGTAATAAGCTGTAAAATACAGCATGAAATATCTGCTAGCGAATAATAAATGTATATACTGGTATTAAAACCTATAATCTTTATTAAGGAATTTATTTAAAAATGAATGACTAAGGTGATAAACATCACCTATCATTACCCACACAGATATATTACCTAAAGGTACACCACAATTACTGCACTGCTGCTATCATGTCACCCCCCCTGTATTCCTGGCCGATATCAGGAACCGTCGGCTTCAGGTGTCAGGGGTAGCATGAGGCAACAGTTAATGCAGCAAAAATAATTATAAGTGGTATAAGTTGAGTAATAAAAGAAGTTTAAAAACAAGTTGAACTACACAAACATGTTTCAGCTGTTGCACAGCCTTTCTCAATGTGATTCAGCAAGTGAACTGACAAAAAAAAAAAAAAAAAAAAGCCTTTCTGAATCACATTGAGAAAGGCTGTGCAACAGCTGAAACATGTTTGTGTAGTTCAACTTGCTTTTAAACTTCTTTTTATTACTCAACTTATACCACTTATAATTATTTTTGCTGCATTAACTGTTGCCTCATGCTACCCCTGACACCTGAAGCCGACGGTTCCTGATATCGGCCAGGAATACAGGGGGGTGACATGATAGCAGCAGTGCAGTATTTCTGGTGTACCTTTAGGTAATATATCTGTGTGGGTAATGATAGGTGATGTTTATCACCTTAGTCATTAATTTTTAAATAAATTCCTTAATAAAGATTATAGGTTTTAATACCAGTATATACATTTATTATTCGCTAGCAGATATTTCATACTGTAATTTTACAGCTTATTACAAGCGATAGGTGTAAGAGTGCTTAATATCCCCTCTATACTCTCCCATTTCCTTTTCCTATTTTTTGATAATTTAGGGCACTGTCTGACCAATGCCTTTCTATAGGTAATTGTTTTAGGATTGTTTTTTTAAAAATATTTTTTTTTTTGCCGGATATTACTTTGGTTTTAGGATAAGTTTTTTTTTATACAAAAGAGCTAATCACTTCAACTAGGTCATTGCCCGACAAATGCCCTTTTCAGTAGATTTTAGTGTTAGTTTAGTTTTTTTTAAGGGGACTTTAGTTTTAGGATATGTGTTATTGGTTGTTTTTTTTAATTTTTGGTAAGTTATTCTTTGGTTTTGGTAATTTTTTTAATGCTAGGGTTTTTTATTTTGTGTAACTTAGGGGGCTAATAGGTTATGGGTTATTGCAATGGGGGTTGTGGTGGTTAGGGGGTAAATAGTGTAGGGGTTTATTGTGATGCAGGTAATGGTAGTATAGGCGTTAATAGGTTAGGGGATTATTGTGGTAGGGGCAATGGTGGTATATCTGTTAAATAGTGTAGAGACTAATGCGGTGGAGGATTATATCAGTTTGGGGGTTAATAGTATAGGCTGTGGTACGTTTATTTTGTTGTGTGGTAAATTCAAATTTACTTTACATTGCCAATGTAGGTAGAGATGCTGCTTGCAAAGTATAGTATAAAGCCTCTAGGCGCTGCATAGACACTGATGTCAGCCGCTTGGAATATTTTGCTGGCTTTCTCGACATCGCCATGGATCCCTTTTGAATATATTGCCGCATTGCAGCACTTTCGATCATCAGGGCCAAAGAGAGATTATAGAACAGACTTTACAGGGGCTGAATATAAAGAAGTGAAGAGCACCAGATAAGCAGTAAAATCATATTCCTTTATTGAATCCATCTGTTAAAACTACATAATGCAGTACATATGGGGGTATGCTTATAGAGGTAAGCTTGAAGCACGAGCATCGTAGGCAATCCCCCATGATCCAATCCCAGCCTTGAAATCACGTAATTGCATTGACTATCACATAGTTTTGTTTTTCAAGCAAGTGTTTACATTGGAACTTTGATCTGATGTTAAACACTGGCCACCGGCATGAAAATTTTAATACCAATGAGGCTTCAGCAGCTTGCTAGCAAGAACTGTAATTAGCTCAGACTTTATACACCCAGCCAACATTGGACACTGCTGTCATGTTCTGTCTCAGGATATTTTGTGAGAGCCTCATTGTGTGGAACAGTTGCTTCAATGAAGATTAATAGAAGCCATATAGATTGAAAAGATAACAGATTTATTTAAGTAACAAAATACTTCAAATGAGCATATATTTGCAGGGTATTTTAAATATGTACTATTCAGGTATGTTATGTCCACATACGCCAGGAGTGGAAAGGAAAAAACAAGTAAGCAGAGATGCAGAAAGGAAAGTCTTTCTCCAGGCAGGAACAGAGGAGCAGGAATCTGGATAAGGAAGAAAACAACCTTATAAACAGTGATGCAGATTTCAAAGATAAAGTCTTTCTCCTGGTAAGATCTGAAATGCAGGAATTTGCACAAAGCAGAAAACAAACTTGTAAAGAGTGTAGCAGGTTCAAAGGTAAAGTCTTTCTCCTGGTAATAACTGAAGTGCAGGAATTGCACAAGACAGGAAACAAACTTGTAAACAGGTAGCAGGTTCAAAGGTGAAGTCTTCCTCCAAATTAGGTACTGAAGTACAGGAAACAGGTCCTGGCTTGTGGCAAAGCAGAAACAATGTGAAGACAATATGCAGCCTAACAGCCAGCCTTAAATATGGAGATTTTGCACCGGATTGGCTCAGAGTATAACCAAAATTGAGAGCACCTGTGTTTTGCATAATATACAATTAGACAAATACAGCTTTGGCAGTTCTTTTAAAGGGACAGTAAACCTCAAAAATAATGTTATATAATTCTGCACATAGTGCAGAATTATATAACATTCCATTAGCCTTATCTTTATAAAACCTAATATTCCCTTTGATTTTTTAAAAAAAAATGACTGTTTTTCAGACCCGCTCTCTGTGCTCTTCTGAGCGGGTCTGTTTTTATAACAGCGCATCGGGCCAGCTGTCTAGTCACAGCCCGGCCTGACCGCGCCATTATACTCAGTGCAAGCTCGCTCCTGCTCTGTCTGACAGTGGGAGGGAGCTGCACTGAGTATAATGGTGGGGTCGGGCCGGGCTGTGACTAGACAGCTGGCCCGATGCGCTGTGTTATAAAAACAGACCCGCTCAGAAGAGCACAGAGAGCGGGTCTGAAAAACAGTAATTTTTAAAATAAAATCAAAGGGAATATTAGGTTTTATAAAGATAAGGCTAATATAATGTTATATAATTTTGCACTATGTGCAGAATTATATAACATTATTTTTGAGGTTTACTGACACTTTAAGTTACATGATATTGCATTTGAAATTCAAAGACTGCTAGAACTGGCTGTGGCTCAACACACAAAGTAAACAGAGTAGTAAGCACAGAGCACAGAGAATGCCTCCCAGACCATTTCCTTTTAGTCTGGAGGCTTGGTTCTTGACAGACACCCCCTCCAAAGAGTGCACTCTGGGCACTTAAAGGGACATTCCGGTCAACATTTAAATGCACATAGATGAATTACATCTTTGAATAGAAACACTTTTACAATATACATGTATTAGCAAAAATGCTTCTAATAAAAGTTATCACTGCTTTAATTGCAACATTTTTTTCTGAACGTGCATGTGAAGCATAGCTAGATATTCTCAGTGCACCAGCATTTTAAATACTGCAGCAGTTTAGAGCACCAGTGGTGCTTGTATCATGTCAACAATTAACAAATTGGGTAATTGCCAGGACTACAAGCACCTTAGACCCTCTCAGCAAGTGCTGTATTTAAAATGCATCCATGAGGATTTTAATTTTGGCTGGAATATCCCTTTAAAACCTGTTCAAAAATCTGAAGATGGGTTTTACGAACAAGTGTTCCATTCATAGCCTTAATACATTCAGATGTAGTTTATTCTTTCCCTGGAACAGCTGCATGAGTTTGTGGACCCAAAGAAGATTCCGCTGTAGGCATAACAAGAGTTGAAATACAAAGATCGGTTTGATTTAGAGGTTCCTGATTATGCCCAGCAGCTTGCGATGCAGTGGCTAAGGGGTAGAGTACATCCGGGTAGGATATGACCTCAACATCAGAGTCATGGAATACGTTATCTGCGTCGTGTATATCCAAATCTACCATATCATCCAATTCTTTCTCAGTTAATGAGTAGCTGGGTGAAGGAGGTGAAGGGAGGTGTGGATCTTTAGATTTAGCAGTCTCCAATTCAGCTGGAAGGTTTGTCACTTTTATGTCTGAAGAGAGACTTACGTTGGGAGAATCTCCAGCCAGGGCAGAGTCAAGGTTATGTGCAGGATTTCCAGGAAGTATTTTTGCAGAGTTCCCCAATGTGGTAGATGCAGGAACAGAGACAGTGGCATGAGTAATGGATGTAGTTGGAGTTGTACTCCCAAGGACAATCTGTTTCAAATCAGGTACCTTTTCTTGTAGCGCATTAGAAATAGTTGCTTGTAGAATAGATGTATTCATGGTAGCTGGGTCATCTCCAGGGCAATTTTTCAGTTTGCTAGTGGAAGTATAATTTGTTCCCTTAGCATCAGAGTCCTTTTTAGACTTGGCTGTATCTCAACTTGATCCTCTAGGGGGGTCTTACTGGTGACCAGTTCCCCCACAATAGAAACAGAGGTAAAGTTGTCTTTGCCGAGTCTTTTCATCTTCTGTTAAGGGTTCTTTACAACCTTTCCTTGTTCGGGAGGTAACTTCAGAGAAATAACGTTGCCACCAGCTCCATACAGTTAGAAAGTATGTCCTTGATAAACTTCAATATAGCAATAATCCCAGAGGGCTCTCTTTTAAGGTCTTCACATTCTGTCATGTTCTGTCTCAGGATATTTTGTGAGAGCCTCATTGTCTTGAACAGTTGCTTTAAATGAAGATTAATAGAAGCCATATAGATTGAAAAGATAACAGATTTATTTAAGTAAAAAATACTTCAAATGAGCATATATTTGCAGGGTATTTTAAATATGTATTATTCAGGTATGTTATGTCCACATACGCCAGGAGTGGAAAGAAACAAACAAGTAATCAGAGATGCAGAAAGGAAAGTCTTTCTCCAGGTAGGAACAGAGGAGCAGGAATCTGGATAAGGAAGAAAACAACCTTATAAACAGTAATGCAGATTTCAAAGATAAAGTCTTTCTCCTGGTAAGATCTGAAATGCAGGAAATTGCACAAAGCAGGAAACAAACTTGTAAAGAGTGTAGCAGGTTCAAAGGTAAAGTCTTTCTCCTGGTAATAACTGAAGTGCAGGAGTTGCACAAGGGAGGAAACAAACTTGTAAACAGGTAGCAGATTTAAAGGTAAAGTCTTTCTCCTGGTGATAACCGAAGTGCAGGAATTGCACACGAGAGGAAACAAACTTGTAAACAGGTAGCAGGTTCAAAGGTGAAGTCTTCCTCCAAATTAGGTACAGAAGTACAGGAAACAGGCCTAACAGCCAGCCTTAAATAGGGAGGTTTTGCACAGGATTGGCTCAGAGTATAACCAAAATTGAGAGCACCTGTGTTTTGCACAGGTGAAAATACAATTAGACAAATACAGCTTTAGCAGTTCTTTTAAGTTGCATGATATCGCATTTGAAATTCCCTGACTGCTAGAACTGGCTGTGGCACAGCACACAAAGTAAACAGAGTAGTAAGCGCAGAGCCATGGGTTCAAATCCTCACACAGCCCTGTCGAGCAGAATGTCTCCCAGACCTTTTCTTTTTAGTCTGGAGGTTTGGTTCGTGATAACTGCATATTAAGTGGGTAGCTACAGTTTTACTATTGTATTGCCATTCAATACTGTGTAAAGGGATGATTTACATTACACCTTCACTGTAGATGGTTATACTGCTTTTTAACATTTTGCCAGTGGCAGAGAACCATCGCCTCCCACAGTGAAGTGTAGTAAAAACCTCTTGGCTAAACCTCCTTCTAACAGTGACTTCATCACTTTCGAACACTTCACGGGTAATATTTATTGTGATGTGAATACCTTTATAACAGCACTATTGTAACAATGCTTACATAATCAGGCCCTTAGGGAGACCTGGCATCAATTTTGTTTAAATTGTATTTACTTCACCAATCAAGAATGACTTGAGAAACAACATATTTACTGAACAATATAGAAAATATGCTTTTATGGATCCTAAAATATTAATATTATAGTGAACCTTTGACATTTTAATGTGCATGAAAACATTTTACTTAAAACAGGGAATGTATAAGTTTGAAAATTAGTAAATCTAATGTGATATTATAAAACATTTGTTTTTGTTAAGCTCAAAGCAGTATACAAGCACCAAAACCCTTTATCCAAACTGCTTGGGACCGGAAGATTATTTTTTGCATTTTTTCATCTGTAAAATGTGAAATCTTGGAGAGGGGATAGGACCAAGTGAAAACAACAATATCTTATGTCATTTAAAAAAAAAATGTAGCTCTAAAACATTTGAGGAATCTAAATTGATGTTATTTCTTCTTTTTTCTTCAATATATTCTTTCGATCAGTCATTGATAAGGGCTTAGAGATATATATAGGACATTGCAAAATACATTTGAACAGAGCATGCACCCTTCAGGATTAATCATCTAAAGCAGTGCTTGACAAATATGTTAAAAAATTAGGAGCCAGTAAGAATATTTAGGAGCCAGACATATTTTTAGGAGCCAGACAGTTGGATTTGTATATAGATATATGGAGAATAAACCAAAAAGTTAGGAGCCAGGGGTAAAATTCTAGGAGCCAGTGGCTCCCAGGCTCCTGGGTTTGTCGAGCCCTGATCTAAAGTGATCAAATGCGTAGAGTCCTTGTTTTACTTTAGTCAAAGGCTCTTCAACAATGTCCTTTTTCTCATATTTGAAGAATTTTAAGAGTGATAAAAGAAGCATGAATAATCAATTTTAACGGAATAAACTAATACAATGACTTAAATGGCTGTTGCCAATTATTCCATTAGATAAGAGAACTGTGGAGATGGTGTTACAGAATTTTACGTAGCGCCAACTGTTAGAGAGTAAGGAGGCATTATGCTATTCTGCCTCATAGTATGGATAAGTGATTTCTCACTATTCTTTGAATTTATTATGAATGCAAAATAAGTGCAACCAAAAATACTTAAAGCACAGAATGGTTCATCCTTTGCCAAGTAAATGATGGGGTGTGCTTTACCTTGACTATCCTCTGGTCTGATCTCTCATGCCTTTCCTTGAAGCATCTGTTCACAGATGAAACTTTGTAAGAATGTTGCAAGGTTTGCAGTTTTGCTCTGAACTTTATCAGTGTGCCATGCTCACTTATTTTAACACCCTGTGAAGATGGCTTGTCTATACTTATACTGGTCCAGGCAGGGATTGGTAGAGACGGATATAATGAGAGGACATTGGGATCTTTCTGGCTTATTGCTTCTAAAAAAGTGTCTTGCAATTGTCAGACAATGTGCAATTGTGTGTGTGCAGTTAGGTTGCTGCTGCTCACATAGGTGAGGTTAGACAATATGTATTTGTAAAAAAAAAAAATGTTGGGAAGAAAAGTTCTAAACATCAACCATGCAGGGCTTTGTAAAGTTATGGGGCAATCTGTGCGGGACATTGAAGTTGCAGGGAAGGGCTGTAGAGTTTACCAGGAGAGGTCCAGGTGCAGCAGAAGGGACATTGGTGTCCTCATTTTCAACTTTGCCTCCCCATGGGGTGCAAACTTTGTGCTCTACAAACGATACATAGATGATCTATTCATTATATAGAAAGGGGACACTGAGCTTTTAGAAATATTCATTGAAGATCTGAATGGCAATAAATTTGGCTTGACATTTACACACGAATATAGTAAACAAAAAATAGCTATCTAGATGTAGAGTTAGAAATTGTTAATGAAAGAATTGAGACAAAAACACACTTTAAAAAGGTTGATTCTAACAATTACATTGATTTTAGTAGTTGCCATCATGAGAACTGGAAGAAAAACATTCCCAAGGGACGAATACTAAAGGGACACTGAACCCAATTTTTTTCTTTCCTAATTCAGATAGAGTATGCAATTGTAAGCACCTTTCTAATTTACTCCTATTATCAATATTTCTTTGTTCTCTTGCTATCTTTATTTGAAAAAGAAGGCATCTAAGTGAAGGAGCCAGGCAATTTTTGGTTCAGTACCATGGACAGCACTTGCTTATTGGTTCTGTCCAATCAGCAAAGACAACCCAGTTTGTTCAACAAAAATGGGCCGGCATCTAAACTTACATTCTTGCTTTTCAGATAAAGATAATGAAGAACATTTGATAATAGGAGTAAATTAGAAAGTTGCTTAAAATTGCATGTTCTATCTGAATCACAAAAGAAAAAAATTGGGTTCAGTGTCCCTTAAAGGTTCGAAAAAACTGTTCCAACCTAAATACATATGAAGAACAAACAAAAACTCTAGTTGATAAATTTGAAGAAAAAGGTTATGACACAATTAGAATAAATTCAATAATAGAAGAAGTAAAACAAATAGATTGAGATACACTACTAGTTTAGAAAGAGAAGAAAGAAAAAATAAATGATTCAGATAACACAAATAATACAGAGAAACTAGAAATACCCTTCATAACCAACTACTCAACACAACACAAAATGTTTGGAAGAATAATCAACAAACATTGGCACCTATTGCAAAGAGACCCCATCATTGGGAAACAACTTGGAGATAATCCCAGATTTATTTAAAGAAAGGCCAAGAACTTTAAAAATATACTAGCACCTAGCGAATACCGCACAAAAAAAAATAAGAATACCACTAAAGATATACAGGGAGTGCAGAATTATTAGGCAAATGAGTATTTTGACCACATCATCCTCTTTATGCATGTTGTCTTACTCCAAGCTGTATAGGCTCGAAAGCCTACTACCAATTAAGCATATTAGGTGATGTGCATCTCTGTAATGAGAAGGGGTGTGGTCTAATGACATCAACACCCTATATCAGGTGTGCATAATTATTAGGCAACTTCCTTTCCTTTGGCAAAATGGGTCAAAAGAAGGACTTGACAGGCTCAGAAAAGTCAAAAATAGTGAGATAGCTTGCAGAAGCAAAGCTTCTGAAGCGTGATCATCGAACAATCAAGCGTTTCATTCAAAATAGTCAACAGGGTCGCAAGAAGCGTGTGGAAAAACCAAGGCGCAAAATAACTGCCCATGAACTGAGAAAAGTCAACGTGCAGCTGCCAAGATGCCACTTGCCACCAGTTTGGCCATATTTCAGAGCTGCAACATCACTGGAGTGCCCAAAAGCACAAGGTGTGCAATACTCAGAGACATGGCCAAGGTAAGAAAGGCTGAAAGACGACCACCACTGAACAAGACACACAAGCTGAAACGTCAAGACTGGGCCAAGAAATATCTCAAGACTGATTTTTCTAAGGTTTTATGGACTGATGAAATGAGAGTGAGTCTTGATGGGCCAGATGGATGGGCCCGTGGCTGGATTGGTAAAGGGCAGAGAGCTCCAGTCCGACTCAGACGCCAGCAAGGTGGAGGTGGAGTACTGGTTTGGGCTGGTATCATCAAAGATGAGCTTGTGGGGCCTTTTCGGGTTGAGGATGGAGTCAAGCTCAACTTCCAGTCCTACTGCCAGTTTCTGGAAGACACCTTCTTCAAGCAGTGGTACAGGAAGAAGTCTGCATCCTTCAAGAAAAACATGATTTTCATGCAGGACAATGCTCCATCACACGCGTCCAAGTACTCCACAGCGTGGCTGGCAAGAAAGGGTATAAAAGAAGAAAATCTAATGACATGGCCTCCTTGTTCACCTGATCTGAACCCCATTGAGAACCTGAAGTCCATCATCAAATGTGAGATTTACAAGGAGGGAAAACAGTACACCTCTCTGAACAGTGTCTGGGAGGCTGTGGTTGCTGCTGCACGCAATGTTGATGGTGAACAGATCAAAACACTGACAGAATCCATGGATGGCAGGCTTTTGAGTGTCCTTGCAAAGAAAGGTGGCTATATTGGTCACTGATCTGTTTTTGTTTTGTTTTTGAATGTCAGAAATGTATATTTGTGAATGTTGAGATGTTATATTGGTTTCACTGGTAAAAATAAATAATTGAAATGGGTATATATTTGTTTTTTGTTAAGTTGCCTAATAATTATGCACAGTAATAGTCACCTGCACACACAGATATCCCCCTAAAATAGCTATAACTAAAAACAAACTAAAAACTACTTCCAAAACTATTCAGCTATGATATTAATGAGTTTTTTGGGTTCATTGAGAACATGGTTGTTGTTCAATAATAAAATTAATCCTCAAAAATACAACTTGCCTAATAATTCTGCACTCCCTGTAGAAGGGTAAAAAAATAAAAGGTTTTTTTCTTGCTTTAGCTGCAAATCATGCACATTCAGTAGCAAAATAAAAAGTATTAAATCAGATACAAAATTCAGGAGATAATCAAATGTACAGATACAAATATAATCTATATGATACAATGTGATTGTAATTTGAAATATTTCAGACAAACAAGCCGTAAAGTAAGAGACCGAATTAGGGAACATATACTTGCGATAGAACATGAGAGAGAAGACACAGCATTATATAGGCACTTTAAAGAAAAACATAATAGTAAAGTAGAAGCAATGAAATACTGGACAATATTTAAAGTAAAGAACAGCAGAAGAGGAAATCTAGAACAAAAACTTTTGAGAAAAGAAGCAGAATTTATCTATAATTTTGGAACTTTATTCCCCACAGGTCTAAATAGTGAACTAGACCTCAATAGTTTGATTTAATATTAAAATGCTAAATGTATATACATAGAAAAAAACCAGAATAAATTATATTTAAGCTATCAAGAATATACACCAATGAATATTGATATATGAATAGAGAAACCATAATAAAGACCTATTTTTTAATACATATATATATATATAAACCTCTTAATAATAATAAAAATATGATCTCCTAAAATTGCTCAACTATTAGACTATATCTATATATATTTATAGATAGCAATTTAATCACAATTTAGAAAAGAAGATGTTCCCAATATGAATTTAAAACTAAAGGTCAAAGTATGTTTTCAATGAACTAACTATTAGACAATAGTAATCATTATAAGGGACCATAAACAATTAATAAAACAATCCCTGAATGTATAAATAGTATGGAATATGCAAACTTATATATATATAAAAATATACATGGATATTTATATATGCACAAAGACAAATAAAAAAAAAAAAGAATTTCAGAAATCATGATGATTAAGAACTCACTAACTACCACCTCTTAGATCTAAATTTAATCAAACAGTATTAGAGGTAATGTCTATTTTACAACTGATTTCAAACAGTGAGATGTTAAGTATAAGATGTATTCCTTTATTGTAATTATCGGTTTCTCAACATAGTTACAAATACACTATGTATATATAACCTTTTAGATATCATGTGGATTATAAACGTATTATGTACCACTTCACACCAGGCCAGAGAATTATAGAAGTGTTGGGGACAAACTGGAAGGGGTTAACGGATATGGTATAAAAGACTGCAAAGAGAGAGCTTATGGTTATCTTGATAAAGGCTTTGTGGAAGCCAATACGTGTGGATACTACAAAATAGCTCTGACTACTGAAGACTTTAAACAGCATAAGCTCCCAGGACCGCTGTATCCAAAACCGTTGTAATACATTGCAAATACAGAGGTTCCTGGAGGAATAGCAGGAGGAGCTGAGAACATTGGAACCAATCTCAGAAGTGTGCGCACTCACGAAGAACCAGCACATCCCTATTGGTCAATGAGTTCCATGTGACCAGGATATGAATTTGGAGACAAAACACAAACGGCTCAAGACGGCGCAACAAACACAAAACCCTTGAGAGACCCCTCATAAGAAAATAAGGTACTGTGACACACTGGAATATAAATGTGGCAAAACAAAACCTTTGAAAAGTTAACAGACAGTCTAACGGCCAGAAATCAAGAAAATTGTAAAGAGAATCCTGTTTTTCCTTTTATTCATATATTATTCAATTTTTAAAGCTTGCCCCAAAGAACAAACAGTTATCACTCAGAGACTGAGAATGATATAACAACAAAGTTGTAAGACAGCCCTTTTTTTTTTTAGCAACAAATGTAACGCTTTTTCCAATATCTGATTCTACTGGCAAATTTGTATAGAAAAGTTGTATACGTTGTACATTTTTTCAATCATTTAATTTACCCCAAAGAACAAACAGTTGCTACTCAGAGACTGAGAACAATATAATAAGGTTGAAGACAGCCAATATTTACAACAAATGTAACGTTTTTCCAATATCTAATTCTACATGCAAATTTGTATATAAAATTATACATTGTATATTATTATCCTGTTTTAAATTCAAGCTATTTTTATAGCATACTAAGCTTCTTTTAATAATTGGGACACCAGTGTCTTTTTAAAAGGGAATTTTAAAGGGAAACCTAATGGTTTATTAAGAGAATTTAAATTTAATTTCGAAAATCGATATTGAGTATAATAATTAATATGTTTAGGCAATTTATTTGTTAAAATGAACTATTAATATGATTAAAATTGTGCACTTATTTTAAAATTTGACTACTTATAATAATTTTTAATTTCTTAATTTTATATCTTCAAATTATTAGTTTCTTATATAAGAAATTCAACTTATCACAAACACAACTGTACACTTCACAAGTGATAGCACTTAGGAATTAATTCATAGTGAATTTTAAAGTTTCCAGACAATTAGAATTTACTTAGAACTTTTAGAATTTTAGCATTTAATACTTTTAGAATTAGCACAATTTGGCACTGATATTTAGCATTTAGCACAACTTTAACACCAGTAAATACACTTGAATTCCAGTTTATTAAATTGATATCTACTTGAGGTAGGTGTTTTTAAATGTTAAATTATAAAATTTCAAAAGTATACACAACCTAACATCACTGATCATTTACAACAGTGGAACTATAATACCACACACGTGGGATACAGACTAAATATTGATAACTTATCCCCACTAGATTAAATCCAAACAAAAGACTAAGAATTAAAAAAAACCAAATTATATAAGAAAACGCAGATTACCTTAGGCGCCCCCTTCCTAACTCAACTTTTTGTCTCATCTTTGCCTTGCCAGATAGAGATTTATGGGCTGGGTTGGGCTGGCCATGGGTGGGGAACCCTCCTCAGTGTGGTGGTGGGAAAACCAGGGGGGATCACAGCTGGGTGCCACCATTATGCTGGGGGGGTTGTGACCTTACTGGCTCCCAACAGTGATGCTGCTGCTTACCTAGTGACAAGGAGAGGCGGGAGATGCTACAGAGTATTGGGCTGGAGGTACTTATAAGGGTGTATCTTCTTTTTACTTACACACTGTGTATAGAAAAGTTACAATGCTTTTATTCCGATTTAAAAAGTGTACATATGTGTTAGTAGATGTATTCAAAATCTTTTATTTTTTTTTTCCTGAAAAATAAAAAAGAGTCTCCAGTATAATAAAAAATAAAATATAATATAATAAATATAAAAAAAAATCTTTAATAATAATAAAAAAAACCCTAAAATTCTTGTGCCTAGATTACGAGTTCTGCGTTAGCTTTAAAAAGCAGCGTTAGGGGGTCCTAACGCTGCTTTTTATCTAACGCTGGTATTACGAGTCTGACAGGTACAGGTCTACCGCTCACTTTTTTTCCGCGACTCGAGGCTACCGCAAATCCCCTTACGTCAATTGCGTATCCTATCTTTTCTATGGGATTTGCCTAACGCTGGTATTACGAGTCTTGGAGAAAGTGAGCGGTAGAGCCTCTACCTCCAAGACTCCAACCGCAAAAAAAAGTCAGTAGTTAAGAGTTTTATGGGCTAATGCCGGAACATAAAGCTCTTAACTACAGTGCTAAAAGTACACTAACACCCATAAACTACCTATGAACCTCTAAACCGAGGACCCCTCACATCGCAAACACTATAATAAATTTTTTTAACCCCTAATCTTCCGACCGGACATCTCCGCCACCTACATCATCCCTATGAACCTCTAATCTGCTGTCCCTAACATTGCCGACACCTATATTATATTTATTACCCCCTAATCTGCCCCCCCAACCTCGCCGCCACCTACCAACACTTATTAACCACTAATCTGCTGACTGGACATCGCCGACACTATAATAAATGTATTAACCCCTAAACTGCCGTACTCCCGCCTCGCAAACACTATAATACATTTTATTAACCCCTAATCTTCCCTCCCTAACATCGCCGCCACCTACCTACAATTATTAACCCCTAATCTCCCGCCCCCAACATCGCCGCTACTATAATAAAGTTATTAACCCCTAAACCTAAGTCTAACCCTAACCCTAACACCCCCCTAAGTTAAATATAATTTAAATAAAACAAAATAAATTTACTATAATTAAATAAATTATTCCTATTTAAAACTAAATACTTACCTATAAAATAAACCATAAGATAGATACAATATAACTAACAATTACATTGTAGCTATTTTAGGGTTTATATTTATTTTACAAGCAACTTTGTATTTATTTTAACTAGGTACAATAGCTATTAAATAGTTAATAACTATTTAATAGCTACCTAGTTAAAATAATTACAAAATTACCTGTAAAATAAATCCTAACCTAAGTTACAAATACACCTAACACTACACTATCAATAAATTAATTAAATAAATTAAATACAATTATCTAAACTCAAATACAATTAAATAAACTAAACTATAGTACAAAAAAAACAAACACTAAAATTGTACTATAGTTTAGTTTATTTAATTGTAATAATTTATTTAATTATAGTAAATTTATTTTGTTTTATTTAAATTATATTTCATTTAGGGGGGTGTTAGGGTTAGGGTTAGACTTAGGTTTAGGGGTTAATAACTTTATTATAGTAGCGGCGACGTTGGGGGTGGGAGATTAGGGGTTAATAATTGTAGGTAGGTGGCGGCGATGTTAGAGAGGGCAGATTAGGGGTTAATAAAATTTATTATAGTGTTTGCGAGGCGGGAGTGCGGCGGTTTAGGGATTAATACATTTATTATAGTGGCGGCGATGTCCGGTCAGCAGATTAGGGGTTAATAAGTGTTGGAAGGTGGCGGTGAGGTTGGGGGGGGGCAGACTAGGGTGTAATAAATATAATGTAGGTGTCGGCGATGTTAGAGACAGCAGATTAGGGGTTCATAGCTAGTGATGTCGGGAACCTAAAATTTTGGGTTCGCGAACGGCGAACGCGAACTTCCGCAAAAGTTTGCGAACCGGCGAACCGGGCGAACCGCCATAGACTTCAATAGGCAGGCAAATTTTAAAATCCACATGGACTCTTTCTGGCCACAATAGTGATGGAAAAGTTGTTTCAAGGGGACTAACACCTGGACTGTGGCATGCCGGAGGGGGATCCATGGCAAAACTCCCATGGAAAATTACATAGTTGATGCAGAGTCTGGTTTTAATCCATAAAGGGCATAAATCACCTAACATTCCTAAATTGTTTGGAATAACGTGCTTTAAAACATCAGGTATAATGTTGTATCGATCAGGTAGTGTATGAGTTACGCCCGCTTCACAGTGCGCAGTGTAGGTGATATACCTGCCCTGACCATGCTTTGCAGACCAGGTATCAGTGGTCAGATGGACCCTTGCCCCAACACTGTGTGCCAGACATGCCATTATAGCAGACTTATATGGCTTTGGCGTTGCTTTTTGGTAATTAGAAGGCTGCTAAATGCCACTGCGCACCACACGTGTTTTATGCCCAGCAGTGAAGGGGTTAATTAGGGAGCATGTAGGGAGCTTGTAGAGTTAATTTTAGCTTAAGTGTAGTGTAGTAGACAACCCAAAGTATTGATCTAGGTCCATTTTGGTATATTTAATGCCACAATTTCACCGCCAAATGTGATCAAATAAAAAAAAATTGTTCACTTTTTCACAAACCTTAGGTTTCTCACAGAAATTATTTACAAACAACTTATGCAATTATGGCATAAATGGTTGTAAATGCTTCTCTGGGATCCCCTTTGTTCAGAAATAGCAGACTTATATGGCTTTGGCGTTGCTTTTTGGTAATTAGAAGGCTGCTAAATGCCACTGCACACCACACGTGTTTTATGCCCAGCAGTGAAGGGGTTAATTAGGGAGCATGTAGGCAGCTTGTAGAGTTAATTTTAGCTTAAGTGTAGTGTAGTAGACAACCCAAAGTATTGATCTAGGCCCATTTTGGTATATTTAATGCCACCATTTCACCGCCAAATGCGATCAAATAAAAAAAAATTGTTCACTTTTTCACAAACTTTAGGCTTCTCACAGAAATTATTTACAAACAACTTATGCAATTATGGCATAAATGGTTGTAAATGCTTCTCTGGGATCCCCTTTGTTCAGAAATAGCAGACTTATATGGCTTTGGCGTTGCTTTTTGGTAATTAGAAGGCTGCTAAATGCCACTGCGCGCCACATGTGTTTTATGCCCAGCAGTGAAGGGGTTAATTAGGGAGCATGTAGGCAGCTTGTAGAGTTAATTTTAGCTTAAGTGTAGTGTAGTAGACAACCCAATGTATTGATCTAGGCCCATTTTAGTATATTTAATGCCACCATGTCACCGCCAAATGAGATCAAATAAAAAAAAATTGTTCACTTTTTCACAAACTTTAGGTTTCTCACAGAAATTATTTACAAACAACTTATGCAATTATGGCATAAATGGTTGTAAATGGTTCTCTAGAATCCCCTTTGTTCAGAAATAGTAGACTTATATGGCTTTGGCGTTGCTTTTTGGTAATTAGAAGGCTGCTAAATGCTGCTGCGCATCACACGTGTATTATGGCTAGTAGTGAAGGGGTTAATTAGGTAGTTTGTAGGGAGCTTGCATGGTTAATTTTAGCTTTAGTGTAGAGATCAGCCTCCCACCTGACACATCAGACCCCCTGATCCCTCCCAAACAGCTCCCTTCCCTCCCCCTACCCCACAATTGTCCCCGCCATCTTAAGTACTGGAAGAAAGTCTGCCAGTACTAAAATAAAAGGATTTTAAATTTTTAAAAAAATTTTTATAGCATATTTACATATGCTGTGGTGTAGCATCCCCCCTTAGCCCCCAACCTCCCTGATCCCCCCCAAAACAGCTCTCTAACCCTCCCCATCTGCCTTATTGGCGGCCATCTTGGGTACTGGTAGCTGCCTGCTATTATTTCACAGTCAAAAAAGTGTTGTTTTTTTTAAATGTACACTACTGTTACACCAGATATGAGTGGTCGCACTGGGCAAGTGGGCACAGTATACGCTGTTAGCCTGACACACATGCTGGCAGGCAGGCAACTGCAATTAGATTACACAGGAAAAAAAAAAAAAAGCAGACTGATGTTCTAGCCCTAAAAAGGGCTTTTTGGGGTGCTGTCCTTACAGCAGAGATCAGATGAGTCCTTCAGGACTGTAGTGGACACTGAATACACTAGCCTAGCTATCGATTTCCCTATTAAATCAGCAGCAGCTACACTGTCCCTCCTCTCACTAAGAATGCAGCTTCCGAATGAATCTAAAATGGATGCTGTCCAGGAGGTGGGAGGGTCTGGGAGGGAGGGTCTGCTGCTGATTGGCTGGAATGTGTTTTTCTGACTGTGAGGTATAGGGTCAAAGTATACTCAATGATGAGGAATAGGGGGCGGACCGAACATCACATATGTTCGCCGTCTGCGGCGAACGCGAACATGCTATGTTCGCCGGGAACTATTCGCCGGCGAACTATTCGCGACATCACTATTCATAGCTATAATGTAGGTTGCGGGGTTAATAGTATAATCCAGGTGTCAGCGATAGCGGGGGCGGCATATTAGGGGTTAATAAGTGTAAGGTTAGGGGTGTTTAGACTCGGGGTTCATGTTAGGGTGTTAGGTGTAGACTTAGAAAGTGTTTCACCATAGGAAACAATGGGGCTGCGTTAGGAGCTGAACGCTGCTTTTTTGCAGGTGTTAGGTTTTTTTCAGCCAGCTCAGCCCCATTGTATCCTATGGGGAAATCGTGCACAAGCACGTTTTAGCCAGCTTACCGCTACCGTAGGCAACAAAGGTATTGAGAGTTGAAGGGAAGCTAAATTTGCTCAACGCTCAGTTTTCTGAGGCTAACGCAGCCACTCAGACAACTCGTAATACCAGCGTTGGCTTAAGGGTGCGCTGGAAAAAAGGCCTGTTAGCCCCACAGGTCTTTGCCGACAAAACTCGTAATCTAGGCGTCGATTTCTGAACAATTTTGGATTTAGGAATTCCAGATTTGGGGATGTGTAACTGTATAAAGAAGTTTTCTTGTATAGAAACTGTCAGAACAGCAATTGCCAGCATTTTTTTTTATTGCGCAACCCCCCTGCTCTAAATCAACCGTTGCACAAGAGCAGGGCCTGTCTCAAAGACAAAAAGAAACAGAAACTGATTTTTAATTTAGTGGCTGCAGGCTCACTCAGACAAGCCTGAACTGCAAAGTATCAAAAGCTGTAAATGGAAATTAATAAATTTAACTTTAAAGGGACACTAAACACCTGATAAAAATCCCTAAAACCTACTTTTTCTTACTAATAAAAATAAAATAATCACTGCTGACTATTTTATATGCTCCTCTTACCCCAAACTGTTGAAGGATATTGTTTTAAAATACAGCACTGATCCACTGCTGGATTCTCCTATGTAAGCTGCCATATTGTAACGCACACTACAGGCAGGGGCACAGAAGTCACATGCTCATGATGCAGTCAAGGACACACACGGCTATATTACATACAGTGTACTTAGCGGATCATATCTGTGTGAGCTGCTGTGACTGAATAAATATTTATTAGAGTATAAAGGTATTAGATTTAGCCATGTATGTATAATACACATAATATGCATCTTAACCTTAATAAAATGATTATGTACTGTTTATTTGTATTTCTAACTCCCCCCACAGTTAAAACTTCAAACTGCCCACAAGTTTTAGGATTTAAGAAAAGCCGTTTTCTTCAGGCAGCCAGGCACTATCATCAGTGTAATTTATGTGTTGTAACCTCCGTGGGGAAGAGGGAGGGGGAGGCTGTGACGCTGCATATACTCTCGGTGCAGAAGATTTCTGCTTTTCAAGAGTTCTCCTGTTTATATAAATCACTAAGGGCTGACAGTTGTACAAGCTTAGGGATCGTTTAGCAATGATCGTCTGCATTGAAAGAGACGATCATTGCTAAACGATCTCTAAGATTGTACAACTGTCAGCCCTTAGTGATTTATATAAACAGGAGAACTCTTGAAAAGCAGAAATCTTCTGCACCGAGAGTATATGCAGCGTCACAGCCTCCCCCTCCCTCTTCCCCCACGGAGGTTACAACACATAAATTACACTGATGATAGTGCCTGGCTGCCTGAAGAAAATGGCTTTTCTTAAATCCTAAAACTTGTGGGCAGTTTGAAGTTTTAACTGTGGGGGGAGTTAGAAACACAAATAAACAGTACATAATGATCATTTTATTAAGGTTAAGATGCATATTATGTGTATTATACATACATGGCTAAATTTAATACCTTTATACTCTAATGAATGTTTATTCAGTCACAGCAGCTCACACAGATATGATCCGCTAAGTACACTGTATTTAATATAGCTGTGTGTGTCCTTGACTGCATCATGAGCATGTGACTTCTGTGCCCCTGCCTGTAGCGTGCGTTACAATATGGCAGCTTACATTGGAGAATCCAGCAGTGGATCAGTGCTGTATTTTAAAACAATATCCTTCAACAGTTTGGGGTAAGAGGAGCATATAAAATAGTCAGCAGTGATTATTTTATTTTTATTAAAAAGAAAAACTAGGTTTTAGGGATTATTAGAAGACAGGTGTTTAGTGTCCCTATAAGTGTCTAATTCTGTGTCCAATTTTATGAGGATATAAAAAGCTGCTACAGAATTTAATAAGGCCAGGGCAGGTTAACAAAGGAGAATTTTTGTATGTATGTATATATGTATTTATAGATAAAGTCTATTCTTTTAAATTTGCTTCAAGGGTCAATAAAGTCAAATCCTTTCATGTTCTAGAATAGAACATGCAATTTTAAACAGCATTCCAAATTTATTCTGTTATCAAATGTGCTTTGTTCTTTTGTGATACTTTGTCGAAGAGTAAATCTAGCTTGGCTTATAGGACCTCAAGAGTATGCATGTGGCTTTATAAGAGATGTGCAGCCATGAAAAATGTGGTTCATCTGAATTTTTCGTAACAAATATTCAGGGAAATTAGTTTCCCTGAATATTCGTTGGCTGAACTATTAGTTTAAAATGAAATGAATACTGAATATTCGTTAAACACGTACATTCATTTTCGTTAAACAAATGCAAATGTTTAAAAGCTTCAGATTAAAAAGTTTACCTGTAGCTTTATACTTATCTTTTCCACGCTGGAGAGACGCGCTAACCCGTTCCTCTTCTTCACAGAACTCCAGCCATGCTAATAGGACGCTTAGTGTGGCTGGCTCCCAGGGCCTGCAACAGGTCCTGGGACCTGCCACGCTAATCCTCCTGTTAGCCCGTCCAGGGCTGTGTGATGAAAATCTAATTTTTACTTTACTGTCCCTTTAAGTCTTCGTTTTTGTTAAAGGGTAAATGTGCACAACCTATGTATAAAATAAATCTAATTATTTAAATTTTGCTATATCATAAATGCTATTTATGTATTAAAACACACACAATGTAGAATTCTATTAAAACAATCTGTTCAATATATGTGCATAAATTCTTACAATTGACTGCTGAATCCTCATTGAGCCACACTGAAAAGGTTAACGTAACTGAAAGGTTGTATAACAGCAATAAGCAAATCATTTATTTTTCTTGTAAGGAAGATTTGTAGCTGGAAAAACCTGTTTAAAAATTGCTGATGGGAACCTCTAGTCTTTTGTGTATGTCAAAATACTAATAACATCATTTATCTTTAATCTATTATATAGCTTTGAACACATTCTAAAAATATCTGCTATTACATGAAACATTTCTAAACTTTCTTAACTATCACCTAGATTACGAGTTTTGCATTAGAGGCTATGCGGTGCTAATGAGCAGTTTATGCTCACCGCTCACTTACAGACAGCGCTGGTATTACGGGTTTTTACAACCCAGACAAGAAGTGAGCGTTGAGCAAAATTTTGCTCCTTACCGCACTCCAATACCAGCGCTGCTTACGTCAGCGGTGAGCTGGTGTAACGTGCTTGTGCACGATTTACCCATAAGAATCAACGGGGAGAGCCGGCTGAAAAAAAGTCTAACACCTGCCAAAAAGCAGCGTAAAGCTCCTTAACGCAGCCCCATTGATTCCTATACAGGATGTACACTCACTACTTTACATTGTAGCAAAGTGTCATTTCTTCAGTGTTGTCACATGAAAAGATATAATAAAATATTTACAAAAATGTGAGGGGTGTACTCACTTTTGTGGGATATTGTATATATTTTATAGCCTTTTGCAGTTAAATTACTTGGCCATATACCATATACCTTTGAACCCTTTTAAAAATTTGTATTAATATATTTGTGAATATTTTTTATCAGATAGTGTTTATATGAGTGTAACAGTTTATTTTAACGTATTTATGTTGTGTTTGCTACAAGTTTTTTTTATCCCTAACCCTTTACGTGAGGTCTTCAGTTGCATCAAAAAGCAGAAGCGGACTTCATTAAAAAAATGTATTCATATAATGTAAAAATTTCATAAATACAATTCAGCTGAGAATAACAAATCCATAAGTAAAAACATGTTGTAGGAACTGCAGGCGGGCAGTCTTCCGCGTTTCGGCTTGCCTTAGCCTTAATCATAGACAATTTAGCCCTATTGATTCCACTTATTTATTCACAAACAATTGGCTAGATTACGAGTTTTTGTCGGTAAGGCTTGCGGGGCTAACGAGCAGTTTATGCTCACCGCTCACCTACAGACAACGCTGGTATTACAGGTTTTTTTAAACCCGGCATTAGCCGCAAAAAAGTGAGTGGAGAGCAAAATTTAGCTCCACATCTCACCTCAATACCAGCGTTGCTTATGGTAGCGGTGAGCTGGCTAAACGTGCTTGTGCACGATTTCCCCATAGGAATCAATGGGGGAGAGCAGGCTGAAAAAAAACCTAACACCTGCAAAAAAGCAGCGTAAAGCTCCTAAGGCAGCCCCATTGATTCCTATGGGGAAAAAAATGTATGTCTACACCTAACACCCTAACATGAACCCCGAGTCTAAACACCCCTAATCTTACACTTATTAACCCCTAATCTGCCGCCCCCGACATCGCAGACACCTGCATTTTATTATTAACCCCTAATCTGCCGCTCCGGACACCGCCGCCACCTACATTATCCCTATGAACCCCTAATCTGCTGCCCCCAACATCGCCGACACCTACTTTTTA
This sequence comes from Bombina bombina, assembly GCF_027579735.1. Lineage (NCBI taxonomy): Eukaryota > Metazoa > Chordata > Amphibia > Anura > Bombinatoridae > Bombina > Bombina bombina. The sequence goes on along the minus strand of NC_069506.1, from coordinate 179,733,241 downwards.
TTTATTAACCCCTACTCTGCCGCCCCCAATGTCGTCGACACCTAACTACACTTATTAACCCCTAATCTGCCGCCGCCAACGTTGCCGCCACTATAATAAAGTTATTAACCCCAAAATCTAAGTCTAACCCTAACAGCCCCTAACTTAAATATAATTTAAATACATCTAAATAAAATTATTTAAAACTAAATACTTACCTATAAAATAAACCATAAGCTAGCTACAATATAACTAATAGTTACATTGTAGCCATTTTAGGATTTATTTTTATTTTACAGGCAAGTTTGTATTTATTTTAACTAGGTGGAATAGTTATTAAATAGTTATTAACTATTTAATAACTAACTAGTTAAAATAACTACAAATTTACCTGTAAAATAAACCCTAACCTAAGTTACAATTACACCTAATACTACACTATAATTAAATTAATTACCTAAATTAACTACAATTAATTAGAATTAAATTAAATAAACTAAAGTACGAAAAAAAACAAACACTACATTACAGAAAATAATAAAATAATTACAATTTTTTTAAACTAATTACACGTAATCTAATCCCCCTAATAAAATAAAAAGCCCCCCAAAATAAAAAAATTCCCTACCCTATACTACATTACAAATAGCCCTTAAAAGGGCCTTTTGCGGGGCATTGCCCCAAAGTAATCAGCTCTTTAGTTTTAAATAGGAATAATTTATTTAATTGTAGTAATTTTATTTTGATTTATTTAAATTATATTTAAGTTAGGGGGGTGTTAGGGTTAGACTTAGATTTTGGGGTTAATACATTTAATATAGTTGCGGCGACGTTGGGGGCGGCAGATTAGGGGTTAATAAATGTAGGTAGGTGTCAGCGATGTTAGGGACGGCAGATTAGGGGTTAATAAAATTTAACTAATGTTTGCGAGGCGGGAGTGCGGCGGTTTAGGGGTTAATATATTTATTCAAGTGGCGGCAATGTCCGGTCGGCAGATTAGGGGTTAAAAAATGTATTTAAGTGTTTGCGATGTGGGAGGGGGGCTCGGTTTAGGGGTTAATAGGTAGTTTATGGGTGTTAGTGTACTTTTTAGCACTTTAGTTAAGAGTTTTATGTTACGGTATTAGCCCATAAAACTCTTAACTACTGACTTTTAAATGTGGTAGGAGTCTTGACAGGAGAGGGTGTACCGCTCACTTTTTCCAAGACTTGTAATACCGGCGTTAGGCAAATCCCATTAAAATGATAGGATACGCAATTGACGTAAGAGGATTTGCGGTATGCTCGAGTCGCGGAAAAAAAGTGAGCGGTACACCTGTACCTGCCAGAGTCGTAATACCAGCGGGCGTTAAAAAGCAGCGTTGGGACCTCTCAATGCTGCTTTTTAAGGCTAACACAAGACTCTAGGCGAATGTATTTCATTGGCTCCTTCAGTCATGCTAACCCAATGCTCGTTAAATTTGATTGTGCTCAAGTGAATGCGTCTACTTTCAACATGTTATAACAACACAAATTTAGACGCCCATGATATTCTAATATCGCTCACACACAAACATTAGTGTGACACTTGTAATATAGCCCACAATAACTTTCTGCACTTTCCTACGCTACAGAAAATAAATGTTGAATGGAAAGGGAGGGATGGACTGTACACTACAGAAAAATGGTGAATCAGAGGTGTAGCACTATATAGCAATCACAGGGAGTGGGGGAGAAAAATAATAAATAAAAAGGGAGGGATCATTGAGGTGGGACAGTTGAGGAATGATCTCTACACTGCAGAACAAAAATAATGAAAAGAAAAATCCCTAAACTGCATACTGGCAAACTGTCTGACAGTTTCTAAGATGTGGTAAGGAGTGTGGGGATTAACTGTATGGGAGGGATCAGATAGGGATCAGGGAGGGGGGAACCATGGGGATCCGAAAGAAGCTTTTACAACCATTTGTGTTATGACTGCACAAGCGGTTTGTAAATCATTTCAGTAACAAATCCAAAGTTTGTGAAAAAGTGAATGTACATGTAGCAGCAAAATTGTGGCATGACATACACCAAAATGGGCCTAGACCAATACCCTGGGTTGTCTATTTAAAGAATATATATATATATATATATATATATATATATATTTGATAGGTAAATAAAAAAAAAAACAAGGCTCTATTTCTGTTTAAATGGAGTGATATAAAAAATGCTAACAATTCTTCAGTATTTTGAGCAAGTTTTTTTTTTCTAACATTTATACTACTGAAGGGGTTAAAGAGCATTACAGGCTACAGCAGTTAAATTGTTGTTAATGGGAGTTTCATTGCAGCTCATAGGTTCACGTATAGTTATGGATAACTCACATGTAATTACTTCAGCATATAGCTACAGTGCTACAGTGTAGAAATAAACTAATGCTTCAGTTTACCACATGACTGGAAACTGATTCCTGTCATTACTGTGTAAATAATGACCAGGAGTGGAAAGCTATTGCTGGTGTCCCATCACTTATACTTTCAGCAATAAGAAGCAATCAATACAAAACATTTCAGTGCTAAAAAATAAATAAAAAATCAAGCAACAAGCTTTATACATTGTCACAATTTCCTCACCTTAAAAGTCAGCAAGTTCATATAGTTGAAATGTTGTGAATAGAACATTACTAGTAGTTCAGAATAAGACTGGAGGTTTATATAGATTAATAACATATGCTATAACATACGTGTTTAAGCATTAACTAAAATGTTACCTTCTAAGTCATCCTTTCTTTGATAACAAACACATATCCATCAATATGAACAAGGAAGGGCATAGCTGGAGGCAGAGAGGAGATTGCACTGCAACCTTTCAATCTTGCAGAACAGGCTTGGCTGGATCAGAAAAAAAGAGAGGGACTGTTTGTTTTACTGATCAATTCAGCCTTTGGTCAGCAGATGGGGTCACTGAGCTCAAAGACAGCCATTACTTATATACCTGCTCCAAAAAGTTTATTTCTATAGGGCAGTGATTAATAACTATTGTAGCTGGCACACTAGGGAATTATTGAACCTGGCTGGGAGTGATACATTTAAGAAATGGGTAAAAAGGTTTACAAAATATAATATAATTTGACTAGCAGTTAGGTGTTTTCAACTTTTAAAGTTGTCTACTTTTTAGTATGTCTGTCTTTCCATCTGTCTATTATCTATATATCTATCATCTACCTATATCTATCTATTTATCTATCTGTCACTCAATCTATCTGTCACTCAATCTGTCTGTCAATCTGTAATCTGTCGCAAGTCGGTATCACATATTCAGCGCAAGGACTTACGTGGCGAAATAGAATTTCAGTAGCTCTCATCCTATTGGCTGATTTGAAAATTTCAGCCAATAGGAATGCAAGGTACCAAATTAACCAAATTTAGAGTTTCAAAATATACTGCAATATATATATATATATATATATATATATATATATATATATATATATATATATGTGTGTGTGTGTGTGTGTGTATTTACTACTGCGGTCACTCAAAAGTTCCCACAATGACACCTCATAGTAAAAAAATTGTAAATTGGAATAAGCTGGTCACATATCTGACTTACCAACCACGTTTTCTAATTCTCTTACCATCTTTCTCTTATTTGGAAGCCACCACCTGAACACAAGGAAACTGAGATACTATTTTATGCTGAATCAAGACTTACTCATGCAAAATACACTTTTTTAATTAATGCAACATTTGTAAGACACACACATTCTTTTCTTTAAAGGCTGTGGGAAAATTGGAAAACACACAACACTTTGAGGACTACTAGAAGATCTACTATGTGTTTAACCCATTTGTGGGGGTTAAAGTTAAACACATAGCATTAAAGAGTCGGTAGTTTTAAAATGACATACTGTAACGAATTAGAGCAAGTCATTTTTCTTCTATAATGGCCCTCTGGTTTGTTGCATAAATAAAGTATGACATCTAGTGTTCCTAATTGAGAATGCAATCATTTCATTTTATTTTTTGTGTACCATTGAAAACATGAACACAAAATATTGATCTAAAATGTATATGGTTACACAAATATAAAATATGACATATTTAGAGAAATGAGTGAAGAGTAACAATGGATTAGGTATATTTTACCTGCCTAATTATGGCTGTTAGCTTTTCCAACAGTACGTGTGTATTTTGAAAGAAAGGAAAGGAAAATTAAAAGGATATCCTAATGTAAAATGTAAATAAAACATCACTGCATGGCTTTCAAAACTAGTTCTATTATCACATTGTCTTCATTTTCTTGGTATCTTTTGTTTAAGGAGAAGCAATGCACTGCTGGGAGCTAGCTGAGCATTTTGGGTGAGCCAATGGCAAGAGGCATCCACCAATCAGCAGCAAGCTTCCAGTAGTGCATTGCTGCTCCGGAACCTAACTGGGTGTGCTTTTCAACAAAGGATAACAAAAAAACTAAACAAATTGAATAAAAGAAGTAAATTGGGAAGTTGCTTCAAATTGTATGCTTTATCTGAATCATGAAAACATATTTTGGGTTTCATGTCCCTTTAACAAAACTTTTCATGCACACATCTGCAGGATTTTTTCACTTTCCTACTCTTTGGTCTTGCTGAAAACACATTTTAGCCTGTTTTAAAAGGTGTTAATTAGCTGTTCACAACGATTTTGGACTAGATTACAAGTGGCGCGATCAGGCTAGCGAGCGAGTTGGTTGTTTTTGCACATGTTTATTTTCCATTTTAATAAATACAATTGTTTTTATTTATTGATGCTCCTGGGATGTAAGATATATACACACAGCTGTCAGTTACCAGTCATGCCCTGCTCAGGAAGTGATTTAAGTCTCTAGCTATTCTCAGATCTGACCTGCTATTGAAAGCAACACAAAGTTACAGAACTGTTGCTACCAAGAATGGGATGTGAGCTATCATACTCATGCAGTACTGTAGCTCTCAAGTAATAGTGACAATTATTAAAGGGACAGGAAACCACAACATTTTCTTTCATGATTTGGATAGAACATGCAAATTTAAACAACTTTTAAATTTACTTCTATTATCAAATTTGCGTCATTATCTTGTTATCCTTTGCGGTAAGGAATAGTATTGCAGTACTGGCAGCTAGATGGACATATCTAGATAGCACAAAGAGACAAATGTGTGCAGACGCCAATTAGCTGCTAGCTCCCACTAGTGTAGGATATGTGCATATTCTTTTTCAACAAGGGATACGAAGAGAATAAAGCTAATTTGAAAATGGAGGTGAATTTAAAATGACATGCTCTATCTGAATCATGCAAGTTTAATTTTGACTTTATACCAATTATATCCTCAATTCTTAATTTTTTACTTTGGAAGCCTGCATAACTTGTGCAGACCATTTTTTTTTCTGCAATACCTAAAATCAATTATTGCTCAATTGTTTTTGTGCACTTAGAATTCAATACATACGATTACAATTATATGACCCTCTACATTGAGACCCTAATGCACCAAAGCTTTAAGTGCCACTGTCCTAGACAAATTAATAAAAGCAACATAAAACCATGAGTCATAACTTGGACATGGCCCACATACAAGGTAACACAGTGAGACAAGAATATCTGAATACTTGGATATGTAAGTAATGGTTAAAAAGGCCAATGTCCTGCTAAAATAGAGTGTAAAGGTCAAAACATAGGAAAGCAGTAACTGAGACAAGAATTCAGAGCAAAACCTAAATACACGTAGGGTCAAACATAGGAAGAGCAGAGACAATCTCATCCAAGATGTAAGGAAATCTGAATCTCTAATCTGGAGTGGGCAGATAAATTACAGTTCTTCTAAAAGAAAAATGTGCTTAACAATGTGGCACTGAAAATGTTACATCAAATGTGATACAATATTTGTTGGGAGACAGACATAAAGAAAACAGAAATAACATTATATGGAAGTAAAAAAAAATAAGTATAGGTAAGAAGTATAAGAAATAAGGTATGTCAACCCTAACCAAGCATTCTTTATCTCCCCTATCACAATTAACCCTTACCACACATTCTTTATCTCCCCTATCACAATTAACCCTTACCACACATTCTTTATCTCCCCTATCACAATTAACCCTAACCACACATTTTTTATCGCCCCTATCACAATTAACCCTTACCACACATTCTTTATTTCCCCTATCACATTTAACCCTAATCACACATTCTTTATCTCCCCTATCGCAATTGACCCTGACCACACATTCTCTATCTCCCCTATCACAATTAACCCTGACCACACATTCTTTATTTCCCCTATTACATTTAACCCTAACCACACATTCTTTATCTCCTCTATCACATTTAACCCTAACCATGCTGCCCTGACTTCCCCTAGAGCAATTAACCACAGTATTCTAGAGCTGTTTGTATAAACTCTACTGCGATTAAACCTAACTAGATTACATTGAGCCTCCACAATTATCCCCAACTGTGATCACCCACCCACTACAAACCTAACCTTTAACACTAACACCTTCTATGTAACTCCTATACAAACCATCTACCATTAAAGTTAACCCCTACATAACTCACAAGCAAACAAACCCCACGGTAATCTCACCACTGCTAAACCTCCACCACTGAATTAATACACATAACACTATTACCCCCACAACAACTTCACCACTTACATGGTCCACCATTCACCACACTTAAACAACTCAACATCTAAGAGGCCTGAAGTAAAAAATAGAAACAGTTTACCGGTTACATTGCTATTACATTACATTGGTGGTTGGGGGGGGGGGGGGGTCCCACAGGTTGCATGGAGGGATGTTGGAGATAAAGGGCCACTATAGTGATTAAATAACATATTATATTTCATTATTTTCAATATTTATTTTATCAATAGTGATCCTGCAACTCTATGTTTGTAACCCCCGCAGAAGGGTTAAACACATAGGGCTAGATTACAAATGGAGCGCTAAATATCGCTTGCGTGCAAGCGATATTAGCACTCCACTTTGTAATACCAGTGCACGATAATGTGTGCTGGTATTACAAGTAAATCACAATGCGAATGCAAGCTTGTGTTCACATTGCTAGGAAGTATTGCGCTCACAAGAGCACGTTTCCATAGGTTACTATGGGAGCCTCGTTCTGATTCCGTGAGAGACGGCATCAGAACCTTGCACAGCGAAGGTGGTAAGTAGCACATCGATGGTCAGTGTTTTTAAATATATATGTATAAGATATATATTTTTTTAAATAAAAAACTATAATGCCCTCTATTTTGAGGGCATTTAGGGCACTTTTAGAAAATTAACCAGAGATCTAATATCTAATTAATTGCTAATTGCTATCATGAGTTCGCTGTAGCAATAACCAGCCACTTGTAATGGCTAATTAATTATTGCACACCCACAAACGGGCAAATTTGCCCATTTATGGGCGCAATAATTTAGAGATCCACTTTTAATCTAGCCCTTAGTTAAAGTAAAACTGTGACTGATACGATCAGCATTGCTAATTGCACAGCTGGGTTGTGCTGCTAGTAAGTGATTACCTTAATCAGTGTTAAAGGGACATTAAACCCAACATTTTTCTTTCATGAGTTAGAAAGAGCATACAATTTTTTTTTTTATATTTCTATTCTTTTATTTTTTCAGGGATCAAGTTTTACAAAAAAATAAAGTCAAATATAACATTAATATACCAATACATAATCTAAAATGAGTAAAAGAAAAAAAAAAAAAAGGGAAGAAAAACAAAAAACAAAACAAAAGAGTTATACAGCAGTAGGCCCAAAAACTGAATATTACTAGCTATGAGAAATCACTTGTCACACAGCTAGAAAAATGAAAAATACATAGTAGGGGCTCTGATTAACCTTACATGCAGGCAGATCCTTACCATTAATATTGTCACACATAAAGCCCCAGAGACTCCCAATTTAGGACACCTATGAAAAAAATAAAATATATATATTCTCTCTCTCTCTCCCACTCCCCCACCCCCTCTCATTCACCTTCTCTTCCCCTTTGAAATAAGATGCAAAAGGTTACCATATGCATAATAATACCAAATCTGTATTTCTAAAAGGGTAAATAAGATATTCAACCTCACTAGGGGAAAGAGCTTTGATAAAAGGTGACCATTTAGAAAAAAAGGACCTTACGTCTTGATCATTATGTAAATCTGTGTCGTTTTGTTCGATAATACATTGTTTCTTCAAACAGTTCTTGATTTCTAAGATGCTAGGGATTGCTCTTGTTTTCCATTTCTTAAAAATTACATATCTAGCAGCTAGGATCATCAAATTGATAATTTTACAGTTAAGCTGATGTTCCCCTATATCAAGACAATGGAAAACTACATTTGTTGACGACAAGATCAGGGGAGAAATACCCAATGAGGTACTAAGTCAATATTGTAGCTTAGCTTAAGCCAGAACTTTCTAATTTTTGGGCAGTTACATAGCATGTGTAAAAGGTTAGCTGAGGGAAATGAGCATTTCGGGCATCTATTAAAGTTGATGTTCCCACATTTGAACCCTTTATCTGGGGTAAAATAGGTCATATGAAGTAATTTAACATTTGACTCCCTCCGGGAGGCAGAAAGGGTCACACGCACAACCTCTTGGATTGAAAGAGAGAGTAATCTAGGTTCCAGGGGATCCTGAACCATCATTGTCGCCCATTTAGAGTTGATTTCATGCTATAATACCGGGCCCATTAGCCGATGTTAAAATTTGATAGATATAGGAGACTGACATAATTCCATTTTTACTTAAGAGGAGCCAATCCTCGACATTCCCAAGTGACCAGTTCCAACCAAAGTCAGTAACGAGCTTAAGTGTGAAGTGTCTCGCTTGAAGGTAAGCGAATACATTTTTATGAGAGAGATGAAATTCCTCCTTAAGTGCATTAAATGATTTAATACATTTTCTCTCAAAATCTAATAATTGATATACGTTAGCGAGGCCTAAAGACTTCCACTTAAGAAAAAGTGATGAGTCCAATCCTGCTTGGAACTTGGGGATTGCCCCAGAGTGGTATATATCTCGAGACCCTGGATTCGATAGACAGGGAATTGCATATCCTCTTCCACATCTGGATTGGATTATAAATTGTTCTTAACTTTTTTTATTTCAGGGGGTATTATATCATAATTACAGTGTGTTAGCGCTACCAAGGAGAAGGGATAGATTATACTATTTTTAAGATCATTATTTGTTAAATAATCTCTGGTATTTATCCAGTCAGTTACAACTCGAGCATCAAATACTTGGTTATAAGAACGAAGTTCAGGAAGGGCTAGTCCTCCATGTTTCGTAGGTAAAAACTGTTTAGAAAATGAAATTCTAGGTTTTTCATTTTGCCAAATAAAAGATTGTAGGGCCGCATTAAAACGAAAAATATCCTTTGCCTTAAGGATCAGCCGAGTGTTCTGAAGAATATAGAAAACTTTAGGCAGGAGGATCATCTTATAAAGAGCTATTCGCCCAGATAGGGAGAGAGGGAGCTTCTGCCAGTTCTTAAAAGTTTCTATCAGATCATTAAGCACTGGCAGAATATTCAGATTATACCAATTATCTGGATTAGAAGATATCCTAATGCCTAAATACTTAAGCGAGTCCTGAACTATACTGAAGGGTATCTGGGGGAATCAATCTTTAGTCTGTTTGATCCATAGAAGCTCCGACTTTGTAGTGTTGACCCTATAGCCCGAGAAAGATCCAAACTGTTCAATTATTGAGAGGAGTTTTGGAATGTCTGTAGACATATTTGAGATGTAAATCAAAATATCATCGGCATAAAGTGCTAATTTAAGTTCCTTTCTCTATATTTAAATTCCTTCGATTTGTTGTCTGATTAAGATAGCAAGGGGTTCGATAGAGAGGTCAAAGAGGAGTGGAGAAGAGCATACAATTTTAAACAACTTTCTAATTTACTTCTATTATCTAATTTGCTTCATTCTCTTAATATCCTTTGCTGAAAAGCATATATAGATAGGCTCAGTAGCTGTTAATTGGTGGCTGCACATAGATGCCTTGTATGATTGGCTCACCTGTGTGCATTGCTATTTCTTCAACAAAGGATATCTAAAGAAATAAGCAAATGAGATAATATACGTAAATTGGAATGTTGTTTAAATTTGTATTGTCTATCTAAATCATGAGATAATTTTTTTGGGTTTAATGTCCCTTTAAACACTTGTCAACTAAAATGGTAACATGATTTCTATTCACTTCATATGATTATTATTTTTCTATTCATACATAGTTTTTGTGTGTTATATAAATGTACACAGCACATGCTACATAAACTTACTGCAAATAATACAAACAGAATTTTTTTTGTTTCTATTTTTCATTTAAAATTCTATACATTTATGGATTGACCCTTTTATAGCACTTTGAACCTGTACTGATATATGAATGTATAGATTACATGTCTAATATGTTGCATTTCCAGCAGGGGCATAACTAAAACTCACTGGACCCCAGGGTAAAAACTGTGACAGGGTCCCCCATTTCAATAACACATTTCTAGCTGTTTGCAATCAATGCCGGCTGAGCTGGCAGCCACATAGGGGAAGAAGAGCTGCTTTTCTGTGATACTGATGAATTATTCTACCTTGGTTAGTTACAAATATGGTGGCAGGTTTTTCCGTACAACAGCATCTTGGAAACCCTACCACCATGTTTGCAAAGGTAAATGCAGGGGGGAAACTACTGGCCAAACATGTGACAAGATTAAGTTCTTGTAACAGCGTGAAACGCGCCAGATGGAGTCCCCCCCCCTCTGTTGTGTATATGTGCAGACTTTTTATTTGCAATGGATTGGGAGTGCTGCTGAACTTTGGCTGGGAAACTTCTGGTGGTGCAGACGGTGTCACTACACCGGGCTGAGGGCTTGACAGGGAGACACCAGAGCAGCTATGCTGTACCAAGGAATTTAAAGCACTAAATAAACCATGTCACTCACCAAAACCAGGACTGTCAAATAAACTACTCAGAAATACAGTAATTACATCACCACGCTTCCATTACATGATCGTGACAGGTGGAATTTTCAAATAACAATTTGCAACAAAGAAGCGCATAAAATCGAGAGAAGATAAAATATGGTGAGCAACATCTGTGAAAGGACGGAGGTGCGTCTTAGCTGCCGACTTAAATGGACAGTGCACCCAAAATGTTTCTCCCATTTTAATTGTTCCCAATGATCCATTTTACCAGCTGGTGTGTATTAAATTGTTTACAAGTAGCTCCTTTACCCCTATTTTGGCCTTTGAAATAGATAATTTAGCCTGTGGTATCCCAACCTATACTAAAAGTTTTGATACTGAAGTCATAGCTATTGAATAGCCTAAGTAAACACAGCCAGCAGAATAAATTAAACTCACAGTGGAGTGCAGGATAGCTAAGTAATAAAATGATAATTTTCCATTGTTCTCTCTATGTATTGACTTTAGTTTTCCAGACAAATATAAGATAAGGAAGCAAGTGTGTGTACACAAAGTGATAACATAATGAGATATGATATTACCTTTAAATTCAATCCATTGTAATAGGCTGTGGTTTAAAAGCACAAAACCAGCTACTTCATATACACAAATAAACCTGAAAATGCAATTTCTCACACATTTTATACTCTGCAGCTAGTATAACAATACATTAATATTGAACAATTTTGCAGTGTGCGGTCCCTTTAAGTAGTATGATAGAGATTGAAGGGTTTCTGTGGCTGTGTAGAGCTAATATACTTTGGGTACAAGGATGTGCCGTAGCACAGTTGTGTGCTGTACCTTGGAGTCCTCAATGACGGAGAGCAAGTTAAACTTGAACTGACAGACACGTAACAAGTGTGATATTGAACAAGTTCACAATGTACCATAGCCATATGAAAACTCATCCATCTGGGTTTTAGGTGGGGTAGATGGTCCTCTGATCATTTGGTCAGCCACTGGGTAAATGCAATCACTTTCTGTACACAGTGAGCCTGGTTTTTAGGGGAGTGGCATACCAAGATGCCAGACATTAATGCAGGTTGAGCCCAGACACCACCAGCCACAGTGTATGGGGTTGCTATTTTGCTGCTTTGCAATACATATTCAAGGTTCTTATTATGGAACTCACTGAACATTTTCAAACTGTTTCTTTAGGAATGCCTGTAGGAACACGACTACTGACTGATGGGCCAGAAGAGCCTGTTTGATGTGTGGTGCCAGTCAACCTCTGATATCCCTGTAGTTATACCCCTGCTTTCCACTTTACTTCTATTATCAAATTTCCTTCTTTTTCTTGGTATTCATTGTAGAAGAAAAACCATTAATAGCATAAGGATTGTACACTTGTATAACATTGCTACAAACTTTGCAAACACTACTGCCTTGGACAGGTTCTAGACCATACATTTTGAGGATGGAAATTATGGTGACCATAAAATTAAATTAAATATCTAGAGTACAGGGTGGTATGAGTTGTGGATAACTTATTCCTGCTTTTTTTTTTTAAAACACCTGTCCTCTCTAATTTTTCTTCTTCTTTTTCCTGGGTAGAAGGAGCTGCCTTACAGGTTAAGAGCAACTGTTATCATTGATTTGTGGAGGAAATACAGTCATTAATATGGTTATTTAGCCACCATCAACACCCAAATGTAATGACTCAGATAGATAAACGGGGGAGAGATGAGACAAAAATACTATCTGAACAAGTTACTTCCTGTCCTAAAATTGAGCCCTAGACAGTCACAGTCCTGACTGCAATGATTGCAATGTATTATATATATCTATAGAAAGAAGTCCTTTTTTGCAAACCTAATTAGTGGTCATTTTTATGAAGATAATCTAAACTTCATTTGCACCATTAACTCTATTCTTATATACTAGGTCCCCTATACTACAAAAAGCCACCTAATTAAAATGAAACCTCAAAAGATAATGACCAGCACTGAAAAGTTGACTGATACATTGTTAAACATTAGATTTTGCTAAGAAATGCAAATGTATTCTATAAAATAGTTTTTCTGGTATTATTGAAGGTTTTGGGGTTCTTGTGAACTGCTGGTGCAATGACGCCCCCTTCAGATTCGCAGCCAATCGGTCGCTAGCAGGGAGTGTCAATCAACCCGATTGTATGCGATTGGGTTGATTTCTGGTGATGTCTGTCCGCAGCCTCAGAGCAGGTGGACAGGTTATGGAGCCGCGGTCTTTAGACCACTGCTTAATAACTTCTGTTTCCAGCAAGCCTGAAGGCTCGCCAGAAACACGGGGCATCAAGCTCCGTACGGAGCTTGATAAATATGCCCCATGGCATCTACAAAATCCTGACAAATGAGTTTACACCTGTGAATCAAATTTTCACGGACAGACCGATTTTTGGTAACAGATAACTTGGTGGGCAATAACGTAAAAGCAGACATTAAAGAAATCGCAGTCTCAGACCATGCTATCTACATATTCATTCTAGATTTTTAACCCCCCCCCCCCCCAGATATTTAACAGATGACTATCATTTGATTAACTAGCTAAGGGAAAAATTGAATGAATTTTCATATAATAATAGAGAAGCGATAAATAAGCCTGAGATCTACTGGGAATCCTTCAAGGCATTTATTAGAGGGGAAATTATAGCTTATCTTTGTAAATGGAAAACACTTTTTAAAGCTAGGGACACACAGCTGGCAAAGCAGGTAAAAAATAGCTATAAATCATATATAACTTCACCAACTAGAACTACATGGGATAAATATCTAACAAGCAGAGAAGAAAGAGAACTATTCTTAAAGCAAAGGGTTAAACAGGAAGATAGAAAACAAAAAAATAAATTTAGGGATAATTATGGAAAATTGGCCAAATTTCTTTCTCTATTAACACTAGCTATAACTCCATTGTGGCACTTAGAGTAAATGGTCAGATAATTACTGATCAGAAGACGGTTAGAGATAGTTTTTTTTTAAGTACTATCAAGGGATCTACACTAAAAGTGAGGCAAACTTCCAAAATAAGGAGACATTTTGGAATAAATGTATTACCCATGTTTTAAAATCCCAGGATCTTTCAGAATTAAATACTCCCATTTCTAGAGATGAAGTTTTAATGCATATACAAGCTGCTAAGGGGGGGTAAATCACCAGGACCTGACTTTATTACAGCCAAACTATGTAAGTGTTTAAAAGAAGATATAGCCCTGCCTTAGTTAATTTGTTTGATCAATATTTTATTGAAAATAAAATGAACTTAAAGTATTTTATAGGTTTCACAATCACGTTAATCCTCAAAAAAATAGAGACCCCGAAAATATAACCTCTTATAGACCTATTTCCCTCCTCAACAATGATTATAAAATCTTAATGTCCATATTGGCCGATAGAATTAAAAATCATCTCGGTTCGCTAATCCACAAAGATCAGGTGGGGTTCATGAAGGGCAGAAATATCTCCAAGATAATTCATAGGGTACTTAAGATAATGGAATACTTTTGGACTGACAATAGGAAGATAAGCAGACCCGACTTAGCAATACTTTCAGTCAATGCCGAGAAGGCATTCGATCTAATTAGCTGGGACCATCTTTTCATGGCTCTGGAGTGGTTTGGGTACCAGGGGAACTTTCTAAAGTTAATTCAACTGTTTTCTCAAAAACCTATCTCCAATCTCAAAATTAATAATTGTCTTACTGAGAGAGGGAAACAACAGGGATGCCCATTATCACCCCTTCTTTTTAATATTTCACTGGAACCTTTTGCAATTCTCTAGCGTCAGGAGATGGCGGGCATCCTTGTCCGACATTAAAAATCTGTATTGACTCTCTTTGCAGATGACTTGTTACTATTCTTGAGCAATACAAAGTCTTCTATTAAGCAATTCCTTGAGCTTGCGGATCTTTTCAGATCATTTTCAGGCTACAACCGAGATTAAAAGGCTATCAGTGCCCCTTTAAAATGGTTAATACAATTGACTATCTTGGAATTAAAATATCTAAAGACCCAGACAGATGGTATAACTTTTTTTCCCATATTTTCCAAACTGAATGAGAGCCTTAGAAGATGGACTCAGCTACCAATCACTCCATCAGCTAGAATAGCTCTGATTATAATTCTTCCCAAATTACTATACCTCCTACAAAATCTACCATTTATTATCCATACTAAAGATATATCATACTTTACTAAAATAGTGGCTACTTTCACCTGACAACAAAAAAAAATATCTGGATTTCTGCAACAAATGTAAGTCTTCATAGCTCTGCTGGAGGCCTAGCTCTATCCAACCTAAAATTTTACAACTTATCGGTCTTAGTAAAGGTGGTATTGGACTGGATTGCTGAAAATATATATCTAATCTAGAAATGGAATCTAAAATTGTAGCTCAACTTTCATTAAAAGCCATTATTCATTGTACCAACACCTCAATCCCAGATTAAATTTTTAAAATGTATATATTTAAAGGCCCGATTTTGGCATTGAAGAAATATATACGCAGGAGATTCAGGTTAACTATAGCAGTGATATGCCACCATAGGAGGCAGGTGAGCCATCGCCTCACCTGTCCTATGTGTGCATTACACCTTTTAAATTCTATTTTATAAGAAAAATAAAAAATCTTAAAGTTTATGAAAAAAATTCCCCCCCCCCCCCGAACGCCGACTCCACCATCAAGAACATATGTAGAATATTGAAGATTGGAATAGTTGAGCGATTCATTGCGATCCATATTGCGCAATGAAGGAGAGTCTGTGAGCTGTTTAGCTCCCCTCCATTGCGCAACATGGATGGCTTTCTAAATTTTTGTATGAGCCGGAGACACCCAGTGGCACTTAAAGGGCCATGATACCCAAATGTTGAAACACTTGAAAGTGATGCAGCGTAGCTTTAAAAAGCTGACTAGAAAATATCACCTGAACATCTCTATGTAAAAAAGAATGATATTTTACCTCAAAAATTCCTCAGTAGCTACATCCCATTGTAAAGGACTTCTAAGCAGCAAATCAGTATGTCTGTCCCGGGACAGCGAAGGTAGTGAGCTTACGTGCACTCATCTTATTTCCATATTCAGTTTAAGGAAGTTTACTATGAAATCTCATGAGAGTTATGTCAAATCTCATGAGATCACAGTAAAAGAGTTCATGACCTCAGCACTGCGGATGCTGATTGGCTGCTGTTCATTTGTTCATTTTTTTTACCTGCAGCTGAGCAACAGCTGAGTATAACTTTTTACACAGAACTTACTCTGCTGAGCTCAGGAAGTTGTGAGGTAAAATATCTTCTTTTTTTACATAGAGATGCTCAGGTGATATTTTCCTGTCAGCTTTTTACAGTTATACTGCATCAGTTTCAAGTGATTTAGCATATGAGTATTATGTCCCTTTAAGGCTCTTTGTGGCCCATACTGCTCCCTCAGCCAATCGGTGGTCCAGTGTGAGATTCACGTGACTGTGAGTCTGTGAAGTCTCTCTCATCTACGTACGTCACTCTGGGCAGGAACTTCGGGAAGAGAGCCCACTTCAAAATCAGCCAACAGCTGTGTCATCACCGAAGTGCCAGTAAGAGAGGAGTCACTCCAATCGCGGCACCATTTCTGCAGCACAGAGCACACTGTCAGGTATTTCAATTTTCCTCCCCCCTTGTTTTTCTCCACTCTGCATATGATCTTGAAATTTGGCTTCCGGCATCTGCCGTGCCGTGTTACACTGTCCTGTGACCCCGTGCCATGCCTTCCTTCCCCCTGGGCTGTGCTTGCTTGCTCAGTTTCATCCACTGGATTTGCAGTTGTAAATATCCCTATATTATTGAGAGTGTCTCTATAACAAAATCACCCAAAAACATTCTGAACATATTTTGTAAAAGAAATAATTTGCCACTGGAGCAAATGTACATTTTAATTAAATATATTGTCCTATTTTTTATGTGACAATAACTAATAAACTCCAATATATGTTTAAGAACATAAGAAAGTTAAAGGTTACCCATAATAGCATGTGTCCTATTATTGTCTTGTCATTGTCACAGACAGAATAACACTCTGTCTCAAGGTGGAAAAAGCTAAATAAATCCATAGCAGAATTGTTGAGACATGCACATGTAGATTAATCTCCAACAATAGACCCTTACCGAGGACTCTCAATACCATCCAGTAGGCTCAAAATATTATTAACTTGGGTTACAAACAAAGTGCAAATGACCCCTAAACCTTTATGTGTCTGCCCTTGTTCTCTTTGACCTATATGATATATGCATTGTCCTCTATAAAGAAGAGTGAATAAACCATCCTCTTTATTAGATGATCAGTACAGCTACAAGGCCAGGACACATTTACAAGCTTAAACAACCTTGTTCAGATATTACAGTGCAATAGGTAAAACATTTAGCATGTAGAATACTATCACTGAAAAAAAATAAAGTGGTGAATGGAATTGCAAAAGAGTGATCGCTAAATGAAGTTAAAAAAAATAATAATAATTAAATGAAACCTTTAAAAACAGAATTACTAGCGGGTAGATTCCGAGTCTTGCGTTATGAGGGGTGCGGTGCTAACTTGCAGTTTATTCTCACCGCTCACTTCCCTGCAGCGCTGGTATTACAGGTTTTTACAAACCCGGCGTTAACAGGCAAGAAGTGAGCGTAGAGAAAAATTGAGCTCCACACTGCACTCCAATACCAGCGCTGCTTAAGTGAGCTTTCCCCATAGACATCAATGGGGAGAGCCGGCTGAGAAAAAGTCTAACACCTGAAAAAAAGCAGCGTAAAACTCAGTGACGCAGCCCCATTGATTCCTATGGGGAAACTAAATTTATGTTTACACCTAACACCCTAACATGAACCCCCGAGTCTAAACACCCCTAACCTTACACTTATTAACCCCTAATCTGATGCCCCCGACATCGCCAACACCTGCATTATACTTATTAACCCCTTAATCTGCCGCTCCGGATACGCCGCCACCTACATTATACTTATTAACCCCTAATCTGCTGCCCCCAACATCGCCGACACCTACATTATATTTATTAACCCCTAATCTGCCGCCCCTAACATCGCCGACACCTACATTATATTTATTAAGCCCTAATCTGCCGCCCCTAACATCGCCGACACTTACATTATATTTATTAACCCCTAATCTGCTGTCCCCAACGTCGCCGCCACTATTCTAAATTTATTAACCCCTAAACCTAACCCTAAGTCTAACCCTAACAGCCCCTAACTTAAATATAATTAAAATAAATCTAAATAAAATTACTATCATTACCTAAATTATTCCTATTTAAAACTAAATACTTACCTATAAAATAAACCCTAAACTAGCTACAATATAACTAATAGTTACATTGTATCTAGCTTAAGGTTTATTTTTATTTTACAGGCAAGTTTGTATTTATTTTAACTAGGTAGAATAGTTACTAAATAGTTATTAACTATTTAATAACTACCTAGCTAAAATAAATACAAATTTACCTGTAAAATAAAACCTAACCTAAGTTACACTAACACCTAACACTTCACTACAATTAAATAACTTGCATAAATTAAATACAATTAAATAAATTAAATACAATTAGCTAAATTACAACCCCCCCCACTAAATTAAGAAAATAAAAAACAAATTACAAGATATTTAAACTAATTACACCTAATCTAAGAGCCCTATTAAAATAAAAAAGCCCCGGTCCTAGCAGTGGCTCTGAGCAGTCGCACCTTTCTTGTGCTCCGGGTGAAAATATTATAACCCACCGGTTATTGATATTATTTTACAGCACTTAGCAGTAATACGACTGGTATCGTATAGCCTTCCATCACTCACCACAGATATAGCACAATCTGCTGTCTATATGAACCCAAAGACAGAATAGGACAGTAGAGGCCTGTAGCGGTGGGTTATCTACCATCATCGGACCTGCTTAGTACTGAATTACTCAACTTCTGCTTAAAGGGGGACACAAACGATAAGAAGACACAGTACTTCACTAAAGCTAAGTGATCAGACACGAAAACCTTTATTATCCCTGTAACCAAAATGGCGACTGCAAGGAAAACAGAGCCGCTAGACAACCTAAGTGACCACATGGCTAGATTTGAGGATCTATGCCGACACCTTATGAACAACGCTCCTCTGGACTATTTGCTAAATCGAATCTCTGTTGCGGATACAGTGCTGGCTATTGCAGAGGATATGCTTGTGATAAATACACCTGCCATAGGTATTCAGCAGGGGAAAAACTCACACCTAGAGGCTTCTCCGGTATCAACGTACAAGCCAGCACAAGGGGATGCATCGTCAGAGTCTTCACGCAGCCATCTTGCAGAAACTCCGGAGGAGGGACACACAAAGAAGATCATGCTCATTCAGGCACCTTCCGAAATATGGAGCGACTTCCCACAGACAAGAGGACATTTACGTACACACGAGGATGGAAGGGAATTTGTGAAAGACTTTTGGGACTTTGCAAATATGAAATGGGTACGCTTCTTGCTTGACATCTTGCTTGACATAACTATTCCGGATGACACTGCAAGCGACACCACTTTCCAACAAGTGACTCCCCTTGAAGGGTATGATAACACGCAGCCCTTAAATCCACTAGGGACTTCCAGAGACACTGGCATCAATATACTCCAAACATGGACCCAAAGAGACTGCTGCAAAGAGATTAAGGCTTCTAACATAGAGACGATTTCTTTCCTGCTCATTAAGCTTGGAGGCCGATTAAGCATTTACTCTACAATCTTTGCGTTGTTTGCAGGTTGAAGATGTTAGTTAATGATCCGGGATACCACATGGTTCCTTACACAGTTATATAGGTTATCATGCCCCAGTTGGTGTTAGGTTGTTTGCTTGTTGAGATTACCCTATGTTTATTTACATGATGTATTGTTAGCCATAGTACGAATGCACTATTCCCCATAATATTCTTTTGTTATACTGTTCATATTAGGCTGCTTCCAAAATCACAGCCCTTATAGTGTTTTTGATACAGGTATTATAATTTGTTCTACTGCTAATGTTTTTGCACATATGTCCTATGTGGGGGTTTGAGGGGCCCCCAGGGGGACACTTTTGTTTTTTATAGTTAATACAGAAACAAGGCAATAGCCTCAAATTTCTTTTGCTAAACAGACTGTACTGGGTGGTCCCCATTGCGTCAGACTCCAAAATACTCCTGGTATAGGTGCCGCTGTGGATCCGCTGCCAACACTTTTAATGCATGTGCTCTATGGTGGGGTTAGTGGGGAGCCCCAGAGCGATACTTTTTCACATTAACAATGAGGTTGGTACTCTTATTAACACACTAGGCCTGTATATAATGTTATTTCAACACTAGTTTCTCTATCGTGGTCAGCGGCCGTGGCCACGGAAGATATAACAAAAATAAAAAATAAAAAGAGGGTGAAACAAAACAAAAAACAAATAAATATCAATAATAGAGGGGCTTTGCAGACCACAATTAGTGACACACCCTGGCAACAGCTTGGGAGCACCGTGAAAATATCACATTTAATAAACCAGTGATCACCTACATACATAAATTCTTCAACAGCGCAAAATACTAGTTACATCATTACTTAATTTTGGAAACTACATTACATGAGATTATGCATTTTCAAAAGATAGCTTTCATAATCTCTAGACTACTACATTTCCCCTCTCCATAAATTCTAACATATATTAACTCTATTCCAATGGATCTGGCAGGTTTGGTGATGGACACTAGTTAATTTGACTAGTTATGTGTATGTTTTGTTTATGTTTATTCTAGCATTATCCCTACATATTTTCTATATATTGTAAATAAGGATCCAAGAGTGGTCCATAAAAGGTTTAATAGGGACCAAAACGAGGAAAATCAACTAAGAACCACCAGAATGTGTTTTGTATATCGCTGAATGTATATTTCTTTTAACCTTTTTTTCTTTTGGTGTCTCAAACTACTGTAATATGCAAATCCTCAATAAAAATATAAAAAAAAATAAATAAAAAAAAAGCCCCTCCAAAATAAAAAAAAACCCCTAGCCTAAACTAAACTATTAATAGCCCTTAAAATGGCCTTTTGCAGGGCATTGCCCCAAAGAAATCGGCTCTTTTACCTGTAAAAAAAAAATACAAACACCCCCCAACAGTAAAACCCACCACCCACAAACCAACCCCCCAAATAAAACCCTAACTAAAAAAACCTAAGCTCCCCATTGCCCTGAAAAGGGCATTTGGATGGGCATTGCCCTTAAAAGGGCATTTAGCTCCATTGCTGCCCAATGCCCTAACCTAAAAATAAAACCCACCCAATACACCCTTAAAAAATCCTAACACTAGCCCCCGAAGATTCCCTTACCGGGAGAAGTCTTCATCCTAGAAGCAAGTTGTCCTCAAAGAAGCCGGCAGAAGTGGTCCTCCATACGGGTAGAAGTGGTCCTCCATATGGGCAGAAGTCTTCATCCAGACGGCATCTTCTATCTCCATCCATCCGGCGCGGAGCGGCTCCATCTTCAAGACATTCGGCGTGGAGCATCCTCTTATTCCGATGTCTTCTTGCTGAATGAAGGAACCTATAAGTGACGTCATCCAAGATGGCGTCCCTTAGATTCCGATTGGCTGATAGAATTCTATCAGCCAATCGGAATTAAGTTAGAAAAAATCCTATTGGCTAATGCAATCAGCCAATAGGATTGAACTTCAATCCTATTGGCTGATCCAATCAGCCAATAGGATTGAGCTCGCATTCTATTGGCTGTTCAAATCAGCCAATAGAATGCGAGCTAAATCCTATTGACTGATTGGATCAGCCAATAGGATTTTTTCAACCTTAATTCTTAATTCTAATAGAATTCAATCAGCCAATCAGAATCTAAGGGACGCCATCTTGGATGACGTCTCTTAAAGGTACCTTTATTCAGCAAGAAGTCGTCGGAAGAAGAGGATGCTTTGCGCCGGATGTCTTGAAGATGGAGCCCCTCCGCGCCGGATGGATGAAGACTTCTGCCCATCTGGAGGACCACTTCTGCCCGTCTGGAGCACCACTTCTGCCGGCTTCGTTGAGGACATCTTGCCGCTTGGATGAAGATTTCTCCCGGTAAGTGAATCTTCGGGGGTTAGTGTTAGGATTTTTAAGGGTGTATTGGGTGGGTTTTATTTTTAGGTTAGGGCTTTGGGCAGCAATAGAGCTAAATCCCCTTTTAAGGGCAATGCCCATCCAAATGCCCTTTTCAGGGCAATGGGGAGCTTAGGTTTTTTTAGTTAGGGTTTTATTTGGGGGGTTGGTTGTGTGGGTGGTGGGTTTTACTGTTGGGGGTGTTTGTATTTTTTTTACAGGTAAAAGAGCTGATTTATTTTGGGCAATGCCCCTCAAAAGGCCCTTTTAAGGGCTATTGATAGTTTAGTTTAGGCTAGGGTTTTTTTTTATTTTGATAGGGCTCTTAGATTAGATGTAATTAGTTTAAATATCTTGTAATTTGTTTTTTATTTTCTGTAATTTAGTGTTTTTTTTGTAATTTAGCTAATTGTATTTAATTTATTTAATTGTATTTAATTTATGCAAGTTATTTAATTGTAGTGTAGTGTTAGGTGTTAGTGTAACTTAGGTTAGGTTTTATTTTACAGGTAAATTTGTATTTATTTTAGCTAGGTAGTTAGTAAATAGTTAATAACTCTTTAGTAACTATTCTACCTAGTTAAAATAAATACAAACTTGCCTGTAAAATAAAAATAAACCCTAGCAATAAACCACCTGTATGTAAACAATTGTACAGTACTTAAAGGGACACTGAACCCAAATTTTTTATTTCGTGATTCAGATAGAGCATGCAATTTTAAGCAACTTTCTAATTTTCTCCTATTATCAATTTTTCTTCATTCACTTTCTATCTTTATTTGAAAAAGAAGGCATCTAAGCTTCTTTTTTTGGTTCAGGACTCTGGACAGCACTTTTTATTGGTGGATGAATTTATCCACCAATCAGCAAGCATAACACAGGTTATTCACCAAAAATGGGCCGGTATTTAAACTTTCATTCTTGCATTTCAAATAAAGATACCAAGAGAATGAAGAAAATTTGATAATAGGAGTAAATTAGAAAGTTGCTTAAAATTGCATGCTCTATCTGAATCATGAAATAAAAAATTTGGGTTCAGTGTCCCTTTAATGGGAAATCCAGGGATTTGTGTTAAAAACACCATGACTCCAATAACTCTTGCTCTACCGTACAGTGCACAATGAACTGTACAGGCAAATTCTGTATATACTAATTTACAAAAGCTTGATAGATATTCAGAGACAGGATGATTATTGTTTAACGCTAATTTGGACAATAAAAGCTGCTGGTGCAATGCTGAATACGGAGAGCGTATTGCTCTCCGTATTCAGCGAGGTCTGGCGGACCTGATCCGCACTGTTGGATCAGGTCAGCCAGACCTTGTGTGATATACCTTTAAGGTATATCCCGCCTACCTTTCCTCCACCCTATATCAGGCACACCTGAACCATCATTCCTTGCCTGAAAATTGTTTTCCCTTTGCAGCTTATTTGACCGCATCCCTATTGCTGTGATTCTACTTTGAAAATTCCTAACTTGCTTTGATTTCTTTCTCTCTATAAACAGGAGTAGTAAGCTAGAATCTTTTGTTGTACATTTTACTTACAAAGTATTTACTCATTCTTCCGGAATTCTAATTTAACAAACAAACTGAATCAAGGAGCACCGGATCTACTTGCAGCGTCTGGAAGCCGCACTCTCACTGAAGCTGTATACCGGTCACAGAGGTAAAACCGCTCTCTTCAAACTGAAGGTAATATTTAATCCATTTACAAAGGATTGTTCTTACGTTGTCACTTTCTGGAAACCATCCACATTACCTTGCTGAATCTTCCGGTTATTACCATAGTCTGTCTGTGATGTATATATTTTATGAATGAGTGTGTGAGTGCGTGAAGCCATATCTGAACAGTGCTACAACAGGAATCAATTACTGACGCTTTCAAAGTGTATCAAATTACATTTTTCTTTTATCATTTATTCAGAACTGTTTGCTTTATGTTCCTTACTTATATTGCAACAAATGTTTCTACCTAAATATTCCTTGCCTCTATTTGGCATCTACGAAGTTTTCTACCAGTAAAAGTCTCACCAGTGATCTAACAGGTAGTTCAAATCATACTGCCTGTTTTATTCATTAAAAGAGCAACAAACCCTTAATTCAATAACACTGCAAAAGTTCCTGCATAAATCAGGACATCACATAACCTTTCACTGGCAAAAGACATGAATTCAGAGATTTCAAGACTGCTTGTAAACTTCTTTTTACCATGAGACCCCGCACATATTATTCAGACCGCATCAGGGTTTGCACCACTATTTCATTTTTACAAGGAGAGCCTAGGACCTGGGCTAACAGGTTTTATGAAAATAATGACCCAATTTTGGATTCACTACAGGATTTCTTTCAAGCTATGTCTAATTTATATGAAGACACAGATACACAAATCACTGCAGAATCTAAGCTACGCGCACTCAAACAGGGTAAGCGCACGGTGGAGGAGTACACAACTGAATTTCAAATGTGGGCAACAGACTCACTATGGAACCAAGTTAGCCTTAAAAATCAGTTTAGGCTGGGCCTATCTGAAAACCTTAAGGATGAACTGTCTCGCCAGGAAATGCCTGATACTCTTCCAGGACTTATAAAATTAAGCACATCCATAGATAGAAGACTCAGGGAACGGCGAGCAGAGAGATTTACTTCAGACACAATACCCAGGCGACAGAATACTTACACTACAACATCTGAGAAACATCAAGGTAGTGTAACCCCTATGGAGATAGGCACTATCAAGGGGCCACTAAGTAATGAGGAGAAGATTAGAAAACTTATGTTTATACTGTGGACAAAAAGAACATAACGTCTCAAGCTGTCCTTCATTACAAAGACAAAAGAAGGGTAAGAAAACAGGTTATCAAAACATATATCATATCTCAGATACAATGCAATTGACTTTACCTCTCTCTTTGCAGTGGGATCAGGAAAATATACACTCCAAGGCATTGATTGACTCAGGTGCATCTGGGAACTATATTGATTCTGTATATATTGTAAATAATAAAATTCCTCTGGTTTGCAAGCAGAACCCCGTGTTTGTAAAATCAATTGATGGTACTTTAATAAATAAGGGACCCATTACACACCAAACAATACCTTTGCTCACAAAGATAAACAAGGGGCACACAGAATATATTACATTTGATGTGATCCCCATATCACTACATACTATTATTTTAGGATATAGTTGGCTGCACAAACATAATCCTAAAATAGATTGGGAACATTCAAAACTTAAACTAGACTCAACATATTGCATAAACACCTGTTATCCTCATAGCATTCTTTCATCATCTGAGATAGGGATACCAGGGATATATCAGGATTTGGCAGAGGTCTTCAATTTGAAAGAAGCAGAAAATTTACCACCCCACAGAAGCTTCGATTGCCCTATAGATATCATTCCAGGGTCACCAATACCGCATGGGAAGATCTATCCTCTATCACAAGATGAGTTAGTATACTTAAGGTCCTATTTGGATGACAACCTGAGAAAGGGATTTATATCTCACTCCACATCCCCTGCTGCTGCAGGCATGTTTTTGGTAAAAAACAAAGATGGCACTCTAAGGCCTATAATTGACTACAGGGCTTTAAACTCTATAACCATAAAAAACAGGTATCCATTACCTCTAATACCAGAGATAATAGAACGGTTAAAAGGAGCACAAATATTTACTAAATTAGATTTAAAAGGGGCATACAACCTTATCAGAATGAAGAAAGGTGACGAATGGAAGACCGCTTTTCGGACTCGATATGGGTTATACCAATACAATGTAATGCCTTTTGGATTGAGCAATGCTCCAGCCACTTTCCAACACTTTATTAATGAAATCTTCCGAGATTTAATGGATATTTGTGTCATAGTGTATTTAGATGACATTCTGATTTATTCCAAAACAGAAGAAGAACACGAAAGACATGTACGTTGGGTCTTAATGCGATTGAAGGAACACAAGTTATATGCCAAACATGAAAAGTGTTTATTTCATGTTAACAAAATTAAATTCCTGGGATACATAATAACTCCTAATAGGATCCAAATGGATCCAGATAAAGTTTCATCTGTATTAGAATGGCCTACACCAAAATCAGTTCGTGCACTACAACGTTTTATTGGCTTTGCCAATTACTATCGAAAGTTTATAAAAAACTTTTCTGATATAGTAAAGCCCTTAACTCAGTTGACTAGTAAGAAACAAAGATATAAATGGACCGAACAGGCCCAATCAGCTTTTGAATACTTAAAAGGGCAATTTTCCAAAGCCCCCATTTTACACATGCCAGATCCTGAGCTGCAATATGTATTAGAGGTAGATGCATCAAGTTCAGGTATAGGAGCAGTTCTATCTCAACAAGTAGATAACAAATCAGAATTATTTCCTGTAGCTTATTATTCAAGAAGATTCACACCAGCAGAAAATAATTATAGTATAGGAGATAAAGAACTCCTTGCTATCAAAGTATCCCTCGAACAATGGAGACACTTACTGGAAGGTACACAAAAACCATTTAAATCTTCACAGATCATAAGAATCTGGAATATTTGAAGAAAAGTAAAACTCTATCTTTCAGACAAGTAAGATGGTCTCTATTCTTAGATAGGTTCAATTTCTTGATCACTTACCGACCAGGAAGTCTGAATACCAAGGCTGATGCGTTATCCAGAGTACAGGAAATGACACCTCAAGAGACCATGACTCCAATAGTACCAATCGAAAAATTTATTGGAGCCCTAACACCTCTAGAGGAGGAGATTAAAAGGGCACAAGAAAAAGAAACCATTACACCTAAATCCTGTCACAAAAACTTAAATACTGGTTTGATAAATCATAAAAATCAATTGTATATACCCAGTTCATTAAGGAAACAAATATTGAAACACACTCATGATGAACCTTTATCCGGTCATACCGGAATACAAAAAACCATTGAAAAAACAAGAAGAAACTTTTGGTGGCCCCACATGAATCAAACCATTCAAGATTATGTCAATTCCTGTGACATTTGTGCTAGAAATAAAATAGATCATAAAGGGCCTATCGGATTGTTGACCCCATTGCCAGTTCCGGATAAACCCTGGTCCATGATCTCGATGGACTTTATCGTAGAGCTACCAAAATCAAGGAACTTTAACACTATATTAGTTGTAATAGATCATCTGACAAAGTTGGGACATTTTATACCTCTAAAAAGGTTACCTTCCGCTTTTATTACAGCTAATGTTTTTCTTAATCACATAGTAAAACTTCATGGACTACCCACTGATATTATAACAGATAGAGGTACACAATTCACCTCATCCTTTTGGAGATCATTATGCAAATTATTAAAAATTACACCAAGATACTCAACAGCTTTCCATCCTCAAACCAATGGGATGACTGAGAAACTAAACCAAACATTGGAACAATATCTTCGTTGTTACATTTCCCATTTGCAAGATGATTGGATGGATTATTTATCAATGGCGGAATTCTCTTACAACAATTCAGTATCATCTTCAACAAAAATGACACCGTTCTATGCAACCTATGGCTATCATCCAACAACTTTGACTCTATCTAAAACTGATGTAAATTCTCCAGCCGCTAAAGACTATTCTTTACAACTAGAAGCAAGATTAGCCCTAGTCAAAAAACATTTATCTGACGCAAAGAATTACCAGAAAGCTTATTATGATAAACGTCACAGACCCAGTCCAGTCTATAAAGTGGGTGACAAAGTATTACTATCTGTAAAGAATCTAAAACTCCATGTACCCTCTAAGAAATTGGCAAATCAATACATTGGACCTTTTGTAATCAATAAAATTTTGAACCCTATGACAGTATGTTTAACTCTTCCTGCAGCTTATAGGATTCATCCCACTATACATGTATCTCTGATTAAACCTTATACTTCTATCGTACCATCCAGTCTTCAGACTCCAACTGCGTTACAAATAGATGACCACGATGAATTTGAGGTGGAACATATTCTAGATTCTAGGATCAAGAATCATCACTTGGAGTACTTATTAAAATGGAAAGGTTTTGGTCCTGAGGACAATTCTTGGCATCGTAGCACTGACATTTCTGCTCCCCGTTTAATTAGATCTTTTCATCGCAGATATCCTTTGAAGCCATCCCTCTCGTCAATTGGGGGGACCCTTAGTGGGGGGAGTGTGTGATATACCTTTAAGGTATATCCCGCCTACCTTTCCTCCACCCTATATCAGGCACACCTGAACCATCATTCCTTGCCTGAAAATTGTTTTCCCTTTGCAGCTTATTTGACCGCATCCCTATTGCTGTGATTCTACTTTGAAAATTCCTAACTTGCTTTGATTTCTTTCTCTCTATAAACAGGAGTAGTAAGCTAGAATCTTTTGTTGTACATTTTACTTACAAAGTATTTACTCATTCTTCCGGAATTCTAATTTAACAAACAAACTGAATCAAGGAGCACCGGATCTACTTGCAGCGTCTGGAAGCCGCACTCTCACTGAAGCTGTATACCGGTCACAGAGGTAAAACCGCTCTCTTCAAACTGAAGGTAATATTTAATCCATTTACAAAGGATTGTTCTTACGTTGTCACTTTCTGGAAACCATCCACATTACCTTGCTGAATCTTCCGGTTATTACCATAGTCTGTCTGTGATGTATATATTTTATGAATGAGTGTGTGAGTGCGTGAAGCCATATCTGAACAGTGCTACAACAGGAATCAATTACTGACGCTTTCAAAGTGTATCAAATTACATTTTTCTTTTATCATTTATTCAGAACTGTTTGCTTTATGTTCCTTACTTATATTGCAACAAATGTTTCTACCTAAATATTCCTTGCCTCTATTTGGCATCTACAAAGTTTTCTACCAGTAAAAGTCTCACCAGTGATCTAACAGGTAGTTCAAATCATACTGCCTGTTTTATTCATTAAAAGAGCAACAAACCCTTAATTCAATAACACTGCAAAAGTTCCTGCATAAATCAGGACATCACACCTTGTTAAATATAGGCCTAAGACAGGCTTTTTTATCAACTATTTAACCCACTTATGGTACTAGTAGGAATCATCCAACTACATAGCCTAATAGTGCAAACTGCATTAGGCATCAGTTTTTGATTGATTGCATTTTATTTGAACTTGCCCCAATCTTTTTGTACAACATTATATATTTTGCTCTGGCCTTTCTTTTCTCAGTAGCAGATGTGTTAACTTAAGCTTTGCAGTTTGCACAGTGCAGTGCAAGATCCTTTATTTAGTGAGTAATATAATACAGGAGGTCAATATATTGGAGCTGGTATTGGAACAGAATTTGAGTTATATTTATTACTTTACTACATGGTTTTATCTGCTGGTATTGGAGCTGAATTTGAGATATATGCATTACTTTTACTACATGCTGGTATTGTTTTTTAGGTACCTTTTAAACTTTATATAGCAATCCCTTGTTAGGCTAAAAGTTAGGCAAGGGCATTGTAGTGTGTGTGTCAGTGAGCAGAGTATGTGTTCTTGCTTTATTCTCCAGGTAATTAACACATTTCAGATGAGCTGGTGCTTTAGTGCAGTGTTTCTCAACCACGGTCCTCAAGTACCCCAACAGGCCAGGTTTTCATTATAGTTGAATCGGTGCAGAGGTGAAGTAATCAGTTGATCAGTAGCACAGTAGTTACTAACTTGCTCTCACCCATCAGCTGATTATTTCACCTGTGCACTGGTTCAGCTATAATTAAAATCTGCCCTGTCGGGGGTTCTTACAGCCCGCAGTATATGTGTTTCTCCGACGTATCATATCTAGTGCCTCACCAGCCTCTGACCTCCCTGCACGTCACTGGAGTATAGATTATCTAAATTTCTACCGATAAGTGGGAATCCGGAAATTTCTTCGGGGTATTAATTCTCCAGTGTTTATAGAATGGTTCGATAAAGGTATGAGGAACTTAATTCAGGTGAAGGAAGAAGGTCTAGTTTCTATAAAAGCTTTCAAAACTCTTAAATGAGAATTTGCGGTCCATAAACATAGTTTATTCGCGTATCTTCAACTAAGACACTTCTTTTGTCAAATTACAAATAATTCTGATTTAAACTGGGGGTTAGGTAATTTAGAGTCTGCAATTAATCTCTATAACCAGTGTATGTACTCTATCTCTTTCTTATATAACATCTTGATTAATAACTTCAATTAACAACATCTAAAGGGCCTACAAGTAAAACGGGCAAAAGTCTTTCCCTCTATAATCATGAACGACATTAAGAATAGCTTTGAACTTGCTAACAGATCCTCCTTTATAGTGGCCTGGAGAGAATCACAGTGTAAACTATTAAATAGGATTTATATAACGCCAGCACAAATTGGTAAATGGTCTCCAAACAATCCATCACATTGTACCAGATGCAACTTTGTACCGGCTGACTTAATACAATGTTTCTGTCTCAGCCCTAAAATCAGACAATACTGGTATAAAACTGGGAAGAGAGTGAGAGCTGAGAGGGAAGCAGCGAGCTGAGGCAGGGAGCGAGGCAAGAAGAAGCAGCAGCAGCGAGGCTAGCAGGTGTCATCACGCGGTGTCTGTCTGGTGAGCAAAAGCAAAGCATCACATTCATCAGGCTGATGTCATTTAGATTTTTCTGCTCAGTTTTTGTTTTGGGATGGTGGAATATAAAATTACGTAACGGTTAGAGTTAGAGCATTTTCCTCATGATCATTCATCTAAGTCAAAATAGGACCAGTCCTAGTAAATACACATTATAGCCTAGTTGTATATATATATATATAATCAATGTAGCCTAAAATTATATTACATTTTTAAATGACCTGACCAGGCACATATAATATGATTTTTTTTTTTATCATAACCATATATCCCTAATATATATTTTATTTATACATTTCTGGAAGAACATTAAAGGGATACTAAACCCAATTTTTTTCTTTCATGATTCAGATAGAGCATGAGATTTTAAGCACCTTTCTAATTTACTCCTATTATCAATTTTTCTTTGTTCTCATGCTATCTTGATTTGAAAAAGCAGTACTGTAAGCTTTAGAGCCAGACCATTTTTTGTTCAGCACATGGGTAGCACTTGCTGATTTGTGGCTAAATGTAGCAAACCAATCAGCAGCTCTACCAAGGTGCTGAACTAAAAAATGGGCCGGCTCCTAACCTTTTATTACTGCTTTTTTCAAATCAAGATAACATGAGAACAAAGAAAAATTGATAATAGGAGTAAATTAGAAAGTTGCTTAAAATTGCATGCTTTATCTGAATCATGAAAGAAAAAATGTGGGGTTAGTAGTTTAGTATCCCTTTAATATGAAAAGAGCAGCACACTTTTTGACACATTATTTTTATTTAATACTTTTTTTTATATAACATTAATTATGTTTATACTAACTATACTATTATACTAAAGGCAGCAAAGTTTAAAATAATCTTGACAACAACAGATAAAGCTTACTAAACTCCTTCAGCAATTCATTAATCAATACCATTCATTCACACATTCATCCATTTGCCCATTCAGGCGTTTTGCTAATTTATTGGTTTCTGTGCCTGGAAATAAAAGGAACTTCTACCTGCAAAAATGTTTAAATTCATTCATTAAGTGCCAATAAACAAGTTGTCTGCCAAAGCCTAACCCAACCATGTATTATTACTACAATATTTGCATAACATGTGTAAATATGTGCAGGACAGATTATATAATCAGATGTACTGTAGTAGTACACTCTATCATTATATAAATATGCGTGCAGGTCAGATTATAGCATCTGATGTTCTGTAGGACACACTATTATTATATAAATATGTGCAGGTCAGATTATATAATCAGATGTACTGTACGACACACACACTATATGACATATAGGCTCCAAGTTATCAAAGTCTGGCGCACCTGATCCGACAGTGCGGATCAGGTCCGCCAGACTTCGCTGAATACGACGAGCAATACGCTCGCCATATTCAGCATTGCACCAGCAGCTCAGAAGAGCTGCTGGTGCAACGCCACCCCGTGCTGACTCGCGGCCAATGGGCCGCCAGCAGGGGGGTGTCAATCAACCCGATCGTACTCGATCGGGTTGATTTCCGGCGATGTCTGTCCGCCTGCTCAGAGCAGGAGGAAAGGTTATGGAGCAGTGGTCTTTGTGACCGCTGCTTCATAACAGCCACCAATCAGAAAGTGCTATCTAGGGTGCTGAACCAAAAATGGTCTGGCTTGTAAGCTTACATTCCTGCTTTTTCAAATAAAGATACCAAGAGAACAAAGAAAATTGATAATGGGAGTAAATTAGAAAGTTGCTTAAAATTGCATGCTCTATCTGAATCACGAAAGAAAAAACTGGGGTTCAGTGTCCCTTTGAACAACAATAATTAAAATAAAAATAATCTTACAGTAGCCACACTGAAGTCGTAAGACTCTGCCACTGGATTTCTTGACAGAGCCAGGCAAAACAAACTGTTTCAATAGGAGTTACTTAAAGGGATAGTAAACCCCAAAATTTTCTTTTAGGATTCAGATAGAACATACAATTTTAAACAAATTTCCAATTTACTTCTATTATCAAATTTGCTTCATTCTCTTGTTATACATTGCTGAAGAATAGCATTGCACTACAGGCAGGAAGCTGAACACATCTAGTTAGCAAATCACAATACACAAATGTGTGCAGGCACCAATTAGCAGCAGCTTCCACTGGTGTATGATATGTGCTTATTCTTTTTCAACAAGGGATACTAAGAGAACTAAGCACATTTGAAAATAAAAGTGAATTTAAAAGTGTCTTAAAATTGCATGTTCTATCTGAATCATGCAAGTTTAATTTTAACTTTCCTATCCCTTTAAAAGGCCTTATTCCGCTCTGTACTAGACTCTAACAGCAGACCATTTAACGTATAGTGACAAACGCCACATAAAACAGAAATATAGAGAAAACAACATAATAATAAAATATAACCCTAACAAAATGAAGGGCTATTCAGGGGAGGCATTAACGATAAAACTCCCAACCATACATTGAATTGTCACCCTATGCAAAATATTTGCAAATACGTCTCTTTCACCAGTACACATTTTTGGTTATGAACCTTCTACCAATAGATGGTGCTGTGTTACAATATGTCCAGGAACTTTCAACCAATAGATGGCGCTATGGAATGTTACACAATGTCCATGTATGTGTCACAATTTTATTTTGATTTTTTTAAAACCTGATTCTTAAACAGCTCTTGTTTATTTTAGAGTTTAAAATAAAAATGTATTAGTAATTTAAGTTAATATATTTACTTTATGTGTATGAGTTATCATCTTAAAATGTTAATTAAGTGCTTATGTGCTATATAGAACCAGCAACCCAGCGTCATTGAAGATATGGGTTGTTACGTATTTTTTGTTGTTTTTTCTACCTCTTGCATATAACCAACAACCATTGAACATTAATTACTTTGCTGTGCAACATGTATGTTGAATTCATTTTGTGTGACTGCCAGTTATGTGTTCATTGAAAAATTAAGATCACTGTATAAAACTCTATGTAGATTAAGTATAAAATCACCGTTTACCATATTGAGAAATAGTAACACTGGTGTGCACAATTTATATGGACTTGCAGTTTTGGCAGCCTTGAAACTCCCATCCCCCTCAACCTTTTATGATTGTACCTTTTAGGGGGATTAAATGGTACATATATGGACCCATTGACAGAAAGATAATTGTACCTTATTTACCTGTAAATGGTACTTATTAGCTCTTTAAGGGGGAACTATGATCCATTGAGGGTACAACCACGGCGGTTGTACCCTAAGTGTTCACAAAAGGACCCCAGCTATACCCTTTTTTCTGACAGTATATGTATATATACACATATACAGTATATACATGATTAGCTTTAGTTATAGATAAATACAGATATATATAGGAATATCTACTTTAAATACATAGAACATATTCCCCTATGTGAAGAATATTGGAATGTGAAATATTTACAGTACAAAGTTAAACACTTTATTAAATATGAATATTGCATAAATATACTTTTACATTTTTCAGCTACTTGACTGCAAAGGGCTCCAATGCACATATATATACTGTATGTCTATATATGTATGAATATGTATTTATGTGTTTATATGTGTATATATGTCTGTAAATAAATCTATACACATATAAATACATACAGGTATGTACACACACACACACACACACATACATATATATATATATATACTTACATATACATATTTATATATATATATATATATATATATATATATATATGTTAAAGCTCTTAGCATGCCTTTTTTTCTAACACCTAAGACCTCATATCTTTGAGTCCTCTTCAGACAGTGTTATTTTGAGTGTAAATGTATTTTTGATGTGTTTTGTGCAACTTTTTTGTCTTGCATAACAGTTATCCAGAAATCTGAAGTCGCGCTATCCAAATGTGCCTTAAATTCAATTGTGCTCAAGTGAACGCGTTGACTTTCAACTTTTACTTATTCATTCATCTACAAATTGTGCGTCATATTTAAAACTTTGTGTACACATATGGGAGTGTATATTATGTTCCCAGCAATACACAATTACATTAAAATATGGTATTCACAGTTATGGCCACTAGATGTCACTCTGTTCACTATATAAAAATGTTTTCTTTATTAAAGTAGAGAAGCACAAACTCAATAGGACTTTTATTAACCCCTTAATGACCGCAGCACTTTTCCATTTTCTGTCCGTTTGGGACCAAGGCTATTTTTACATTTCTGCGGTGTTTGTGTTTAGCTGTAATTTTCCTCTTACTCATTTACTGTACCCACACATATTATATAGCGTTTTTCTCGCCATTAAATGGACTTTCTAAAGATACCATTATTTTCATCATATCTTATAATTTACTATAAAATTTTTTATAAAATATGAGGAAAAAATTGAAAAAAAACACACTTTTTTTAACTTTGACCCTCAAAATCTCCTACACTTCAACAACTACCAAAAAACTCCCATGCTAAATAGTTTCTAAATTTTGTCCTGAGTTTAGAAATACTCAATGTTTACATGTTCTTTGCTTTTTTTTGCAAGTTATAGGGCAATAAGTACAAGTAGCACTTTGCTATTTCCAAAAATTTTAAAAAAAAATTAGCGATAGTTACATTGGAACACTGATATCTGTCAGGAATCCCTGATTAACCCTTCACATATATATATTTTTTAAAAGAACACAACCTAAGGTATTAAACATGGGGTATTTTGACTCTTTCCATGCAACTATTTTACCACCAATCTATGCCAAAGTTTGAAAAAAAAAAAAAAAAGTGGTGATTTTTTGACAAAATAGCAATTCAAGAATACATTTACTGAGAACGTTAAGGGTTACTGCCAAATAACACCCCAATATGTCTTCAGCAGCATCTCCTGAGTACAGTGATACCACCCATGTATAGGTCTGTTGGGTTCTCTGGGGGCTAAAAGGCCTTATTTTTAGGGGGCGCATTCCAGTTTTTTAATTTGGAATTTTCACATCTGTCGTCATGCACCCATGTCCTATTTGGGACATTTCTGAAGCCGGACAATGCAAATTACCCCCATCAAACCATATATTTTTAAAAAGTAGACACCCTAGGGTATTTCAAATGCTGGTATTTTAACACTTTGCATGCACTAATTCAACCACCAGTCTTTGTCAAACTTTTGGGTAGTCATTTTGGTGTGTTATTTTTCACACGCATTGTACTTTAGGCATGGATTCTCAGTTCCTGTTATATGTTACTGACCAAAAACACCTCAATATGTGTTCAACAACAACTTCTGAGTACAGTGATACCCCCCATGTATAGGTGTGTCGGGTTCTCTGGGGGCTAAAAGGCCTTAATTTTAGGGGGCGCATTCCAGTTTTTCAACTTGGAATTTTCATATCTGTCATCATGCACCCATGTCCTATTTGGGACATTTCTGAAGCCGGCCAATGTAAATTACCCCCATCAAACCATATATTTTTGAAAAGTAGACACCCTAGGGTATTTCAAATGCTGGTATTTTAACACTTTCCATGCACTAATTCAACCACTAGTCTTTGTCAAACTTTTAGGTAGTCATTTTTTTGCATTATTTTTCACACACATTGTACTTTAGGCATATATTCTCAGTCCCTGTTATGTGTTACTGCCAAAAAAAACCTCAATATGTATTCAACAACATCTCCTGAGTACAGTGATACCCCCCATGTATAGGTGTGTCGGGTTCTCTGGGGGCTAAAAGGCCTTAATTTTAGGGGGGGCATTCCAGTTTTTCAACTTGGAATTTTCACATCTGTCATCATGCACCCATGTCCTATTTGGGACATTTCTGAAGCCGGCCAATGTAAATTACCCCCATCAAACCATATATTTTTGAAAAGTAGACACCCTAGGGTATTTCAAATGCTGGTATTTTAACACTTTCCATGCACTAATTCAACCACTAGTCTTTGTCAAACTTTTAGGTAGTCATTTTTTTGCATTATTTTTCACACACATTGTACTTTAGGCATATATTCTCAGTCCCTGTTATGTGTTACTGCCAAAAAAAACCTCAATATGTATTCAACAACATCTCCTGAGTACAGTGATACCCCCCATGTATAGGTGTGTTGGGTTCTCTGGGGGCTAAAAGGCCTTAATTTTAGGGGGGGCATTCCAGTTTTTCAACTTGGAATTTTCACATCTGTCATCATGCACCCATGTCCTATTTGGGACATTTCTGAAGCCGGCCAATGTAAATTACCCCCATCAAACCATATATTTTTGAAAAGTAGACACCCTAGGGTATTTCAAATGCTGGTATTTTAACACTTTCCATGCACTAATTCAACCACTAGTCTTTGTCAAACTTTTAGGTAGTCATTTTTTTGCATTATTTTTCACACACATTGTACTTTAGGCATATATTCTCAGTCCCTGTTATGTGTTACTGCCAAAAAAAACCTCAATATGTATTCAACAACATCTCCTGAGTACAGTGATACCCCCCATATATAGGTGTGTCGGGTTCTCTGGGGGCTAAAAGGCCTTAATTTTAGGGGGCGCATTCCAGTTTTTCAACTTGGAATTTTCACATCTGTCATCATGCACCCATGTCCTATTTGGGACATTTCTGAAGCCGGCCAATGTAAATTACCCCCATCAAACCATATATTTTTGAAAAGTAGACACCCTAGGGTATTTCAAATGCTGGTATTTTAACACTTTCCATGCACTAATTCAACCACTAGTCTTTGTCAAACTTTTAGGTAGTCATTTTTTTGCATTATTTTTCACACACATTGTACTTTAGGCATATATTCTCAGTCCCTGTTATGTGTTACTGCCAAAAAAAACCTCAATATGTATTCAACAACATCTCCTGAGTACAGTGATACCCCCCATGTATAGGTGTGTCGGGTTCTCTGGGGGCTAAAAGGCCTTAATTTTAGGGGGGGCATTCCAGTTTTTCAACTTGGAATTTTCACATCTGTCATCATGCACCCATGTCCTATTTGGGACATTTCTGAAGCCGGCCAATGTAAATTACCCCCATCAAACCATATATTTTTGAAAAGTAGACACCCTAGGGTATTTCAAATGCTGGTATTTTAACACTTTCCATGCACTAATTCAACCACTAGTCTTTGTCAAACTTTTAGGTAGTCATTTTTTTGCATTATTTTTCACACACATTGTACTTTAGGCATATATTCTCAGTCCCTGTTATGTGTTACTGCCAAAAAAAACCTCAATATGTATTCAACAACATCTCCTGAGTACAGTGATACCCCCCATGTATAGGTGTGTCGGGTTCTCTGGGGGCTAAAAGGCCTTAATTTTAGGGGGCGCATTCCAGTTTTTCAACTTTGAATTTTCACATCTGTCATCATGCACCCATGTCCTATTTGGGACATTTCTGAAGCCGGCCAATGTAAATTACCCCCATCAAACCATATATTTTTGAAAAGTAGACACCCTAGGGTATTTCAAATGCTGGTATTTTAACACTTTCCATGCACTAATTCAACCACTAGTCTTTGTCAAACTTTTAGGTAGTCATTTTTTTGCATTATTTTTCACACACATTGTACTTTAGGCATATATTCTCAGTCCCTGTTATGTGTTACTGCCAAAAAAAACCTCAATATGTATT
Source organism: Bombina bombina (assembly GCF_027579735.1). NCBI lineage: Eukaryota > Metazoa > Chordata > Amphibia > Anura > Bombinatoridae > Bombina > Bombina bombina. The sequence continues at coordinate 179,695,085 of NC_069506.1, read as the reverse complement.
CAACAACATCTCCTGAGTACAGTGATACCCCCCATGTATAGGTGTGTCGGGTTCTCTGGGGGCTAAAAGGCCTTAATTTTAGGGGGCGCATTCCAGTTTTTCAACTTGGAATTTTCACATCTGTCATCATGCACCCATGTCCTATTTGGGACATTTCTGAAGCCGGCCAATGTAAATTACCCCCATCAAACCATATATTTTTGAAAAGTAGACACCCTAGGGTATTTCAAATGCTGGTATTTTAACACTTTCCATGCACTAATTCAACCACTAGTCTTTGTCAAACTTTTAGGTAGTCATTTTTTTGCATTATTTTTCACACACATTGTACTTTAGGCATATATTCTCAGTTCCTGTTATATGTTACTGACCAAAAACACCTCAATATGTGTTCAACAACAACTTCTGAGTACAGTGATACCCCCCATGTATAGGTGTGTCGGGTTCTCTGGGGGCTAAAAGGCCTTAATTTTAGGGGGCGCATTCCAGTTTTTCAACTTGGAATTTTCACATCTGTCATCATGCACCCATGTCCTATTTGGGACATTTCTGAAGCCGGCCAATGTAAATTACCCCCATCAAACCATATATTTTTGAAAAGTAGACACCCTAGGGTATTTCAAATGCTGGTATTTTAACACTTTCCATGCACTAATTCAACCACTAGTCTTTGTCAAACTTTTAGGTAGTCATTTTTTTGCATTATTTTTCACACACATTGTACTTTAGGCATATATTCTCAGTCCCTGTTATGTGTTACTGCCAAAAAAAACCTCAATATGTATTCAACAACATCTCCTGAGTACAGTGATACCCCCCATGTATAGGTGTGTCGGGTTCTCTGGGGGCTAAAAGGCCTTAATTTTAGGGGGGGCATTCCAGTTTTTCAACTTGGAATTTTCACATCTGTCATCATGCACCCATGTCCTATTTGGGACATTTCTGAAGCCGGCCAATGTAAATTACCCCCATCAAACCATATATTTTTGAAAAGTAGACACCCTAGGGTATTTCAAATGCTGGTATTTTAACACTTTCCATGCACTAATTCAACCACTAGTCTTTGTCAAACGTTTAGGTAGTCATTTTTTTGCATTATTTTTCACACACATTGTACTTTAGGCATATATTCTCAGTCCCTGTTATGTGTTACTGCCAAAAAAACCCTCAATATGTATTCAACAACATCTCCTGAGTACAGTGATACCCCCCATGTATAGGTGTGTCGGGTTCTCTGGGGGCTAAAAGGCCTTAATTTTAGGGGGGGCATTCCAGTTTTTCAACTTGGAATTTTCACATCTGTCATCATGCACCCATGTCCTATTTGGGACATTTCTGAAGCCGGCCAATGTAAATTACCCCCATCAAACCATATATTTTTGAAAAGTAGACACCCTAGGGTATTTCAAATGCTGGTATTTTAACACTTTCCATGCACTAATTCAACCACTAGTCTTTGTCAAACTTTTAGGTAGTCATTTTTTTGCATTATTTTTCACACACATTGTACTTTAGGCATATATTCTCAGTCCCTGTTATGTGTTACTGCCAAAAAAAACCTCAATATGTGTTCAACAACAACTTCTGAGTACAGTGATACCCCCCATGTATAGGTGTGTCGGGTTCTCTGGGGGCTAAAAGGCCTTAATTTTAGGGGGGGCATTCCAGTTTTTCAACTTGGAATTTTCACATCTGTCATCATGCACCCATGTCCTATTTGGGACATTTCTGAAGCCGGCCAATGTAAATTACCCCCATCAAACCATATATTTTTGAAAAGTAGACACCCTAGGGTATTTCAAATGCTGGTATTTTAACACTTTCCATGCACTATTTCAACCACTAGTCTTTGTCAAACTTTTGGGTAGTCATTTTTTTTGCATTATTTTTCACACACATTGTACTTTAGGCATATATTCTCAGTCCCTGTTATGTGTTACTGCCAAAAAAAACCTCAATATGTATTCAACAACATCTCCTGAGTACAGTGATACCACCCATGTATAGGTGTGTTGGGTTCTCTGGGGGCTAAAAGGCCTTATTTTTAGGGGGCGCATTCCAGTTTTTCAACTTGGAATTTTCACATCCCATGCACCCATGTCCTATGTAGGACATTTCTGAAGCCGGCCAATGTAATTTACCCCCATCAAACCATATATTTTTGAAAAGTAGACACCCTAGGGTATTTCAAATGCTGGTATTTTAACACTTTCCATGCACTAATTCTTTGTCAAACTATTAGGCAGTCATTTTTTGTGTGTTATTTTTCACACACATTGTACTTTAGACATGAATTCTCAGCTCCTGTTATGTGTTACTGCCAAAGAAGACCCCAATATGTGTTCACCAACATCTGCTGAGTACAGTGATACCACCTATGCATAAGTTTCTTGGCTTGTTCGGGGGGTGTAATGCCAAATGTCCAACATGCGTTTGTGATTTTTTTTTCACATTTAACATATTTTCTTTGCCTATTGTCTTTTTGGGGTTATTTTAACATACCCCAATTTATTTGTTTCCATGAATGTGCATATTTTTGAAATGTTGACACCCCAAGGTATTGTATATGGTGTGCTTTGATGCATTTGAAGTAACTGTTTTAGCTAAAAAAATTGGAGAAAGTGTATGGTGGCATTTTTTCAATTTTCATTTTTACACACACATTGCTTTTTGACTATGATTTAGGAGAGACTGTTGTAAGTTAGTGCAAAAAAATACTTCAGGTTGTTTTCTGCTAGGCACCCTGAGTACACCTATGCCCCCCATGCATAGGTTTGCCAGGATTTTGGGAAGGTTATGTTACAATTTTATGACTTGTGATTTTAGTTATTAAGTGAGAGTATTTCTTCTGATAGGCCTATCTTTAGTTTGGGGCCTATTGTAAACCCCACTTTTATTTATTGCCATGAATGTGCATATTTTTGAAATGTTGACACCCCAAGGTATTGTATATGGTGTGCTTTGATGCATTTGAAGTAACTGTTTTAGCTAAAAAAATTGGAGAAAGTGTATGGTGGCATTTTTTCAATTTTCATTTTTACACACACATTGCTTTTTGACTATGATTTAGGAGAGACTGTTGTAAGTTAGTGCAAAAAAATACTACAGGTTGTTTTCTGCTAGGCACCCTGAGTACACCTATGTCCCCATGCATAGGTTTGACAGGGGTTTTTGTAAAAAAAAAAAAAAGAACAGCCCCATTTTAGAAAAAAAAATATATTAGTGAAATGTAAAAATCTGGCACATTAAAAGTAAAAAATTAACAAAAAATTTAACAGTAAACATAACAAAAAAAAAATAACAGCAAATTTATTTATTTTTTAAAAATTGACCATTGTATGGTACCGCTTGAAGCAGTCCCCAATGCAGAGTCCAGGCTGTCCAGGGCAATCAGGACAGTGATATACAGTGTCCCTTCTCTGCCCCCTCTTGGTACAGACTCTGCATTTTTTTTGTGGTCTCTGCTTTGCGGCAGTAGGGGGGATTTTAAAAATAAAATGAGTAGCCCCAACTCTGCTCTCTCCCATCACCGCCCGGGGAGCAGGTGCATCATGGTACAAAATCCCCGAAATGATCTTGAGCTGAAATTGTAAAAAAGTCAGTTTCATTCCGGGGTTTGCTTTTTTGAACAACAAAAAAGCGTTGTGGGTTGCAATCTGCATTAGGTAAATTGCAACCTTTTTGTACCAGGCCCTTGTCTTCCGCATAATTAGGTAGGGCTGCAGCAGCTGATCTGCCAGATCAACCCCACCCATATGTCTGTTATAAGACTTGATGCACACTGGCTTCCTTATGATCTCAGCTCTGCCACGTACAGAGACCGCCACCGTCCTCTCTGTGTGGATGGTGGTAAGAAGGTATACATCCTTCTTGTCTCTGTACTTCAGTGCCAACAGCTCCTCTTGGCGCAGAGCAGAGGTCTCCCCCCTTCGTAGCCGGGTGCGTACAAGTTGTCCTGGGAAACCTTTGCGGTTCTTTTTAATAGTACCGCAAGCTACTGTATCAAAGCAATACAGTAGCTTGAACAAAAGGACACTTGTATAAAAATTGTCTAAGTACAAGTGATACCCTTTGTTCATTAGGGGTAATATCAGGTCCCAGACAATCTTGCCAGTGGTTCCCATATGTTCTGGGCAACCTGGAGGGTCAAGGTGGCTATCCTTTCCCTCATACACCCGGAAGGCCTGAGTATACCCAGTCTCGCTCTCACAGAGCTTATACACCTTTACCCCATACCTGGAGCGCTTGGAAGGAATATACTGCTTGAATCCCAGCCTTCCCTTATACTTCATCAGGGATTCATCAACGCATATATTCCTTCCAGGTGTATAAGCCTCTGCAAACCTGGCAGAAAAGTGGGTAATCAGGGGGCGGATTTTATACAGCCTGTCAAATTGGGGATGCTCCCTAGGGGGGCACAGGCTGTTGTCGCTGAAGTGCATGAAATGAAGAATCATTTCATATCTCTGCCTCGACATACTCTTGGAGAAAATGGGGGTAGAGCAGATGGGGCTACTGCTCCAGTAGGAGCGAACGGAGGGTTTCTTTATGATGCCCATCAGCATAGTCAATGCCCAGAATTTTTTAAATTCTGGCACATTGATGGGGGCCCATTGCTGCTTTGCCAAATATGTTTCAGGCTTTGCAGCACGGTACTGATGGGCATATAAATTAGTTTGGGCGACAATGTTCCCCAATACATCATCACCCAGAAACACCTCCAGAAACTGTTGGGGGCTAAAACCTGCCACATCTATATTTATGCCAGCATTTGCTGTGAAGGGTGGGATATCTGGCCTCTGGAGATGAGGCGTTACCCACTCTTCAGCGGCAATGGCAGCAACACGCCTCCTTCTAGCAGGGGGGCTGGCAGGGGGGCTAGCAGGGGGGCTGGCAGGGGGGCTAGCAGCCACAGATACATCACTATCAGTTGAGACTGCATCTAATGATGTATCTGAGCATATGGCAGGGTCAAAATTGGGGTCTGAGTCAGACATAGAGGCATCTGACTCTGACGCAAGAATGGCATACGCCTCCTCAACACTATATCTTTTCTGTGACATTTTTGTATCTGTCACAGAAAATTAATTAATTAACTAAATGGTCTTTGTTTTTTTTTTAAAAAAGTACAGCTATGCTAATGCCAGTGATTTATAGCAATCACTGGCAAGCTAGGGGTTAAATACTCTTTAAATTAAATTAACTAAATGGCCTTTGGGTTTTTTTAAAAAAAAGTACAGCTATGCTAATGCCAGTGATTTATAGCGATCACTGGCAAGCTAGGGGTTAAATACTCTTTAAATTAAATTAACTAAATGGCCTTTGGGTTTTTTAAAAAAAAAGTACAGCTAATCTAATGCCAGTGATTTATAGCGATCACTGGCAAGCTAGGGGTTAAATACTCTTTAAATTAAATTAACTAAATGGCCTTTGTGTTTTTTTAAAAAAAAGTACAGCTATGCTAATGCCAGTGATTTATAGCGATCACTGGCAAGCTAGGGGTTAAATACTCTTTAAATCAAATTAAATTAGCTAAATGGCTCTGAAAGGAGCCTTTGGGTTTTTAAAAAATGACAACAACAAAAATTAACCCCTAAAAAAATGCACAGACAGCAAAAATGTACAGCTATGCTAATGCCAGTGATTTATAGCGATCACTGGCAAGCTAGGGGTTAAATACTCTTTAAATTAAATTAAATTAGCTAAATGGCTCTGAAAGGAGCCTTTGGGTTTTTAAAAAATTACAACAACAAAAATTAACCCCTAAAAAAATTCACAGACAGCAAAAAAGTACAGCTATGCTAATGCCAGTGATGTATAGCGATCACTGGCAAGCTAGGGGTTAAATACTATTTAAATTAAATTAAATTAGCTAAATGGCTCTGAAAGGAGCGTTTAGGTTTTTAAAAAATTACAACAACAAAAATTAACCCCTAAAAAATGCACAGACAGCAAAAAAGTACAGCTATGCTAATGCCAGTGATGTATAGCGATCACTGGCAAGCTAGGGGTTAAATAGTCTTTAAATTAAATTAAATTAGCTAAATGGCTCTGAAAGGAGCCTTTGAGTTTTTTAAAAAAAATACAACAACAAAAATTAACCCCTAAAAAAATGCACAGACAGCAAAAAAAAGTGCAGCTGTGCTACTGCCAGTGATTTATAGTGATCACTGGCAAGCTAGGGGTTAATGGCTCTGAAAAGAGCCTTTGGATTTTAAATTTTTTAACAAATAAAAGAAATAAATCTCTCTCTGCTAAAATACAGGTCTCTCTCTTTCTCCAACAAAATGGCAAGTGAGGAGAGGGAGGGAGATCCACACTGATCAGAGTCAATATTTACAAATATTGACATGATCAGACAAATGGGGTATTTTATTATTATTATTTTTTTTTCTAAGAAGGCTCAGATTGGGTGACCCTAGCTTGCCCCTATGGTGAGACAGGCTAGGGACACCCCCAGATGCCCCATGATGCACCGGGCATCGCCATTTTGGAAGCCTCATGGGGGCGGGGGGGGCGCGCTATATGTGGGCTTTATTATTTTATATATTATATTTTTTTTTTCACAAATTTATTTTTATTTATATACTAACTAAGTGCCTCGACCCACCGAGGCACTTAGCACACTAGCAGAGCATCGGAAGCGTGTCCGATCGCTTCCGATGCTCTGCTGCACTGCCGGGCTCCACGTGGAGCAAAACCGGAAGTGATCACTCAAGGGGGAGTGATCAATCCGGTCCCGGCACTCCGTAACAGCACTGCAGGGATGCCCAGACATCGAGGCATCCCTGCAGTACTGTAATAGTGCCTGGAAGCGATCTTGATCGCTTCCAGCACTCACTTTAGCCGAGGACGTGCAGGGTACGTCGTCAGGCGTTAACTGCCTTTTTTTTTCAGACGTACCCTGCACGTCCTCGGTCACTAAGGGGTTAAGTGCCACAAAGGAAGTATTGTCATCTACAAACATTTTTTATTTACTTTGCTACTAATGAAAAAATCTGGTACCCTTAAAGTTGGGATAGAATATTCACCCCCACCCTTCTGTGTTGTTCCATATAATATATTTAAGGTGAGCTGTCTTATTATTATTATTATTATTATTATGTCCCTCTGTAGAGGGAATATTTGGAATTTTCCACGTCTGCAATCAGAACTTCTATAAACATAAAAGATAAGAAGAATAATTATGTGCTTCATATTATCGTTAAACTATAAAACCATTTTATAGGATAAGATTAAATGAATTTCATTTTTGTTACCAAAAACAAATTTTATTTCCTTAATATAGATAAAAAATGTACAGCCAGATTACGAGTGGAGCGCAAACATTTGCACGCAAGCGTTATCGCGCTCTTGCCATTGTTTGTATGCAGGTTAAATTGCACTTGTATTAGAAGTTGAAGGTAAACGTGATCACTTGAGTGGAATTCAAGTTTTTTTTTCCAGCAAAAAAGTGTCACAAAAAACATCAAAAATACATTACAAAGTACAGTTACACTCATAATAACAACATCTAATAAAAGTTATTGAAAACAAAAATTGCACACAATAGTTCTAGGTTCTCAAAGATATGAGGTCTCAGGTGTTAGGAAAAAAAGTCAGTCAAAGGGTTTTAACATTGAGATACATACAAATATCTCTAAAGATTTACTTTGTGTACAGAAACATTTCTATTTTATTGCAGTAAGTTTAAAATGAAAAGCTTATTTTATTATATTCCTGTGACCTATAGGTAGCCTGCTGCATTTTGTGGAGGCTAAACAAGTTTAATTAAAGTCTAACTCTGTGTGCAGAATCATTTTTTTTACCAGTATAAGTAAATTATGGGTAGGTGTTAAAGGATGATAGTGTCGGGCAAAAAAAGACAAATGGAGTTGCTCTCTGCAGTTCTACTCAAAATAAAGGTAAAATCATAGAAAACAAATCTTTTGCGCTTAAACAGCTAGACTTTATCACACTGGAGGAACTATGAAAAGTGATGCATTAAAAATATAAACAATATAGAAATGTATATAATAAATATATAAAAATATAAAAACTCTTCACTTTGCAATAATGAAAAATACTCTTCACTTTATAAAAAACAAGAGCTTTTACTTAAACAATAGAATCAATTACAAATACATATTAAAAATTAAAAAACACAGGTGGTGTAGGATTATACCAATTCTAAAACTTGTAGAATATCTTTGTACAATACAATGATTAGCAATATAATATATAAAGTGCAATTTCAAATGAAGTGCATCTTTAAGCAAGGTGCAACTAAATAAAGGCATCTTATGAATGCGCAAGTAAAACAGAACGTATCTCCACTGCCTGATTCTAAACAAACAACCTATGCATTTATAACAGCAGATAATAAACACTCCCTTTTGGAGAGAACAGTAAAAGTCTCTTTAAGTGTCTCTTTAAAGGCTCCGTTATATATCTTTTCAGATGAATGTCTTAAAACTCCAAATTTGGTAATGTTCCAAGTTAACAGACTCCAGTCTGATCAAAATATGATAGAAAAAAACGTACAATCCAATATAGGAGTATCTTCAAGTATACACCTTCCCTCCATTCTTCACAGATCACTTACCTCTTGTTCCACTTTGGGTATTCATTGTGTAGTGGTATAAACCTGTATTTGACAGACCACTTACCCACCTTCTTGTGTGATCTAGGTATTTAGTGAGAGCTGCTTTCTCCGGAGCGGTGTAGTGACTTAAGTTAGCACTCTCCTTGTGTCTCTCGTCGACTCCTTCGGGGTTCGTGATGTCACTTAGTCACGTGATCTCCTTACAGCAAATGGTGGTGCTTAGATTCGTCAAGCAAACAACAGAGCGCTCTGTTTGTTAGAATTTTGGACCTTTGAGTACCATCTATGTATTTCAGCCTCAGCTTTTATCAAGATACTTCTAGTGTGGTCCTTCGCTTCTTTTATAGGTGTTTCTTCATAAGTGGCTTTTTTGGTTATTGGGTGCGAGTCTCCTGTAATCCAGGAACGGCTCCCACCAGGGCCCTCAGTTCCCCTGTAAATATTATCCAAGTCCGAGCCAATCTGGCCGAACTCTGAGAAACTTCAGGGAAGAAACACAAAGTTTTCCGTCCTGAGGCTGAGAGAAGCTGCTGGGCAGCCTCACACAGCAGCAGCTTCTCTCAGCCTCAGGATGGAAAACTTTGCATTTCTTCCCTGAAGTTTCCCAGAGTTCGGCCGGATTTTCTATAGTTAGCAAATAAATAAACTATTACCTTTCATCTAATTGAAACAATAACGGCAATTGCAGTGTGGACACTGTGGGTACCTGACAGCTTGCTACAGATCCTTTACAGCAGGGGTCGCCAACCTTTCAGACCTTAGGGACCACTAAACTCACAATTTTGAATCCCGTGGACCACTAACAGGATTTTTTTTTAAAATGGTACAAACCTCTATAATGTGTGTGTTTACATATATATACAGTATATATATATATATATATATATATATATATATATATATACATATACATACACATATAACTAGTATAACCATAGCTAAGTTTACATTATGTTTTACTTACACATTTTTAAGACTTATTTTTTGGAATTAAGTAATTAAATGACAGAACTGAGAGAATACTTCCAAATGACAGATGAAGGGTGAGTGCCAACTTTTGAGCTGGAAACAGAGAGGCAGAATTTAGGAAAAAAAGAATTATGTTTAAAAGGACCACAAGTCTTCCAAGTTACCTCCCCAGTTAGGAATTCTTCAAAACTACTTATGATCATGGACAGACATTGGAGTCATAAATTAAGTTTATATCAGAAAGTCTCAATATGGATGTGAGCAAACCACGACTGATGTTACTGGCAATTACTGTAATACTGGTGGGATATGGCTGATCAACTGGATGGCAATTAGTGGAATTCAGGTGGAATAAAAATATTATAATGAAAAATAATTAATATTTAATTAAAAAAAAGAAGATGGAAAGGAGGAAGACATACAGTGATGTAAGTCCATCTGAAGGAATTACTAAAACTACTACAAAGAGACAGGTAAAGGGAAGAAAATAAATGAAATATAAAAATTCTTTTTTGACATTGTTTGGCTCTAAACCTAGTAGTATGATTCGGAGGTGGGTCTGAGGTTACCAAGCAAGCAAGCAGCTTCCGGGGACTATTTATCAAGCTCTGTGTTTCTGGTGAGCCTTCAGGCTCGCCAGAAACACAAGTCATGGAGCAGCGGTCTAAAGGCCTCCTCCCACCCGGTGCGCTGCTCAGAGGAAGATGCTTCCATTCTAAAGCCAGCAAAGGTTGGCACAACCGATATTCGGCTGAACCAAATGGGCCGATGACCCTAAGGGATCAAGAAACCAGAACTGAAAATTTTGGAAGAAATTATTTTTTTCGGCCGTGCACATGTCTGGTATTTATTACAGTTCAGACCATAAGTAGCACTTAGCAAAATAGAAAAACAACATGTTACAGCATATGCTAGAATGGATCATGTGTATACAGAATTAAGAATTGGCTGGGGGGCAGAATTATGTATAAAATACACCATCATAAAGCACAACACTATGCAGTAGGTGAAATGAATGAGCCACAAAATCAGCCAGGCTGTCTAACTTTTTTCTCCTTCTAAACTTACTGACAAAGATGAGAATAAAAACTGTAGTTTTTTTCCCGTTACTACTTTCATATGTTTGAAACTACACTTAACATTTTAGATCTAGAATTCCTGTATATAATTGTTCTTATTAAAGGAAAACCTAGGACTGATTTTTTCTTTAATCTAGTTATGGTTATAATAGATCAACATGAGATGAGGAAAGGAAAACACTGGGTCTCATGGTATATCCAATGGTTTACCGTATTAGGATGCAGGCTTCAATAAACACACAAGGTAAGCTCCTACCTGACGTGTTTCACACATGCGTACATGCGCTTTATCAGAGATAACTGCCTCTGCTGTTCTGGATCTTTTTATAGGTGAGTGGAACCAATTACATGAGGGGTGTATACTTTATATTGATGTTTAACCATTGTTTGATTTGTGTGACTGAGCACTTCTTTTCCATAAGGATATATAGTGTTAATTAGTCAAAAAAGTTAGGAAAAAATTGGATGTATAAGTCATTTGGATCCCCTCACTGCACCGATCCAGAACAGTTAAAGAGACCTTAGAACAAATTTATTCCTTTAAAATGTATCTAACATACAGTTCCCATTATTAGTATATACTGTATATACATACGTGTACACTTACATACTTGTATATTAATATATATATCAATGCTAATCTAGATTGGAAAAAAATGAAAACTTTAAAAATAGGAAATGTGAGACAAAAGAATTTTTTTTAAAAATAAATATAATTAAAACTTAAAATTAACAATAATATAGCATAGAACAGCTGTTCTTAGAGCACAACCTGTTTGTGGCTCCCCTAATAGTCTTCCTATTTTTGAGTATAATTTTACTGGCTATTGTTGTTAGTAAATATAACTAGCTATCTTTATAACCCTTTTGTTAAGTGATTATTAATCCACATGAATGTATAGTTCATTCTGGGGGAAAAGAAAGCGCATTATAGTCATGGTTTATATTACTATCATATACTTGTTAAATGTTAACTAATTGTCTTGGAAGGAAGATATAGGGGGGAAGGAACAGTATACTGGACTCTAGTCTTGTTGGTCTTTGTGCTAGATACCGCTATTGATTATATGAGGTAGAAAAAGCTGGTTTCTGTTCTCTTATACTAGCTATATAGCTCTATACTAGGGTACTAGTTACTGCTAAGACCTTACTATTTTTGCCCTGTTAGGTCTACTTGGTAGCTAAATTAAATCTGAATTCTCTAAGAAAATCTGTTGTTAATGGTCGTACTAATAAGTATAACTTGAATTGATAAATGAAATTGAAATAATGTAAAAGAATTTAGGAATAGAATAAAATTATATCTAAAGAAGGAGACTCTGTTTCTTGGTAGGGATATTAGGAAAAGGTGTATGTAATTGTTGTTTACTATATAATGGATAATCAATCAGTATTTAGAGACTCTTTAAATAATTATAGGACACATCTATCTTCTATCTCATCGATTATTTATTATTTATAGATTATGAAGTGAACTAAGATCATTTTTTGTGTATGTATATGTTTGTTTTTTCGTCATTTTTTCGTCATTTTTTCGTCAGTGTGTCAGGTAACCCAAAATTAAACTATAGTAGATTGTCTGAGTTTCCGTAATGTATCTGATTAAATATATTTCAATTAATTGTTTGATGTCGGAAATATTCGTTTTTATGTTTATTTTGTAATTATTTCTCTATCCCTAGTCTATGAATAGGTTCACATCATATATTTTATTCATGCCTTGTGGTGTTCTGGTCTGTAACGTAAAAATCCAATATACCTCTCTCCTGAGGAGTTTCTTACTTCTATCTCCTCCTAATGGATTTTTTTCTATCTGTTCTATTGCCTTAAATGAAAAATTAGGCAGTCTTTGTTCATGTGAATGAAAATGTTTCGCTACTGGGGTTCTTGGTGTTTCTTCCTCTATTGAAATAAGATGTTCTCTAATGCGATCTTTTAGAGAACGTGTTGTTATGCCTATATATTGTTGTAGGCATAATTTGCATGTAATAAAATATATGATGTGAGTTGATGTGCAATCTATTCTTTGTGCTATTTGGTATGTTTTGTTTGTTTGTGAAGAGTTAAAAGTTAGACTTTTCTCAGTGTATGAGCAACTTTTACATGGAATCCGACCACATCTATAGTTACCTTTTATGGATGTAAGCCAGTTGGTATTGGCTGAAGGTTTTTTGTGGAATTTCTGAGTAACCATATCACATATGGTTTGTGCTTTTTTGCCACAAATTTAATTCCTTTTTCTAGTTTACTTTTTAATGTAATATCTCCATTTAGGACTGGTAAGTATTTCTTTATTATCTTGGTAATGGTGTAAAATTGGTTACTGTATTTAGTAATGAAACATATATCTACTCTTGGTATTATTGCTTTATCCGCTGTGTTTAGTGTTCCATTTATTCCTAATCGTTTACTCTTATTGAGAAGTTTTGCCACATCCATACTTGCTACTTGTTGTTTAATATTGAGTAAAATACTCTTTTGGTATCCTCTTGTTATTAGTCTTTGAGTACGTTCTTTAGCTTGTTTATTATACAAGTGTAAGGAGGTACAATTTCTCTGTTTCCTTAAGTATTGGCCTTTAGGGATACCTTTCCGCATATGTGGGGCATGACAAGAGTCTGCTCTTAAAATAGTGTTTCTTGATAATGGTTTTCTGTAGGTACTGGTTATTATCTTACCTTCCAAATCATGTTCTAGTGTTAAATCTAGAAACTCAATAGATATGTCACTCGTTTAAGTGTAAAGTTTAGATTAAGTGTGTTATTATTAAAGAATGTAATAATTTCTTTTATAGATAATTCTGTGTTCTTTCTATAGATTAAAATAAGATCATCTATAAATCTACCATATACAACTACTTTGTCCTCGAGGGCCAGTCCACCTCCAAACAAGTATTGATTTTCAAAATATCCCATGTATAAATTGGCATATGAGGGGGCGAATTTCGCCCCCATTGCCGTGCCACATTTTTAGAGGTAGTAGTGGCCCTCAAAGACAAAGTAGTTGTGTGTAATCAAGAACCATGTAAGCTCCTCTAGAAATTCAATAAATCTCTCTGGGAAGCTTGTGTGGCATTTTAGCATGTATTTAAGGACATATAAGCCTTCCTCATAAGGTATACTGGAATATAACGCTGATACGTCAATAGTCAGCCATGTGAAGTTATCTTGCCATTTGATTCCTTGTACCTGTTGTATGAGGTGTGTGCTATCCCGTATGTATCCTGGTAAAGACTTGACTATTGGTTGCAGTACATTATCCAACCAATCCCCCACCCTTTTGCATAGTGACCCCCTGCTTTCCACTATGGGCTTACTTGGTGGATTGGTGAGGGTCTTGTGGATTTTAGGTACTATGCGAAAAGTGGGGATGGTGGGGTTTTCTACCAGGCAATATTCTGCCAATTCTTTAGTAAGGAAACCCTCTTCTGAGGCTGAGTCCAAAAGGTCATGAAGTTCTTTTTTTGTATTTGTTTGTTGGGTTGTATGTCAATTTGGAATATGTATTAGTATCATTAAGCTGGTTTAGTACCTCTTTTTAATAGTCAGTTGTATTGAGTACCACCCCCGCTCCCCCTTTATCTGCTGAAGTAACTACTACTTCTTTGTTCTCTCTTAGCAATTTTTGTGCTTGCTGCTCTTTGATAGTTAGATTGTTTTTTTATTCTTTTTGGTGCCGTGTCTGGTGTTGTTTCTAAAGAGGAGTGTAAGCTAGGAAGCTCAAATTCTATCAGGTTTTGAAACATGTCTATTGATTCACTCCTTCTGTGGACTGGGTAAAAATGTGACTTGGGGTGTGAAGAGGTGTTGAATTTAGGAAAAATGTCATGTGTACATTTTTCTCTTAATGTAATGGCCTGTAGTGAAATTAATGTGTTTAAATCACACTGATCTGTGAACTGTAAGCCTATAGAATTCTCTACTGTGTTTAAATTGTTCTCTCCTAAATAAGGATTACCTAGATCCTTTCTTGTGTCTTGAAGTTGAATGTTGAGTGTTTAAACAATGTGATTTTTCTAACAAGTGCATTAATATCTAAAATAGTAAAAAATAAGTCAAAATTAGTGGGCGGTGCAAAAGATAAACCTTTATTAAAGGGACAGTACACTGTAATTTTTTTTTCCATAAATGTATTTTAAATGACTTATTATACCAACTGCAGAGTATAAAATATTTGAGAAATTGCATTTTCGGGTTTATTTGTGTATTTGAAGTAGCTGGTTTTGTGCTTTGAAACCACAGCCTATTACAATGGGTTGAGCTTCAGGTAAGATCAGATCTCATTATGTTATCTCTTTCATGTACACAGACTAGCTTCCTTATCTTATATTTGTCTGGAACACCAAAGCTCAATACATAGAGAGAGCAATGGAAAATTATCATTTTATTACTTAACTATCATGCCCCCACTGAGGGTGTAATCTCTTCTGCTGGCTGTGTTTACTTAGGCTTGTCAATAGCATATACGCCAGTATGAAAACTTTCAGTATAGGTTGGGAAGCCACAAGCTAAATCAGCTATTTCAAATGCTGAAATATGAGTAAAGGAGCCACTTGCAACCAATTTAATACACTCTAGCAGGTAAAAAGGATCATTGGGAATAATTTAAAGGGTAGAAAGTTTTTGGGTGAACTGTCCCTTTAAGTAATGAAATCTGGGAACTAGTGAATGATGTGCTTGATAAGTTGATTACTGATCCTATTTCTTTTGACTCTCCTTTTTTATCCTGCTTGGGTAGCGTAGTGGTGGTTCCTTTTTTGGTGTACTGCTCCTGATTGGTGTTTTTACTAGTGTCGATAATTAAGTTCTTCCTTGTGAAGTGCCTGGGCTATCTATATATTCACTAGATTTAGATGTATGTACTTCAGTATCTTCTATTACTGAGGGACTTCCTATATTATCTGTATCTATACTTGAGAAGGTCACTCGTTTGGCATTTGATGTATGATGGAATGTGCCCTTTCTTTTCTTTTTGTTCTTGTTTTTGTGATTGCCTTGTTGTACATTCTTTTTCTGTCTATTTGGTTGATTTTTCTGCCATGAATATACTATGTCTAGTTCGTAGTCTTTGACATCTCTCTGATATTTGCTGACTTTTCTTTCTGACAAGGTTGAGTCTAGTTGTTGCATAGTAGTGTCTAATTGTGTTTTATAATCAATGTATTTTTTTGTTTTTTCGAATGGTTTTAGAAGTTCTAATGTCTCTATATGCACCAATAATGAGTCTCTTTCTTCTTTTTTATGTTTAAGCAACTGCTTCATTAGAATAATGGAGCAGTTGGTCAAATTGTTATTCCACTCTTCCATAAACTCTGAATTATGTAGTGCAAATGAAGGATATTTTTTCATTCTAAGTCCTCTAGGAACCTTTCTTTTGTTAATGTATAGTTCTAAAAATTCTATATCCCACCAAAGATTACTTTCTTTGTATTTCTTGTTCTCTAAATTAGAGAAAATAGTAGTAAGATCTCCTTCTACTAACTCATCTGTTCTAAGAGAGTTACCTTTAAGTGCTGTATTCATTATAAGCTTTCTTCTATCTATTTCTACTACCCCTGTGGGATTGTGGCTTTCATCCATAATTAATTATTGAGAAATTGTATCTTGATATACTAATGTACAAATCTGGTAGAGAAGCCTGTGTTATTTAAGAAACTTGAGGGGATAGGATCGATAATAGATCACTAATGGGCTGTTTCCTAAAATGAAGCTAGCTCAAATGGTATAGTGTATTTAGAATTGTACTGGTAATAGTGTCAATTTGTTAATAGAATGGCACTTTTAAACTCAACTACCTAAAATAAAGTGGTAACTTACAGAGACATATATATAATCACAGTAGAAGCAATATGAAATAAAAGCTAACTGTGAAAAAGTCAAAATATTTACGCCTAGATTTAGAGTTTTGCGGTAGCCGCTAGTTTTTACCGCCCGCTGGTATTTGGAGTCAGTCAGGAAAGGGTCTAACGCTCACTTTGCAGCCGCGACTTTTCCATACCGCAGATCCCCCTACACCAATTGCGTATCCTATCTTTTCAATGGGATCTTTCTAATGCCGGTATTTAGAGTCTTGGCTGAAGTGAGCTTTAGAACTCTAATGACAAAACTCCAGCCGCAGAAAAAAAACAGGAGTTAAGAGCTTTTTGGGCTAACGCCAGTTCATAAAGCTCTTAACTACTGTGCTCTAAAGTACACTAACACCCATAAACTACCTATGTACCCCTTAAACGAGGTCCCCCCACATCGCCGCCACTGTATTAAATTTTTTTAACCCCTAATCTGCCGACCGCACACCGCCGCCAACTATGTTATACTTATGTACCCCTAATCTGCTGCCCCTAACACCGCCGACCCCTATATTATATTTATTAACCCCTAATCTGCCCCCCACAATGTCGCCGCCAGCTACCTACAATAATTAACCCCTAATCTGCCGACCGGACCTCACCGCTACTATAATAAAGTCCGTTCCTGAACCCCTAATCCGCCTCACTCCCGCCTCAATAACCCTATAAGAAATAGTATTAACCCCTAATCTGCCCTCCCTAACATCACCGACACCTAACTTCAATTATTAACCCCTAATCTGCCGACCGGACCTCACCGCTACTCTAATAAATGGATTAACCCCTAAAGCTAAGTCTAACCCTAACACTAACACCCCCCTAAATTAAATATAATTTTATTCTAACGAAATAAATTAAATCTTATTAAATAAATTATTCCTATTTAAAGCTAAATACTTACCTGTAAAATAAACCCTAATATAGCTACAATATAACGAATAATTATATTGTAGCTATTTTAGGATTAATATTTATTTTACAGGCAACTTTGTATTTATTTTAACCAGGTACAATAGCTATTAAATAGTTAATAACTATTTAATAGCTACCTAGTTAAAATAATTACAAAATTACCTGTAAAATAAATCCTAACCTAAGTTACAATTAAACTTAACACTACACTATCAATAAATTACTTAAATAAAATACCTACAATTATCTACAATTAAACCTAACACTACACTATCAATAAATTAATTAAATACAATACCTACAAATAAATACAATTAAATAAACTTACTAAAGTACAAAAAATAAAAAGAACTAAGTTACAAAAAATAAAAAAATATTTACAAACATTAGAAAAATATTACAACAATTTTAAACTAATTACACCTACTCTAAGCCCCCTAATAAAATAACAAAGCCCCCCAAAATAAAAAAATGCCCTACCCTATTCTAAAATTAAATCAGCCAATCAGATTCAAGTTCAATCCGATTGGCTGATCCAATCAGCCAATCAGATTGAGCTCGCATTCTATTGGCTGTTCCAATCAGACAATAGTATGTGAGCTCAATCTGATTGGCTGATCCAATCAGCCAATAGGATTGAACTTGAATCTGATTGGCTGATTCCATCAGCCAATCAGAATTTTCCTACCTTAATTCCGATTGGCTGATAGAATCCTATCAGCCAATCGGAATTCGAGGGACGCCATCTTGGATGACGTCCCTTAAAGGAACCTTCATTCGTCGTCTAGTCATCGGAAGAAGAGGATGGATCCGCGCCGGAGGTTTTCAAGATGAGCCGCTCGTCATCGGATGGAAGAACATAGAAGATGCCGCTTCGATGAAGATGTTTGCCAGTCCGGATGTCCTCTTCTGCCCGGATAGGATGAAGACTTCTGCCCGAAGATGGACTTCTTCAGCCGCCGCTTGGATCAAGACTTCAGCCGGAGGATGGATGTCTTCCGCCCCCCGCTTGGGCTTGGATCAAGACATCGGAGCCAGGACGGATCGGTGGTACCCGGTGTGGTGAAGATAAGGTAGGAAGATCTTCAGGGGCTTAGTGTTAGGTTTATTTAAGGGGGGTTTGGGTTAGATTAGGGGTATGTGGGTGGTGGGTTGTAATGTGTGGGGGGGGGTATTGTATGTTTTTTTTTCCAGGCAAAAGAGCTGAATTCTTTGGGGCATGCCCCGCAAATGGCCCTTTTAAGGGCTGGTAAGGTAAAAGAGCTTTTCTATTTTAATTTTAGAATAGGGTAGGGCATTTTTTTATTTTGGGGGGCTTTGTTATTTTATTAGGGGGCTTAGAGTAGGTGTAATTAGTTTAAAATTGATCGGAACAGCCAATAGAATGCGAGCTCAATCTGATTGGCTGATTGGATCAGCCAATCGGATTGAACTTGAATCTGATTGGCTGATTTAATTTTAGAATAGGGTAGGACATTTTTTTATTTTGGGGGGCTTTGTTATTTTATTAGGGGGCTTAGAGTAGGTGTAATTAGTTTAAAATTGTTGTAATATTTTTCTAATGTTTGTAAATATTTTTTTATTTTTTGTAACTTAGTTCTTTTTTATTTTTTGTACTTTAGTAAGTTTATTTAATTGTATTTATTTGTAGGTATTGTATTTAATTAATTTATTGATAGTGTAGTGTTAGGTTTAATTGTAGATAATTGTAGGTATTTTATTTAAGTAATTTATTGATAGTGTAGTGTTAGGTTTAATTGTAACTTAGGTTAGGATTTATTTTACAGGTAATTTTGTATTTATTTTAACTAGGTAGCTATTAAATAGTTATTAACTATTTAATAGCTATTGTACCTGGTTAAAATAAATACAAAGTTGCCTGTAAAATAAATATTAATCCTAAAATAGCTACAATATAATTATTCGTTATATTGTAGCTATATTAGGGTTTATTTTACAGGTAAGTATTTAGCTTTAAATAGGAATAATTTATTTAATAAGATTTAATTTATTTTGTTAGAATAAAATTATATTTAACTTAGGGGGGTGTTAGTGTTAGGGTTAGACTTAGCTTTAGGGGTTAATCCATTTATTAGAGTAGCGGCTAGGTCCGGTCGGCAGATTAGGGGTTAATAATTGAAGTTAGGTGTCGGTGATGTTAGGGAGGGCAGATTAGGGGTTAATACTATTTCTTATAGGGTTATTGAGGCGGGAGTGAGGCGGATTAGGGGTTAATAACTTTATTATAGTAGCGGTGAGGTCCGGTCGGCAGATTAGGGGTTAATTATTGTAGGTAGCTGGCGGCGACGTTGTGGGGCACAGATTAGGGGTTAATAAATATAATATAGGGGTCGGCGGTGTTAGGGGCAGCAGATTAGGGGTACATAGGTATAATGTAGGTTGCGGCGGTGTACGGAGCGGCAGATTAGGGGTTAAAAATATGCAGGTGTCAGCGATAGCGGGGGCGGCAGATTAGGGGTTAATAAGTGTATGGTTAGGGGTGTTTAGACTCGTGGTACATGTTAGGGTGTTAGGTGCAGACATAGGAAGAGTTTCCCCATAGGAAACAATGGGGCTGCGTTAGGAGCTGAACGAGCTTTTTTGCAGGTGTTAGGTTTTTTTCAGCTCAAACTGTCCCATTGTTTCCTATGGGGGAATCGTGCACGAGCACGTTTTTGAAGCTGGCCGGGTCCGTAAGCACCGCTGGTATTTTGAGTTGCAGTGTCGGTAAATTATGCTCTACGCTCCTTTTTTGGAGCCTAACGCAGCCATTCTGTGAACTCTAAATACCAGCGGTATTTAAAAGGTGCGGCCAAAAAAAAGCAAGCGTAGCTAACGCACCCCTTCTAACGCAAAACTCCAAATCTAGGCCATAGGGAATTACAAGATATTCACAAGATATTATATATCACAATATTATTGATTAGGGTGTAAGCCTTGTTAATTAATGGTTTGTATTAGATGTAACTTGCAAGCTTGCAAAATACGATGTTTTGTAGGTGCCAAAACTATATACTGGAAAACAAAAAGATGTTAATCTTAAATCTTGATACTCAATGTAGATTCTTTCTTTGGCACTTTTTTCTTCTCTGCTCTGTCTTTGTCCCAATTTTTATAAAAAATATTTTGGGAGAATGTCCAGGGTAGTTAGAAGTTATATCCTATAAATAAAGACCTTCCTCTATTAATAATTAATGGGACATGGTTGAGCTATTACTGTCCATTATATTGTATGCTCCTTAAGTGATGTTGCTTATATATAAGTTCCTTTATGGATTTGTAACTGAGCTCTATATTCTAGTTTGTTATTATATATTCGACAAACTTTATAAATCTTGGTTTGTGATTCAGTGAGTCTTAAGAAATGAATGCAGTGTCCCAGACTTGTAAATGTCTCTGGTAGCTGTTGTTTGAATTACTGCATTGATTAGTTGGTTAGCTTAAGAAAGTCCTTGTGTTTAGGATTGTCACTCAGATGTAATTATATATTCTAATCAAATGTTCTTGCTGTTGTATAGTCTCTGTAAAACTTTAGGTATTTATGTATTGTCAGTGCAATTCTGGGTATCAGTTGGAGTACTCACTGTTAGTGTTCTTCGTTTGTCACGCTCTGTTGCCACTAGTAATTCTCATCGACGTGTCCTCCGTCAGGTCCCTATTTTTAAGATGCAAAAAAACGCAGCTTGCGAGCCGGAGTAGGTCCTCCTGAATGATCCCAAGGGGTTTCTGCCTTCTGTAGTAGGGTTTCGTCGTGCAGACGCTTCCTGGCGTTGAATATATGCAAGGTTTCGTGTGATGACCTCACTGGGGGAGGATCCCCACGAACTGGCGCGTGTCAGGGTATCGCTTGGGCTGATGCGTGGCTCTACGGATCCCCCTAGAGTTGTAATCTTGTAGTCAAGGTGGGCAAACGGGTAAACGGATGTCGTGAGTACTCCTGATGGTTTTAGATTGCAGTTACTTCAGAGCTTGCTGGTTAAGACTCAGCATATAGTGGACCCTTCAGCCGCCTGATGCACATGAGATGAGGAAAGGAAAACACTGGGTCTCATGGTATATCCAATGGTTTATTAGGATTCAGGCTTCAATAAACACACAAGGTAAGCTCCAATCTCATGTGTTTCTCGCATGTGTACATGCGCTTCATCAGAGATAATTGCCTCTGCTGTTCTGGATCTTTTTATAGGTGAGTGGAACCAATTACATGAGGGGGTGTATACTTTATATTGATGTTCAACCATTGTTTGACTTGTGTGACTGAGCACTTCTTTTCCATAAGGATATATAGTGTTAATTAGTCAAATAAGTTAGGAAAAAATTGGATGTATAAGTCATTTGTATCCTCTCACTGCACTGATCCAGAACAGTTAAAGAGACCTTAGAACAAATTTATTCCTTTAACAATTATCTAACATACAGTTCCCATTATTAGTATATAGGTACGTATGTATACTCTTACATACTTGTATATTAATATATATATCAATGCTAATCTAGATTGGAAATAAATGAAAACTTAAAAAATAGGAAATGTAAGACAAAAGAAAAAATATTAAAAATAAATATAATCCTATACTATAAAATGCCAAGTGTGTTTGTCCGAAGCTGTCATGTGCAGTAGAGACAGCACGAGGACAAACACACCTGGCCTTACAGTCCCTACCTGATCTGCGGTGCGAGCAGAAGTGGGCGTGGCCAGGCATGGGCGGAGGCAGGGCAGAGCATGAAGGTCCGTGAAGGGGGCGGGTCCAAGCAGGCCCATGAAGGGGGCGGGTCCAGGCGGGTCCGTAAAAGGCTGTGCAGACTGAAAGCTCAAAACAGCTCAAAAGAGGGGAGAGAGGGGGTAGGGAAAACATAAGAAAGGTGAGAGAGATCAAGAGGAGAGAGAGAGATCAAGAGGGGAGATAAAGAGAGCAAATGAGAGGGAGAAAGATAGCAAAAGAGAGGGGGAGGGAGAGCAAAAGAAAGGGGAGAGAGAGATCAAAAGAGGGGAGAAAGAGAGAGGGGGAGAGAGAGAGAAGGGGGAGAGAGAGAGAGGGGGGGGGAGAGAGAGAGGGGAGAGAGGGGAGAGAGAGAGGGATGGAGAGAGAGAAGGGGAGAGAAAGAGGGGGGAGAGAGAGAGAGGGGGGGGAGAGAGAGAAGGGGGGAGAGAGAGAGAAGGGGGGAGAGAGAGAGAAGGGGGGAGAGAGAGGGGGAGAGAGAGAGGGGGGAGAGAGAGAGAGAGAGAGAGAGGGGAGAGAGAGAGAGGGAAGAGAGAAAGAGGGGGGAGAGAGAGAGAGGGGAGAGAGAGAGGGAGAGAGAGAGGGGAGAGAGAGAGGGGGGAGAGAGAGGGGGAGAGAGAGGGGAGAGAGAGCAAAAGAGAGGGGAGAGAGAGAGCAAAAGAGAGGGGAGAGAGAGCAAAAGAGAGGGGGAGAGAGAGAGCAAAAGAGAGAGAAGGAGAGAGGGGGGAGAGAGAGAGGGGGGAGAGAGAGGGGGAGGGAGAGAGAGGGGGGGGGGGGAGAGAGAGGGGGGAGGATTTTACCCTGCAAAAAATGGCCCGTGTGAACGGGCTTTAGGACTAATATAAATATAATAGATCAACGTTTCCTTCTTGATTGTAAAAGAAATGTGTACTTCATAGTGAATTTTTAATTAGTTAAATTTGTGTGTTGTGTCATTTGAATGTTGTATGTTATATTCTACCATGTTGGGAGATGCTGCAGACTAAGAGCTTCATATATTAAAGGGACAGTCAACCCACAATTTCAAATAGGTAATTCCTATAAACTTGCTAACGATTATTTTTTTGAACTATAGCCCAATTTAGTAGCCTAAAGCATTTCTAAATATTAGTACTTACTTTTGTCTCGTGTGGCTGTTTAAAATGTCCGTCTGCCCGCTCCAATATTTTGTCACCAGTATCTTTATTGTGCAGCTCTAACAGCTAATTTTCACCCGTGCACACTCCTGTGTCACTCCAGTGTTTTGCGCATGCGCAGTGCGCCGATAACACTGTAGAGGGGAGGTTTCATATAGGAACTCTAAATCCCTTCTCATTTTCCTACAGCGTTATCGGCGCACTGCGCATGTGCAAAACACGGGAGTGACACAGGAGTGTGCACGGGCGAAAATTAGCTGTTAGAGCTGCCCAATGAAGATACTGGTGACGAAATATGGGAGGGGGCAGACGGACATTTTAAACAGCCACACGAGACAAAAGTAAGTACTAATACTTAGAAACACTTTAGGCTACTAAATTAAGCTATAGTTCAAAATAATAATCGTTGGCAAGTTTATAGGAATTACCTATTTGAAATTTTGGGTTGACTGTTGCTTTAAGTTGATGATGCTCATGTGAGCCTGCAATTGAAAGATAAAAATCAGTGGCCATTAGACTGCTACTTTCTAACCAATCATATAATTGACAAGTCCTGCTCTTGTGCAATTGGTTGTGTGAGAGCAGGGGGTGGGGCTACAGAAACAATTGCTTGGGCAATCTCAAATTCCAGCAATGGATTCTAAATCTCTTGCCCCAAACATGTGCTTATAGTCAGTATCAGACATACTTAACACCAGGCCATGGTAACTCAGTAGTAAGTGGCTCTGTATAATGATTTTGAGAATAGATAGGTAAGATGGACCAGCAATCTGCACTAATAAAAGACTCCCTGCATTAGAATTATACACTTTCTCTACACACGTATGTAAAGAAAAGCTGCTACGGCCCTCGAGAACTTCAGCCCTGGTGTCATTGCACCTGCTACACCAATGGTAGTTCTGCCCCTGCAGATAAGGTTCCTGCCTGGGAACCTTGTTCCTCCACAATATGATAAATGTAGGCCTAAGGGTCTAATTATTATGTGGAATATCTTTACCAGCTACCAGATATCCTATTATTGGACAGAGGGTCACTTAAATGAATGCATTTATCTGAACACAAATTATATTCACTGATGAAGTGTAAAGCTTGTTAACATGAAATCTGTCAAATTGTATTTCTCACTAATGCCTTGTGCAATATAATTTTTAATCCATGCTATTAAAGGTTATATAAACTAAATAAAACAGAAGCAGTGTAATTATTAAAATGTTTTATTGATTTTGGTAAAGGCGATATGCTATAGCTACAGTAATCAAACAAAAAAAGTCATTAAGTTTCTGAGTTAAGGTTTCCACAATTTCAGATTTTGCAGATGTATCTATGTTAGAGTTAGAGGCAAGGGGTATGGGATCAACGCCGTTAGAGTTAGGTACTTCAGTCTGATTGTGGTGGGTTACCACGCTTCTATTCACTGCTCCTCTAGTTTTAAAGTGATCGGCCACTGAGTTATGAGATCCAGGAACAGGTTTGGGTTTACGCTTAAATGTATCTGGCAGGATAGGGCTATGGTAAAAGAGACAAGCAGCTGTCAGTTGGAACGTAATAATGACCCCACTCAGATAGTTAGGTATAGGAGACCCACTATACAGGGAGTGCAGAATTATTACGCAAGTTGTATTTTTGAGGATTAATTTTATTATTGAACAACAACCATGTTCTCAATGAACCCAAAAAACTCATTAATAGCAAAGCTGAATATTTTTGGAAGTAGTTTTTAGTTTGGTTTTAGTTTTAGCTATTTTAGGGGGATATCTGTGTGTGCAGGTGACTATTACTGTGCATAATTATTAGGCAACTTAACAAAAAACAAATATATACCCATTTCAATTATTTATTTTTACCAGTGAAACCAATATAACATCTCAACATTCACAAATATACATTTCTGACATTCAAAAACAAAACAAAAACAAATCCGTGACCAATATAGCCACCTTTCTTTGCAAGGACACTCAAAAGCCTGCCATCCATGGATTCTGTCAGTGTTTTGATCTGTTCACCATCAACATTGCGTGCAGCAGCAACCACAGCCTCCCAGACACTGTTCAGAGAGGTGTACTGTTTTCCCTCCTTGTAAATCTCACATTTGATGATGGACCACAGGTTCTCAATGGGGTTCAGATCAGGTGAACAAGGAGGCCATGTCATTAGATTTTCTTCTTTTATACCCTTTCTTGCCAGCCACGCTGTGGAGTACTTGGACGCGTGTGATGGAGCATTGTCCTGCATGAAAATCATGTTTTTCTTGAAGGATGCAGACTTCTTCCTGTACCACTGCTTGAAGAAGGTGTCTTCCAGAAACTGGCAGTAGGACTGGGAGTTGAGCTTGACTCCATCCTCAACCCGAAAAGGCCCCACAAGCTCATCTTTGATGATACCAGCCCAAACCAGTACTTCACCTCCACCTTGCTGGCGTCTGAGTCGGACTGGAGCTCTCTGCCCTTTACCAATCCAGCCACGGGCCCATCCATCTGGCCCATCAAGACTCACTCTCATTTCATCAGTCCATAAAACCTTAGAAAAATCAGTCTTGACATATTTCTTGGCCCAGTCTTGACGTTTCAGCTTGTGTGTCTTGTTCAGTGGTGGTCGTCTTTCAGCCTTTCTTACCTTGGCCATGTCTCTGAGTATTGCACACCTTGTGCTTTTGGGCACTCCAGTGATGTTGCAGCTCTGAAATATGGCCAAACTGGTGGCAAGTGGCATCTTAGCAGCTGCACGCTTGACTTTTCTCAGTTCATGGGCAGTTATTTTGCACCTTGGTTTTTCCACACGCTTCTTGCGACCCTGTTGACTATTTTGAATGAAACGCTTGATTGTTCGATGATCACGCTTCAGAAGCTTTGCAATTTTAAGAGTGCTGCATCCCTCTGCAAGATATCTCACTATTTTTGACTTTTCTGAGCCTGTCAAGTCCTTCTTTTGACCCATTTTGCCAAAGGAAAGGAAGTTGCCTAATAATTATGCACACCTGATATAGGGTGTTGATGTCATTAGACCACACCCCTTCTCATTACAGAGATGCACATCACCTAATATGCTTAATTGGTAGTAGGCTTTCGAGCCTATACAGCTTGGAGTAAGACAACATGCATAAAGAGGATGATGTGGTCAAAATACTCATTTGCCTAATAATTCTGCACTCCCTGTACAGTCATGGCCAAAAATATTGTTGCAATTACAAATGTTTAGGCATTCTCGTTTGTTTTTATTGGTATGACACAAGAAAGTGGAAAATAAAAAGCCAAATCTGACACATTCCACGCAAACCTCCAAAAATGGACTGGACAAAATTATTGGCACCCTCAATTTAACATTTGTAGCACACCTCTTGGAAAAATAACTGAAATCAATTGCTTCCTGTAACCATCAATGAGTTTCTTACACATCTCTACTGGAATTTTGGGCCACTCTTCTTTTTCCAACTGCATAAGGTCTCTCAGATTGGAAGGGTACCTTTTCCCAACTGCTGTTTTGAGATCTCTCCACAGGTGCTCTATGCAGTGTTTCCCAACCATGGTCCTCAAGTACCCCCAACAGTCCTGGTTTTCATTATAGCTGAACCAGTGCACAGGTGAAGTAATCAGCTGATCAGTAACCAACCTGCTCTCATCCATCAGATGATTATTTCAACTGTGCACTAGTTCAGCTATAATGAAAACCAGGACTATTAGGGGTACTTGAGGACCGCGGTTGGGAAACACTGCTCTATGGGATTGAGATCTAGACTCATTGCTAGCCTATTCAGAACTCTCTACCACTTTGTCTTAAACCATTTCTGGGTGCTTTTTGACATGTGCTTTGGGTCATTGACCTGCTGTAAAACCCATGACCTCTGACGGAGACCCAACTTTCTGACACTGGGCCCTACATTGCACCACAGAATTTTTTTGGTAGTCTTCAAATTTTATAATGCCATGCACACAGTCAAGACATCCAGTGCCTGAAGCAGCACAGCAACCCCAAAACATCAGTGAACCTCCACCATGTTGTTTTTTCTTTTACATATTAAAACATCTTAATACAAATAAACTCAAAAACAAAACAAGTTCAGTCTGTAAAAGAGTCATAGTCATTATACACGTCAGGATTTTACTCCGAATAATATTTTTATTATATCAAACATGCAATATGTCATCCCACCACAATCAATAGGAATCAGTTCTCACACATTATCCCCTCTAACGTTTTCCTTCTATATGACGTTCTGTCTAATCCGCCTAACCCCTTCGATATGCATAATTTATGGATCTCAGATTTCAATGAAACGGTCTTTGGTGTTTAAAAGTTCTGCCGTATCGCTTGACATATTATAGTGGTATTCTATTCTCTTTTCGATATAATCAAAGGAGGGGATATCCATTTTCCAAAACTTAGCTGTACACATGCACGTGACAGTACAGATCATATTGACTAATTTGGAGTGCCTCTTTAGAGGTCCTTCTAGCGGAAAATGCAATAGGGCCTGTTCTGGGGAAAGGGCTATATCTGATTCTAGTATTGCACTTAAATAGTTTGAGATAAAATCCCATACCCGCTTGACCCTGTCACAGTGCCACCACATGTGTAAGTAGGTGCCCATTTCATCACAGCCTCTGTAGCAAAGGTGATGTTCACGATCCTCTGACCTGGCCAATCTAGTATGATAGATATACCACCTATGTAATACCTTGAGATAGTTTTCTTTTAAAGCTGCATTGGGGGAAAATGTAAGGCCTTTCTGGATATTTTCTGTCCAGGTCTCTACTGACCAGGCTCTACCTAGATCTTTTTCCGATTTTATCATAGTACTATTTTTTTTATCCCTATCTTTGATATTAAAAATTGGATATAATAAAGTAATTATACCCTTCTTGTATTCTTTTGATAAACATAGTGACTCATAAATAGTGTTATGTGATCTCATTGTGTTCCCTAATATCTCCTGTACCCTGGATTTGAGTTGTAGATAATGAAACCAAAGATTTGTGTCAGGATCCCCTAAATCTTCATATTGTTTGAAAGTTAGTATCTTGTTATGTACAAGTGTGTCTGCAATGCGATATAGGCCCTTGTTTTCCCACTTTCCCTGTAATTGTGAATTTGTTATTGAATTGATGGGTATTAAGGGTGTTGCCTGAGACCGACTATTGATTAATGTAAAAGTCTTTGTCAATTTATCTATCTTATTTATCTATCTTATAGAATGAAGTCTATTTTGCTTATCTGCCCATAGCAGTCTATCTAACCTTCCTATCTCCATGATATCTGTTTCTAATTGAACCCATTGTGGAGTCTTTGTCGTCTATGCCATTGGATAGTTTGGGCCATTCTAGCTGCATAATAATAGGAAATTAACGGCTAGATTTAGAGTTCTGCGGCCAAAGGGGTGCGTTAGCTATGCATGCTTTTTTCTGGCCACACCTTTTAAATACCGCTGGTATTTAGAGATCTCTGAAGGGCTGTTTTAGTCTCCAAAAAGGGAGCGTATAGCATATTTACCGCCACTGCAACTCTCAATACCAGCGGTGCTTACGGACGCGGCCAGCTTCAAAAACGTGCTTGTGCACGATTCCCCCATAGGAAACAATGGGGCAGTTTGAGCTGAAAAAAAAACCTAACACCTGCAAAAAAGCAGCGTTCAGCTCCTAACGCAGCCCCATTGTTTACTATGGGGAAACACTTCCTATGTCTGCACCTAACACTCTAACATGTACCCCGAGTCTAAACACCCCTAACCTTATACTTATTAATCTCTAATCTGCCGCCCCCGCTATCGCTGACCCCTGCATATTATTATTAACCCCTAATCTGCTGCTCCGTACACCGCCGCAACCTACGTTATCCCTATGAACCCCTAATCTGCTGCCCCTAACACCGCTGACCCCTATATTATATTTATTAACCCCTAATCTGCCCCCCACAACATCGCCGCCAGCTACCTACAATAATTAACCCCTAATCTGCCGACCGGACCTCACCGCTACTATAATAAATGTATTAACCCCTAATCCACTTCACTCCCGCCTCAATAACCCTATAATAAATAGTATTAACCCCTAATCTGCCCTCCCTAACATCGCCGACACCTAACTTCAAGTTTTAACCCCTAATCTGCCGACCGGACCTAGGTAGCTGGCGGCGACGTTGTGGGGGCAGATTAGGGGTTAATAAATATAATATAGGGGTCGGCGGTGTTAGGGGCAGCAGATTAGGGGTACATAGGGATAACGTAGGTGGCGGCGGTGTGCGGTCGGCAGATTAGGGGTTAAACATTTTTAATAGAGTGGCGGCGATGTGTGGGGGCCTCGGTTTAGGGGTACATAGGTAGTTTATGGGTGTTAGTGTACTTTAGAGCACAGTAGTTAAGCACTTTATGAACCGGCGTTAGCCCAGAAAGCTCTTAACTCCTGGCTTTTTTCTGCAGCTGGAGTTTTGTTGTTAGATTTCTAACGCTCACTTCAGCCACGACTCTAAATACCGGCGTTAGCAAGATCCCATTGAAAAGATAGTATACGCAAATGGCGTAGGGGGATCTGCGGTATGGAAAAGTCGTGGCTGCAAAGTGAGCGTTAGACCCTTTCCTGACTGACTCCAAATACCAGCGGGCAGCCAAAACCAGCGTTAGGAGCCTCTAACGCTGGTTTTGACAGCTAACGCCAAACTCTAAATCTAGGCGTAAGTCTGGGAGCCCCACCCCTCCTCCTGACTTATGTCTGGACATAGTGTCTTTATTAATTCTCACCCTTTTCCCTTGCCATATAAATTTAAGGATTTCCTTCTGTATCATTTGTAACTCTGTTACCGGTATATTTATCGGAGTGAGCGAAATAAATACAGGATTTTGGGTAATATCGTCATTTTGATAGACATAATTCTGCCATATAATGAAAGTGTATGTTTAGCCCACGTGGATAACAGTCCTTTAACCTGGTTAAATATAGCTGTATAATTTTCTTTATAAAGAGTATGCACATTGCTTGTAAGGTGAATGCCTAAATATTTGATGGATGTCTTTGCCCAGGAGAAAGCGAAATTAATCTCTAATAATTTTTAGTGTGTTTCGATAGGTGGATATCTAGGGCCTCACATTTACTCTTGTTTACCTTGTAACCCAACAATGAACCAAATTTACCTATCTCTGAGTATATTACTGGGAGGGATAACAAAGGCTTAGTGACTGCGAGGATGACGTCATCTGCAAATAATGATATTTTATATTCTTTTTCACCTACTTTAATTCCTGTTATATTGGAGTTGTCTCTAATTCTTTGTGCTAAGGGTTCAATGCATAGTGCGAATAATAACGGGCACAATGGGCAGCCCTGTCTGGTCCCATTTCTGATTGTTATTGGATTCGATTGGTATCCCGAGAGTCTGATAAACGCATCTGGAGTGGAATACAACTTCTTTAACCCCACATAGAATGAACCCCTTATTCCCACTTTATTTAGGACTGCTATCATATAATCCCAATTGACCCTGTTGAATGCCTTCTCTGCATCCAGGGTTAGGAACAGAGAAGGCACTCCCTTATTTGATGTCAGATTTATCAAATCTATAACCTTTCTTACATTATCTGGGGCCTCTCTTTGTGCTATAAATCCTACTTGATACGTATTTATTAAATTTTTGTTGGGGATAGCTAGTCGATTTGCCAAGATTTTGGTGAATAACTTAAGGTCCTGATTTATTAGAGAAATTGGCCTATAATTTTGACACTATTGTTTGCATTTCCCCGGTTTTGGAATAACTGTCACCTTCGCAGTCAAAATATCCTGTGGTATATCCACTCCCTGCAGAATATTATTGAAGGTTGTTACTAATTGTGGTGCTACAGAGTTTTGAAGGTCCTTATAAAAGGAGCCCGGAAATCCATCAGGGCCCAGGGCTTTGTTTCTCTTTAAATCTTTAATAGCTAGGATAACTTCCTGTAATGTTATAGACCCATTTAGCATATCAAGATCTTCTTGGGGGATTTTTTTGAGTGTACTACTCTCCAGGAAACTATCTAGTTCCTTCTGTTTATCTATCCCATGAGTGGGTTGTGGCAAGTTGTAAAGTGAATTATAATAATTGGAAAATTCGTTAGCTATCTGGAGAGGATCATTAGTTACTGTTCCATTTGCTAACTGTATTTGTGGAATGGTAGTAGCTCTGGTTAAGTTCTTCAACTTGTTCGCTAACAGTTTGTCTGGCTTGTTACCATAAGTGTAATATCTAGTATCTACTGCTTTAAATGAGGAGATTGCCTCTTTGTCGAGCAATAGATTGAGTTCCTCATTTTTCTTTTTTAGTAACTTGGTTGGGCATCCCTGAGGGTCCCCTATTACCTTTTCCCGATTGTGGGGATCTCCTTCCTCAATTGCTCTATTTTGTAATTATATTGTTTTTTAAGCTTAGAAGATTCAGCCATTATCAAACCCCTAATGGAAGCTTTCAGAGCGCTCCAAACTATATTTGGGTTGATTGTAGAGCCATCATTTATTTTTATGTATTCGCTGATATGTCTCTCAATTTGCTGTTTAAAGACTTCATTTTGGAATATTTTGGGTTGTAAGGTCCAGGACCTTACTCTGCCTGGGTTCAACACTCCCTCTAGATCTATTCTCATCATGTCATGATCTGACCATACACAATTGCTGATAGTTGCCTCTGTAACTAAGGGGAGTAGAATTTGACTTATTAATATTAAATCAATTCTAGAATGTGTTCCGTGTACTGACGAATAATAAGTATACTCTCGGGCTCCTTTATTTACTGCTCTCCAGCTATCTAATAGGTCGTGGTCTAGTAAGAAATCTCTTAATATTTGCTGGTCTGGGGTCTGCCTTCTATTTTTTTGAGAGCCAATAGATGTCCTGTCTAATCCATCATCTAACATCATATTAAAGTCACCCCCAATGATTGTTTTATATCTCTTCCAGGATAATAATAGCTTGCTTACTTTGGTAAAGAATGGCCCTTGGTGATCGTTGGGGGCATAAATGTTCACCAACATAATTGGTGTGTTATGTATTAATCCACGTACTATGAGGTACCTCCCCTCCCTATCCGAAATTGTTTCCTCTTCTTTAAAGTTAAGGGAGGCATGTAGGAGTATCGAGACACCACATTTCTTCTTCTTATTTATAGCATGATATTTAACAGGGAAGAGTTTATCCCAATATTTAGGTGTTGTGGTAGAGGTAAAATGAGTCTCCTGTAACACCACTATGTTGGCGTTCTGGGACTTATACTCTATAATGGCTTTCTTCCTCTTTATATTAGAATTAAGGCCCCTGGCATTATGTGAAATTATCCGAATCTGCATGTTGTTTTTCTATTTCTAAGATGAATAATATCTTGATAACCTTTGTACCTAAATCCCTCTTGAAAAAATGTTGTGGAACCATTGCAAGTTGGGAGGATACCTTAATGTTGGGGGTCTCTTAATAAGCCTGCCTTTCTTAACTGTTGTAACTTGACACTTAAGACTGAACAATGAAACATATAACACATTAATATAACAAATAAACTAGGTGCCTTAAACTGCACCGTATATATTCTTTGACCCTTTGGTCAATATTCAACTCTGGAGTAGTCTCCTGTTATCTTTTTACTCTTTATTTTAATAATATGTCTTGAGAGAGAAAATAGAGTAGCAAAAAGAAAAAGAGAGAAAGACAAAAAGATAGAAACAATACAATTTTCCATTACATTTTATGGACCTTTGTCCCCTTCAATTATAACTTACAACCAGTCCATCTGTGGGTGGTAAAGTTCATATTCTTCGATCCCTTTCACTAAGAGTCCAAAGAATGTTAGATTCATGGGACAGGAGGATTCTCTTCGTTGGAGGAGTTATGATCTCCACTGGGGGATGTATTTGGTCTCAACTTTTTCGCATTCCCCTTTTTAGTGACCAAAGTCCAGTTTCTCTGCTGTCTGCTGTGTAACCTGCTTCGTAGGTTCCTCCATTGGTATCTCCAACTTGTTTATTATCATTTGTCCCTCTTCTAGAGATGAGCAGGAATATGAGGTGTTTTGATGTGTAAAGATCAGCTTAAAGGGGAAATTCCACCGATATCTTATTTTCTCTCTGATCAGCGACTCCACAATTGGCTTCATTTCATGTCATTTTCTCAGTGTTATGGGAGACAAGTCGGTATATATTTGGATGTTGTGCCCCTCGTAGCTGATCGTCCGAGCTTGTCTCGCCACTTGTAGAATCAGATCTTTAACATGGTAATAATGTAACTTAATTATTATGTCCCTAGTTTTGGACTGGGAGGGTCTAGTGAGGGCTCTGTAAATTCTATCAAATAGTAACATACTGATTTCTGTATCTGGAATAAGTTGATAGAATATCTCTGTTACATCCGCTTGGAGATTTTTGTAATCCTCTGGGAGGTTTCTAATTCTCAGATTTGATCTTCTTGACCGGTTCTCCAAGTCTTAACTTAACTTACTTATTATGTCCCTAGTTTTGGACTGGGAGGGTCTAGTGAGGGCTCTGTAAATTCTATCAAATAGTAACATACTGATTTCTGTATCTGGAATAAGTTGATAGAATATCTCTGTTACATCCGCTTAGAGATTTTTGTAATCCTCTGGGAGGTTTCTAATTCTCAGATTTGATCTTCTTGACCGGTTCTCCAAGTCTTCCACCTGCTCTTCAAGCTTTTTGATATATATAGCGTGGTCTAGCAAGGTGTGTTTGATTTAGGGGATTTCTTCCATGATGTCATCAATTTTGTTCTCCAGTTCTGTTGTTCTCCCCCCTATTTCTCTTATATCCTTCTTGAGGTCATGTATTGCAGTTTTCAGCTCCTCATGGAAGAAGGATTTGATTTGGGTTAACAGTTTGTTGTTTGGGATATCTTTTCCCGATGAGTTATCTTCTTCTGTTGATTCTGCCTCAGTGTGTTGTTTCGTTGGAGAGGTAACTTTATCTATGAATTTAAGTTTAAGTTGTGACTTGGATAAGCAGTCCTTTACTGTTTGATTCCTGTTCTTTATCTTGTAAGATATCTCCTTTCAGATATTATACTGAAAAATGTATCTGGAATATAGATGAATTGATAGTACTTCGCCTTGTTTCTCCTTTGCTCACCTCACCTCCCTCCCCTCATCCACCAGGTTTGCAATATTATTAATTTAACTTCTAGGTAGCATTCTGACTACTAATGTCCTCAATGTCTCTCTGAGACCTCTCCAGGTTGAATTTTTATACACTTAACCAAGCATTACAGGATTTGTGTATCTCACTGAAATTTGCATTTAGTTCTTGATGTCTCAGGGCCTGCCGTTCTAGTGTCAACGTGACAAAGTTTGCCACAGAAAGTCTCTCTAAATGTGTCCCGATCTCGCCTAGACAAGGTGCAGTATCGGGTTAGTGAGGTATAAGATGTTGTCTGCTGTGACTGTCTTAGAACTGCTAAAGTTCAGGACCCCGAATCTAGTGCTAGCAACTTCTCATGCTCTGTTACTATTAAGCATATAATTAATTATCCTGTAAGTTCTAGTTGCTCTCCTCTTTGTAATCTCCCCCAAGTGACTCTCTCCTGTGCTGCAGGGAATGTTCCGGATATAATACAAACCCACCCTCAGTGTAGATTTTTGTTATATAGTGGGATAGTGAGTGGATATGCAGATTAACTATGATAGTATTAAGGCCTCTAAAATGGCGACTTTCTCCCCACTCACCCTTATTTTGCTGAATCCTGATGTAGTTTTTATAGATGTTATGTGGCTTCCAGTCGCTATATCTCCGCTCGATCTCTTCAGCTTTCACTCCCAGGCAATAATTCCTGAGGCCTCCTCTGCCCCATTGATTGTAATATCCTCCGGTTAGCTGCCCACCTTTGTTAGCTGGTTGGATGGTAGGGACCTGGTTTCTGATGGTTTTGTCCCTTTGCTGTAAGTCCTCCGGCCCGGGGTAGGCCGCATCCACGGACTTTCCTAGTTTCGGCCTGGTCCTGTGAACCAGACCGCACTAAAGTTGCTCAAAAACGTCTGAAATTTACCCACCTGCTTCCCAGATGTGTTTAGAAGCGCACAGAGCTTGATATTCAGTTCTTTTAATTCTAGGAATTAGTTTAAAGATAATTATTTATTTACTTTTTCCCGGAGCTCTAGCTAAATGCTTCCTCTCAGCTTGCTGGCTAGCTCCGCCCCCAACCTCCACCATGTTTGACTGTAGGGACTGTATTGTCTTCTTTAAAAGTCTAATTTCTTTTTCTGAAAACAGTAGAATGATGAGCTTTACCAAAAAGCTTTAATTTTATTTCATCTGTCCCCTGCATATTCTTCCAAAAGGATTTTGGCTTCCTCAGGTAAGTTTTGACAAACTCCAATCTGGCTTTTTAATGTTTCTGTGTCAGCAGTAGGGTCCTCCTGGGTCTCCTACCATAGCGTCCCTTTTTATTCATATGGAAATGTATAGTGCAAGCTGACACATTTGTACCCTGTGCCTGAAGGTTAGCTTGAATTTGAAAAATCCTTCATTGCAATCTTTGATAATTTTTTATCTTTCATCCACGTCCAGGGAAATTAGCTACAGTGCCATGGGCTGTTAACTTCTTGTGAATGTTGTGCACAGTGGACACAGGAACATTAAGATCTCTGGAGATGGACTGTAAACTTGAGCTTGTCCATGCTTTTCCACAATATTTGTTCTCAAATCCTCAGATAACTCTTTACTGCTCTTTCTTTTCTCCATGCTCAGTGTGGCACACAGAGACACACAACAGAAAGGTTGAGTCAATTTTACACCATTTTAACTGGTTGCCGGTGAGATTTTTTTTATATTGTCAGCACCTGTTAATTGATACAGGTGAGTTTAATTACAAATTATAGGAGCATCACAAACTTGGAATGCAATTATTTCTTACATTTAGGGAAGGTGCCAATAATTTTGTCCAGTTCATTTTTGGAGTTTTGCGTGGAGTGTGTCAGATTTGGCTATTTTTTCTCCACTTTTTTTGTGTCATACCAATACAAACAAAAGAAATAAACATGAGAATGACAAAACATTTGTAATTGCAACACTTTTCTGGGCGAAGTTGTGCATTATCTGAAAGAAATGCAGGGGTGCCAATATTTTTGATCATGACTGTATATCCTGAGGTATGAGTTCACATGGAGGCCTGGTCAGGGGAATCTTCAGGTCTTTAAAGCAGCATTAAAAGGCCAAATGCTACACTAGTAAATTCTGAAGAGACCAGCATTCTGTTGGGTGCTAGGGCATCAGGATGAAAGGTGTATAGTCCCTTGGAAGCTTCACAATCCATAACAAGAGGTGTGTAGGGAGAAGTGTATTTTTCTTCACATAAGCTGAGTTATTAATAAGAGCTGGTAACCTCACATAGGTACTGCAGAGATGAAAAAGTGTACAGTATGCTTTAACAGAGATCTCTTAGTCTATTCAACCTCCATGTGAGGAATGTGCCAGAATACCTTGCGGTCCAGCTAGGATGGCAATTAAAAGTATGTTAAAGCCACTCACACCCACAGATCTTCTCCACTTACTTATTGTAATCTTGTACTCTGGGAACTCTGCAGGGTGATGAAGGTCCTGATGTCTATGTAAGGCCGTAGTATTGTAGCCTATCAAGCCACACACCTGTATTGCCTGCAACGGCCTACACTGCCTCTTTTATTGCCCCGGTGTTGTGTCAAAACTGGTAAATGTAATTTAATGTAAACACTGCACTTTATATAATAAATAATAAACTTCTAAATAAACTGCTTTTCGAAGCTGTTAGCTGTTTATCCCGAGAGGCAGTGTATTTAGAAGTTTATTATTTACTATACAGGGAGTGCAGAATTATTAGGCAAGTTGTATTTTTGAGGATTAATTTTATTATTGAACAACAACCATGTTCTCAATGAACCCAAAAAACTCATTAATATCAAAGCTGAATATTTTTGGAAGTATTTTTTTTTTTTTTTTTTAGTTTTAGCTATTTTAGGGGGATATCTGTGTGTGCAGGTGACTATTACTGTGCATAATTATTAGGCAACTTAACAAAAAACAAATATATACCCATTTCAATTATTTATTTTTACCAGTGAAACCAGTATAACATCTCAACATTCACAAATATACATTTCTGACATTCAAAAAAAAAAAAAAAAAAAAATCAGTGACCAATATAGCCACCTTTCTTTGCAAGGACACTCAAAAGCCTGCCATCCATGGATTCTGTCAGTGTTTTGATCTGTTCACCATCAACATTGCGTGCAGCAGCAACCACAGCCTCCCAGACACTGTTCAGAGAGGTGTACTGTTTTCCCTCCTTGTAAATCTCACATTTGATGATGGACCACAGGTTCTCAATGGGGTTCAGATCAGGTGAACAAGGAGGCCATGTCATTAGATTTTCTTCTTTTATACCCTTTCTTGCCAGCCACGCTGTGGAGTACTTGGACGCGTGTGATGGAGCATTGTCCTGCATGAAAATCATGTTTTTCTTGAAGGATGCAGACTTCTTCCTGTACCACTGCTTGAAGAAGGTGTCTTCCAGAAACTGGCAGTAGGACTGGGAGTTGAGCTTGACTCCATCCTCAACCCGAAAAGGCCCCACAAGCTCATATTTGATGATACCAGCCCAAACCAGTACTCCACCTCCACCTTGCTGGCGTCTGAGTCGGACTGGAGCTCTCTGCCCTTTACCAATCCAGCCACGGGCCCATCCATCTGGCCCATCAAGACTCACTCTCATTTCATCAGTCCATAAAACCTTAGAAAAATCAGTCTTGAGATATTTCTTGGCCCAGTCTTGACGTTTCAGCTTGTGTGTCTTGTTCAGTGGTGGTCGTCTTTTCTCAGTTCATGGGCAGTTATTTTGCGCCTTGGTTTTTCCACACGCTTCTTGCGACCCTGTTGACTAATTTGAATGGAACGCTTGATTGTTCGATGATCACGCTTCAGAAGCTTTGCAATTTTAAGAGTGCTGCATCCCTCTGCAAGATATCTCACTATTTTTTACTTTTCTGAGCCTGTCAAGTCCTTCTTTTGACCCATTTTGCCAAAGGAAAGGAAGTTGCCTAATAATTATGCACACCTGATATAGGGTGTTGATGTCATTAGACCACACCCCTTCTCATTACAGAGATGCACATCACCTAATATGCTTAATTGGTAGTAGGCTTTCGAGCCTATACAGCTTAGAGTAAGACAACATGCATAAAGAGGATGATGTGGTCAAAATACTCATTTGCCTAATAATTCTGCACTCCCTGTATAAAGTGTAGTGTTTACATCAGTGGGCGGAGTTATGGAAATTGCCGATCACCAGTTTTGACAATAACCAGTTTCGACACAACACTGGTCAGGCTCCGACCCCCGGCTCTAAACTTTTTTATTCTTTAAAAACAAATGTTTGCATTTGTTCTAATTTTAGACACACACTTTCCATTTTGTCTATCGGAATCAAACTTTGAATGAAAATTTTGAATAGAACAATTATTATAAAACAAACATTTGTTCTACTATTTGAATGTCAATAAAAAAAATCAAAAGATACTTATGTGTAAACAATATTTCTATGTACTTGTAAAGAGACATAAAGGTTCATTTTATGAAAAGCATTGTTTTTAAATATATTTTCACTTGAAAATTGCTCACTTTAAAAAAATATTTGTAGTTTTAATTGAATATTCAAATGTTACAAATCATAACTTTAACTTTTGTTCAAACGAAACATGTAGTTAGTATAATTATAATAAATTAAACCTTTGTCCTACTATTTAAAAAAATAAAAACCCATAAATTTGCTCATATGGATATGAAACCCAAAGATTTTGATTAGCGATTACAAAAGAGCATATCATTTTTTTTTTAAAAGTTTCCAATTTACTTCATTTATCAAATTGGCTTTGTTCCCATGGTATTCTTAGCGGAACAGATACTTATTTTGTGTCCGGAGCACAATATGGCAGGAATGAGTGCTGCCATCTATTGCTCTTGCAAATAGATAACATTCTTGCAAAATTGCTGCCATATAGTGCTCCCAACATGGACTGGCTGCTGAGCTTATGTTCCTGCTTTTGAACAAAAGATACCAGGAGAACAACGAAAATTAGTTAATAAAAGTAAATTAGAAAGTTGTTTAAAATTGCATCCTCTCTGCAAGAAAAAAAAGGGTTTCATGTCTCTTTATAAAATATCTATGTAATTTTAAAGACACAGAAAGGATGAATTAACTTTATTAAAATCATTTTTGCAATATATTTCTCTTTACAAAATATTTACTTTAAAGTTATCGCTGCTTCCCAACATGACTGCACACATGCTTGAAGTACTCATCACATGATGTCATCGGCACTAGGTGCATGTGGGTTAATGATATTGTTTATATTGCTTTAAAACCATGACCGACTGACATGGAATCCTGTAACTGCCCATATGACAAATCAATCACATTCTATCATCAACCTTATCAAGACAGATCTATTTTTTACCATGGATCCATAATGACATAAGGCTGTTCTGCATTTTGCTCTCCCCCCTACAGATGTATGCGTTAATGTGAATCTACAGAGAACTGTTCTTTTTATAGATGAAACCTGAGCTCTGCTTGTACGAATGGAGAGAGAAGAATTTGGCAGTGCTCCCTGTCTCAATTTTCCCCAGCCACTACTGTCAAGCTATCATCCTATAACAGTTTCAGTGAAGCATTATATTTGGATGAAAACCTAGATTTTTGTGCAGAATGCAAAATTCACATAGAGATGTACAGCTGGGCACAGGGGCAGGGGGAGTCTCAACTAGACCTGTTCAACCAGAATTAAAGGGACAGTCAAATCCAAAAAAACCTTATATGATTCAAATAGGGCATGTCATTTGAAACAACTTTCCAATTTACTTTTATCACCAATTTTGCTTTGTTTTCATATGCCTAGATTTAGAGTTCTGCGTTAGCTGTCAAAACCAGCGTTAAGGGCTCCTAACGCTGCTTTTTACCGCCCGCTGGTATTTAGAGTCAGCCAGGAAAGGGTCTAATGCTCACTTTCCAGCCGTGACTTTTCCATACCGCAGATCCCCTTACGCCAATTGCGTATCCTATCTTTTCAATGGGATCTTCCTAATGCCGGTATTTAGAGTCTTGGCTGAAGTAAGCGTTAGAACTCTAACGTCAAAACTCCAGCCGCAGAAAAAAGTCAGGAGTTAAGAGCTTTCTGGCCTAACACCGTTTCATAAAGCTCTTAACTACTGTGCTCTAAAGTACACTAACACCCATAAACTACCTATGTACCCCTAAACCGAGGTCCCCCCACATCGCCGCCACTCTAATAAAAATTTTAACCCCTAATCTGCCAACCACACACCGCCGCCACCTACATTATCCCTATGTACCCCTAATCTGCTGCCCCTAACATCGCCGACACCTACATAATATTTATTAACCCCTAATCTGCCCCCCCCCAACGTCGCCGCTACCTTACCTACACTTATTAACCCCTAATCTGCCGACCGGACCTCGCCACCACTATAATAAATGTATTAACCCTTAAACTGCCTCACTCCCGCCTCGCAAACCCTATAATAAATTTTATTAACCCCTAATCTGCCCTCCCTAACATCGCCGCCACCTAACTTCAAGTATTAACCCCTAATCTGCCTAAAGCTAAGTCTAACCCTAACCCTAACACCCCCCTAACTTAAATATAATTTAAATCTAACTAAATAAATTATTTCTTATTAAATAAATTAATCCTATTTACTTACCTGTAAAATAAACCCTAATATAGCTACAATATAACAAATAATTATATTGTAGCTATTTTAGCATTTATATTTATTTTACAGGCAACTTTGTATTTATTTTAACTAGGTACAATAGCTATTAAATAGTTATTTACTATTTAATAGCTACCTAGTTAAAATAATTACAAAATTACCTGTAAAATAAATCCTAACCTAAGTTACAATTAAACCTAACACTACACTATCAATAAATTAATTAACTAAACTACCTACAATTACCTACAATTAAATCAACTAAACTAAATTACAAAAAAAACAAACACTAAATTACAAAAACAAACAAACACTAAATTACAAAAAATTAAAAAAGATTACAAGAATTTTAAACTAATTACACCTACTCTAAGCCCCCTAAAAAAAATAACAAAGCCCCCAAAATAAAAAAATGCCCTACCCTATTCTAAAATAAAAAGTTAACAGCTCTATTACCTTACCAGCCCTTAAAAGGGCTTTTTGGGGGGCATGCCCCAAAGAAATCAGCTCTTGTGCCTGTAAAAAAAAGCATACAATACCCCCCCAACATTACAACCCACCACCCACATACCCTTAATCTAACCCACCCAAACCCCCCTTAAAAAACCTAACACTAAGCCCCTGAAGATCTCCCTACCTTGTATTCACCCTGCCTTGTATCACCGATCCGTCCAGAAGAGGGTCCGAAGTCTTCATCCTATCCGGCAAGAAGAGGTCCTCCAGAGGGTCCGAAGTCTTCATCCTATCCGGCAAGAAGAGGTCCTCCAGAGGGTCCAAAGTTTTCATCCAGGCGGCATCTTCTATCTACTTCCATCCGGAGCGGAGCGGGTCCATCTTGAAGCAGCCGACGCGGAGCCATCCTTCCTCACCGACGGACTAACGACGAATGAAGGTTCCTTTAAATGATGTCATCCAAGATGGCGTCCCTCAAATTCCGATTGGCTGATAGGATTCTATCAGCCAATCGGAATTAAGGTAGGAAAAATCTGATTGGCTGATTGAATCAGCCAATCAGATTCAAGTTCAATCCGATTGGCTGATTGGATCAGCCAATCAGATTTTTCCTACCTTAATTCCGATTGGCTGATAGAATCCTATCAGCCAATTGGAATTCGAGGGACGCCATCTTGGATGACGTCATTTAAAGGAACCTTCATTCATCGTTAGTCCATTGGTGAGGAAGGATGGCTCCGCGTCGGCTGCTTCAAGATGGACCCGCTCCGCTCCGGATGGATGAAGATAGAAGATGCCGCCTGGATGAAGACTTTGGACCCTCTGGAGGACCTCTTCTTGCCGGATAGGATGAAGACTTCGGACCTTCTGGAGGACCTCTTCTTGCCGGATAGGATGAAGACTTCAGACCCTCTTCTGGATGGATCAGTGATACCCGGCTTGGTGAATACAAGGTAGGGAGATCTTCAGGGGCTTAGTGTTAAGTTTTTTAAGGGGGGTTTAGGTGGGTTAGATTAGGGGTATGTGGGTGGTGGGTTGTAATGTTGGGGGGGTATTGTATGCTTTTTTTTTACAGGCAAAAGAGCTGATTTCTTTGGGGCATGCCCCGCAAAAAGCCCTTTTAAGGGCTGGTAAGGTAATAGAGCTGTTAACTTTTTATTTTAGAATAGGGTAGGGCATTTTTTTATTTTGAGGGGCTTTGTTATTTTTTTAGGGGGCTTAGAGTAGGTGTAATTAGTTTAAAATTCTTGTAATCTTTTTTATTTTTTTGTAACTTAGTGTTTGTTTGTTTTTGTAATTTAGTGTTTTTTTTTGTAATTTAGTTTAGTTGATTTAATTGTAGGTAATTGTAGGTAGTTTAGTTAATTAATTTATTGATAGTGTAGTGTTAGGTTTAATTGTAACTTAGGTTAGGATTTATTTTACAGGTAATTTTGTAATTATTTTAACTAGGTAGCTATTAAATAGTAAATAACTATTTAATAGCTATTGTACCTAGTTAAAATAAATACAAAGTTGCCTGTAAAATAAATATAAATGCTAAAATAGCTACAATATAATTATTTGTTATATTGTAGCTATATTAGGGTTTATTTTACAGGTAAGTATTTAGCTTTAAATAGGATTAATTTATTTAATAAGAAATAATTTATTTCGTTAGATTTAAATTATATTTAACTTAGGGGGGTGTTAGGGTTAGATTTAGCTTTAGGGGTTAATACATTTATTAGAGTAGCGACGAGGTCCGGTCGGCAGATTAGGGGTTAATAAGTGTAGGTAAGGTAGCAGCGACGTTGGGGGGGGCAGATTAGGGGTTAATAAATATAATGTAGGTGTCGGCGACGTTGGGGGCAGCAGATTAGGGGTTCATAGGGATAACGTAGGTTGTAGAGGTGTCCGGAGCGGCAGATTAGGGGTTAATAATAAAATGCAGGGGTCAGCGATAGCGGGGGCGGCAGATTAGGGGTTAATAAGTGTAAGGTTAGGGGTGTTTAGACTCGGGGTACATGTTAGGGTGTTAGGTGCAGACTTAGAAACTGTTTCCCCATAGGAATCAATGGGGCTGCGTTAGGAGCTGAACGCTGCTTTTTTGCAGGTGTTAGGTTTTTTTTAAGCTCAAACTGCCCCATTGTTTCCTATGGGGAAATCGTGCACAAGCACGTTTTTCAAGCTGGCCGCTACCGTAAGCAACGCTGGTGTTTAGAGTTGAAGTGGCGGTAAATTATGCTCTACGCTCCCTTTTTGGAGCCTAACGCAGCCCTTCAGAGAACTCTAAATACCAGCGTTATTTAAAAGGTGCGGGGGGAAAAAAACACGCGTAGCTAACGCACCCCTTTGGCCGCAAAACTCTAAATCTAGCCGATAGTATTCTTAGTTGAAAGCTAAACCTAGGAGGTTCATATGCTAATTTCTTAGTCCTTGAAGGCCGCCTCTAATCTAAATACATTTTGACAGCTTTTCACCACTAGAAGGCGTTAGTTCATGTGTTTCATATAGACATCATTGAGCTCATGCACGTGAATTTTCTGAGGAGTGAGCACTGATTGGTTAAAATGCGTCAGTCAAAATAACTTAAATAAGTGGGCAGTCTGTAGAGGCTTAGATACAAGGTAATTACAGAGGTAAAACGTATATTAATATAACTGTGTTGGTTATGCAAAACTGGTGAATGGTTTATAAAGGGATTATTTATCTTTTAAAACAACAAATATTCTGGTTTTGACTGTCCCTTTAAGCAAAATACATACTGAATGAATTGTAGTATGTTTTCTACAGTTGTCTCATCCATCACAACACATTATATCACAGTCTAAATTATTGTCAAAGCCATAATGTCACTTTCATGGTTTCTTGTGCTGCTAAGAAGTACATTTTGCAGTGTGAAATCTGTTGCACTTTGAATCTTATAGCTAGATTATTTCACAAAATAGAGACATACACAGTAGAATTGAATAACAATAGGATATTAGATATGGTGGTTAGATCACTGCTGTCTGTTGTTCATTTTATACATTACTGATAGTTTGTTTCTAGAAGTTAGTTTGCTTAAAGGGCCATAATACCCAAATGTTTAAACACTTGAAAGTGATGCAGTATAGCTGTAAAAAGCTGACTAGAAAATATCACCTGAACATCTCTATGTAAAAAAGAAAGATATTTTACCTCAAAAGTTTCTCAGTAGCCACATTCCATTGTAAAGGACTTCTAAGCAGCATATCAGTATGTCTGTCCCGGGACAGCCGAAGGGTTGAGCCTCGTGCACTCTCATATT
Source organism: Bombina bombina (assembly GCF_027579735.1). Lineage (NCBI taxonomy): Eukaryota > Metazoa > Chordata > Amphibia > Anura > Bombinatoridae > Bombina > Bombina bombina. Next base: position 179,650,405 of record NC_069506.1, on the reverse strand, counting down.
ATTTCCCTATTCAGTGTAAGGAAATTTACAATGAAATCTCATGAGAGTTAAGTAAAATCTCATGAGATCACAGTAAAAGAGTTCATGACCTCCACACTGCGGATGCTGATTGGCTGCTGTTCATTTCTTCAATTTTTTTTAATTTTTTTTTTTTACCTGCAGCTGGGCTACTGCTGAGTATAACTTTTTACACAGAACTTACTCTGCTGAGCTGAGGAAATTGTGAGGTAAAATATCTTCCTTTTTTACATAGAGATGCTGAGGTGATATTTTCCTGTCAGCTTTTTACAGTTATACTGCATCAGTTTCAAGTGATTTAGCATATGAGTATTATGTCCCTTTAAATATTTTTTTTTCTAAAAGGGCAACATAACTGATGTTTGAGTCTGGACTCTTGGAGATAATATTGCTGATAACCGCTCTGCTGTAAAGTGAGGTGAGTTTGCTGGTCTTAAGTGGGAAAGTAAAGGAGGAGGAGAACATGGTAAGACAATCTGGTCAATAGGTTATTAGAAGCAAATTAATGCAAAAAGGTTAGAACCAGAGAACTAGAGAAATGCTAAGTAGTGGCTACTCAATACAAGTCAACAGGTCAAGGGGTGAGGCACATAGCCTGGCTTGTTAGAGTTGTACTGGGTAAAAAAGAAGGCCAAGATACAAGGGATGAAATGTTATGGGGTTGATGATTGTGTCTGGTCACAATAAAGTAGCCACAAAAATGCCAACAACAATCTCATGGTTAAAATGTTGTGGATCACAAGTGTCACCACTGACAATCTCAGTTGAAGGTGAGTGTTGTGACATTTATTATTTAAAATGTTCTCCCCTTTAAAGTGTTTCCAATAATTAATTCCCCCCCCCTGAAAGAGTCTATTACATTGTTTATAAATAGCTACTTTGGGCTCAATTTATTATATCCCGGCATACGCTGTCGGCATACACTGTTGGCATTTAACATTGCACAATCATTTCTTGTGAAATGCTTGTGCAATGCCGCCCCCTGCACATTTACGGCCAATTGGCTGCTAGCTGAGGGTGTTAATCATCCTGATCATATCTAAAAGGTGGCGGACAAGTTAAGGAGCAGCGGTCTTACGACCACTGCTTCTTAAATGCTGTTTGCTGCGAGCCAGAAACAGGTGGAGAAAGCAGCATCCTCTGCTTATTAAATCTCCCCCTTATCTTTATTTTGTCATTTGAAATAGCTGATTTGCCTTATGAAACCACCATGTAAACTGAAAAAGTCAGAACATCAGTATTTACTATAGAAAATAAATGTTAACAGAAGGCAGACAAAGTTACCCTCCTGGTGGTGGGGGATAGGAAAGATAGAGCCCAGGTCATTTGTCCATTTAGCAGCCTTGAATACAATTCTGATTATCCTAACTCTGTGACAGAATAATCTAGATTTTATTAAAGAGACAGAGATGAGTATTTTGATTATATATTTTCCTTTACTGCACAGACAGCATTTTAACTAAAAGTATAAATTACAGAAAAAATAAAGAAAACAATGAATACAACATAGAGACCAATGAGAGCAAAGCTTGAGAGGTCAGAGAAATAAATGACTAATGACAGAAATCCAAATATCCATAAAGTGACCAGTAAGTAACCACTCCTCCTCTTTGATCTTTGATGCGAAATACTCCAAACATATTCAGAGAAAGAAATAACAAAAGTCCCAATAACATGAGGCTTAAAAACATCAACAGGAAAAATGAAAAAGATGATTGATTGAAGGATAACAATCTTCTTGAACCCGAATAACTTGTAAACTTGCTTGAAGAAGTATCAAGTCTAGTAGAATTTGATTGAAGGATATTCATGTTCAACTTAGAAATTTCCTTGGAATCCTGTAGTAGAGCTTGACACTGAAAAAACAAAAGTAAAGATTAATATATCAGATATAAATTATTTGTAAACCACAAGGAGGGAAAAAATGATATAATCAGTGGAGGGAAAATACTCGTCTCTGTCTCGTTAATAAAATCTAGATTATTCAGTCACAGAGTTAGGATAATCGGAATTTTATTGCTAGGACAGAGACTCCTATTTTGCTAGTTTAAAGTAAAATAAAATAAAATGAATTAAGATACTAAATGAAACGGGATAGAGTGAATAGGTTTGAAATAAAATTGTCTGAATACCAATCAGCAGCATTCAGAATATCCTGAGGAGAGGCAGATCTAGAAAAACTTTAGAAGCTGAAGCTCCTTTAATAGAATGGGAAGAAAATTATTATCTACACCTGCTTGGGTCATACCCATTTAACCCATCTACTAGGAGAAGAAACAGGTAAATGGGGTAAAGCATAAGAAATAAGAAGTTGATTATGAGAAGATCTAAAAGGTAAGGTTCTGCGTTCATATACTTTAAGACAAAGAACCACACAAAGTTTTGGGTGTTCAGAAAAATAAGGATAAAAAATAGAAGAGGATAAAGTTTTAGTTCTACGAGAAATAGAAGAAATTACTCCTTGAGGAGAAAAACACTTCAAATTAAAATCAATAGCTTTAACATCAGATACACGTTTACAGGATAAAAGGCATAATAACGTAGTCAAATTAACAGTAAGTTATTTAAGGGAAATAATTTCATTATCAGGCTATGAATTAAAAAGAGAGATTACGAAATCTACATCCCAAAAGAAAGAATATTTGGAAGATGGAGGACGTTTTAGACAAATAGATTTCAAAAGTCTGCAAATAGTAGGATCTTGACCAATAGGAACATTGTGAAGTAATTTATGCCCAGCAGAAATACCTGATTTAGCAACATTAATAGACCTGTAAGCCAATCCATCTTGAAAAAGTGAAGATAAATAATTTATAACCTCACTCAAAGGTGCTGAAATGGGATCCAGGTGTCTAGTATTGCACCAACCAGATCATTTAAGCCAGGGGGATAAATAACATTTCTTGGTTCCAGGGGCCCAAGAGTCTTGAAGGAGGTGTTTAGCTTCCTCGGATAATCCTTCACCAGACTAGGAACCCCTGAAACATCCAAGCAATAAGATGTATTTTGTCTTGAAGAACTAGAGGATGGAATTGACCGGAAGGATCTGTGAGAAGATCTGACTGATTTGGTAATAGAATTGGATGAAGGAATGACAACTCTAGAAGAAGAGGATACCATACTTGGGTTTACCAAAATGGGGTTATTATTAAGAGGGAGATCTGTTGACGTTTGACAAAGAGAAGAGTTAGAAGAATCATTGAAAAGGGAGGGAAGGCATAAGCTCCTGAATTCGGCCACTGTAGAAAAACATCTTTTGCTAGAGCTTGAGGATCTGGTCTTCAACTGAAGTAAGGAAATATCTGATGATTAATTTGGGAAGCAAATAGGTCTATTGAAAACGGACCCCTTAGAGATTGAATTCTTTGAAATATTAACAAATTTATCTTAATCGCTGAAATCTGTAAGGTATCTGGATCCCTAGTCTGCCATCTGATTGTTTAGACCCAGAATATATTCTGCTTGAATAGATATATTCTGAGATAAACAGTTGTGAATGAAAAACTTGGCTAAATCTGATAAAACTTTTGAAGCAGTACCCCCTAAACGATTGATATAATGAACTGCAGAGATGTTGTCTATCCAAAACAGAACAGTTATAGGATAACTATGTTGCACAAAACTTTGAACTGCAAAAGCTCCTCCTAAAAGCTCTAAACAATTGATATGAAGTTGTTTCTCTGAAAGAGACCATTTTCCTCCTGTAATTTGGGAACCACATCTTGTACCCCAACCCAACCTGATTTGCTTGCATCTGACTCAAATCTGGGGTACTTCCGAAAATTGCCTTCCCATTCCATGCTTCTATATTTACAAGCCACCAATTCAATTCTTCCATAGCTTCCTTGGATAAAGACATTTTGTGATGATAGGAAAAACCTTTCCGAAGATAATACATTTTTAATTTTTGCTGGGCTCTGTAATGAAGAGGAGCTGGAAAGATTGCTTGAATGGAAGAAGAAAGGAGACCAATGACTCTAGCTAAAAGACGGATAGGAAATGAATCCTTCTTGAGAAGGTAAAACATTTCTTTCTTGATTCTTTTGATCTTTTAATGAGGAAAACTGAGGGTAATTGAAATAGTATATATATTGAAACCTAGGAAAACCAAATTCTGGGAAGGAAATAAAGCAGATTTTTTTAAATTGATGATGACACCTAAACGTTGGAGAAGGTGAATAGTCAGGGATAACTGATTCTTCAGAATAAGAGGAGATTGGTGAATAAGAAGAATATTGTCTAAATAAAATATTAGAAAAATTCCTCTTTTCCTTAACCAAGCTGTGACTGACTTCAAAATCTTTGTAAATGCCCAAGAAGCTGAAGAAAGACCAAAAGGGAGACAAGAAAATTGCCAAAGGGAATCTTTCCAAAGGAACTTTAGGTATTTCCTGAAATCTGAATAAATAGGGACTAAAACTATACTTTAGGTCTAGTCTTACAAGCCAATCTTTGTTGTAAAGAAAATATCTTAGAAGATGTATACCTTCCATCTTGAAGTAGTTGAAAATCAGGGATTGATTTAAATTCCTTAAATTTATGACAGGACAGAAGGATCCTTCTTTCTTTTTTACAAGAAACATGTTGCTAATAAAAGAGTCTTTTGGAGAAGGGGCAAGTTGTATAGCATTCTTTTTTATAAGATCGGAAATTTCTATGTCTAAAAGAATTTGATCTTCGTGTGAAATTTTTAATGGCGTAGGGAAATCATTTTTGAAAGGAGTTTGAATAAAATCCAAGGGAATGCCGGACACCGCCTGAAGAACTCATGGATCTGATCTGTTGTTATTTTTTGCCATTCTGTTATAAATAGCATAAGTCTGCCAAATATTTTTAGATCAGAAAAATCTGTGAAAAGAAAGGAAGGGTCTCCTGGAAGTTCTGAATCTGAATGATCTGTTGACCGACATCCTTGGTCTTGATGGAAAAAAGTTTGCATGAGTGGAAGTGGAGGGGGCAAGTTTATTGAAATGAGATGTGGAGATGTTTGAATAGCAGCTAGAAAATCGGTCTTCCTTTTCCAGCCCTGTTGAAAACCCTTTGAGGCTGATGAGACTAGTAAAACATTTTTCTCGTGTTTGTTTTAAATCCATTGAGAGAATTAAACATATTTACAGAAGAACTTAACTGCTGAAGCCCAGCATCACCAAATAATAATCCATCTGCTTTGGGCCCCATCTCTGTAGATGCGAAATCTGTGATATTAGGATCTATGCATCTTAGAATTAACCTTCTCCTTTGGGTAGTAAGGGAGGTGTTAGCATCTCTTAAGAGATAAACCATTCTTTGGATCCATTCCCTGGTAGTATAAGGGTCTAACATGGAGTTACTGGAAATGGCCTCTTCTGAAAACTCAAAGAGCTTTGTAACTGGGTCTAAAGTATCAAGAAGTTTGTCCTGACAAGATTTAAGAACCTGTGAGGACCCCTTCTAAGGTTAGCATTTATATTACTAATACATTTTAATAAATTAGAATCAATATTAGGGGCTAAGTGGGTATTATGTGGAAGTTTAGGGGGGGCATTCCGCTCTTAAAGTACTTTTTGTCTTTTTTGAAAGGGGCTTACGGATATAATAATCAAAAAATGTTGAAACTCTTCTAGAGGGTCTCCACTGTGTAGATCTAGGATGTTGTAACTTGTTAGGATCAGTATAGGGCTCTCTTAAATTATCAATAATTTTTATTTTCTTAGATAAACTTTTTGATCTTTTGGGTTTGGGAGAGTCTTCAGATGAAGATGAAATTAATTTATCAAGAGAATACTGGGAAAAAGGTTCTCTAGAAAATTCTTCAGAATCCAAATCACATTTTTCAATTTGCATGTTAGATGCATCAAAATTATCAGATGAGTCTGACTGAATAATAATTTCCTTTTTCTGGAAAGTCTCTTTTTAAAAACAACATTAATATCATATTTCTGAGTCTGAACGTGGCTGGCGTGACTTAACTCTCTTATTTTTATCATGAGAAATAGATTTAGCAGCGTGTTTAGACAAATGATTTTAGTCTTAGAGGTATATTTATCAATGTGCGAGCAGACATGATACGAAGTAGCTTATCATGTCCGCTGCACATCGATAATTGCTGACAGCATATGCTGTCGACATTTAACATTGCACCAGCAGTTCTTGTGAACTGCTGGTGCAATGCTGTCCCATGCAGATTCGCAGCCAATCGTCTGCTAGCAGGGGGTGTCAATCAACCCTATCGTATTCATTCGGGTTGATTTCTGTCCGCCACCTCAGATCAGGGGGACAAGTTATGGAGCAGCTGTCTTTAGACCGCTGCTTCATAACTTCTGTTTCCGGCGAGCCTTCAACTCCATACAGGGCTTAATAACTATGCCCCATAGAGGTAGTTTTTCTGGGAATTGAATCCCTCATCTCATTTACAGAATTGATTACTGATTGAAATTGTAACATCTGCTGCTTGTATGGCTCTAAAGAGCTGTTAATAATTTCCCTGACAGATTTCTCTGAATATTGGGATTTATTATCATCAGGCATTGTAAAATAAAATATTATCTATAAATATTATTGAAATATTAAGCTAAAATAATTAATACAATTAAATATATAAAAAACGAACTAAATATTTTTTTGCAGGTAAAATAAAGTCTCAAAAGAAAGAAATACCTGTCTCAAACAGAGGGCAACAGAAAAAAAAACATTTTTCTAAGTAAAAGATACAAAAGTTATGTAATGATATAACTTGTATATAATTTGTAATCGTTTTAACTGACAAACTTAGGGGGATATTTATCAAAGAGTCAACTGATAATATGCTGGAATCCCATGTCGTATTTGACGCGAGATTGATCAGTCGTAGTTAACAAAGCGTCAAGATTGTCAAATGTTGAAATGTGTGACAAGATATACGCTCCCGCGATCTCAATCCAACGCAGATCGATGCTTGCGTCATTACAGATGTTTCGAATTCACATTGGACTCTATTTGACCCTTTTCAAAATTTATCAAACATTTAATAGGTGCGCTCGCGGCTATTCCGACGCAGCGTACCTAGTTTTCAATCCGCCACCCTTGAGGCCGCGGATGCCATAGAAATCAATGGGAGTCTGAAAACACAGAAAGCTTATGTTCAATGCTGCAAGAGAATGAAGTATATTACATAATAAAAGTAATTTAGAAACTTTATTTAAATTGTATACCCTTTCTAAATCAAACAATATTATTGCTTCACATTTGGTGCACTAGTAGATATAGAGATAACAATTAAAAATACATTACTACTTATGGATTATGCTACAACTTTGTCTCTCATTACAAAGCAAGGGGACAATATTATTTCTCCAAATTAGCTGCAAAGTTTTGCCCCAAACTTGTTGCACTAATAAATATAGAGATAAAAAAGAAATAATATAGCTAACTTCCGTTTTGTTTTGTTTTTAAAAAATTTATTTGCACCATGTTTAAGCCATGTAATACAAGTCCCACTCTTCACTTTGCACCAAATTTGACGCAACACTTTTCGCACCAATTATGACTCAAACTCCTAAACAACCCACACACTAGTAAATTTTTCAACCACTTTTGATTGTAATATGCATAATCACGTGATTTATGACATCAGCCAATCTGATTGAAATATACATTTTAAACTATCACTAACAAATCAAATTGCTCGATACTTGTGCCATTGATCACTCATCCGAACTTGTAAGTGCCATTTGTTACATTGTGTTATATACTTTGAAAGTATGTATATGTGAAATTAGTATTACAGATAAATATTGATGCTGACATTAGGACATACAGTGAAATATTTTAGACAATGATTTTAAAATTCGACTTGATGTTTGATTCAATATAATCTTAAACTGATAGCTCAAAGGGATAGCCCACCTAACATTAAACTGTCATGATTCAGTTACAGCAGAAATTAAAATCACCTCTTTACTGTCATGCTATTTTCAGTGTATTTCTTCCTTCTTTTAAATTTCTTTTTCAGTAAGAAATGTCATCTTATATGCCAGTCTATTTTATAACACCTGTGTAGGGGTGGTTTTTAAAACTAGATTGCAATCAGGAGGGGTTACACAGGTACAGAGAGAAAACTGGCCCAGCTCTTAAAATTTCAATTGATTGCAAATAAATACTTAGATACCCTGATTCCTGCTCAGAATAATAATACATTTACACTATATACTTTTAGTGGTATAAATAAACACAGAGATATGAAAGACAACATTGTTTAGAACAAAAAAAGGAATCTAGGGTCATGTAAATATGTTTGCAAAAGATTTCTGACATAACACACACACACACACACACATATATATATATATATATATATATATATATATATATGTGCAAAGATATACGGTATGTACAAATTCTAGCATTAATAATCATTTATATAAAAAAACATGAGATACAAGCATATCATGACTTCTAGAAATACAAATACACATTCATTTATGTGAAAGTATCATATAACAAATAAATATAAAAATAACTTTCTATGAGATATTGTTTGTTGAAATATAAATCTAGCTATTGCTTGGACATTAACAGATGAAAAATAAAAGATAATCTTTAGAGAAATGGGCTTGTTCATGGACAGTAATGAAATAGTATAAATAAAGTTTTGAAAAAACTGAATAACCATGACATCGATGACTGTTCACAACAGTCCGATGCTCATTGCGCCGTACTTGACACGTGTGTTTTTGACATTTTTTTAATAAATAAGGGCATCGTATGTGGATCTGCGGCAGCATAGTCTGGCTCTGTCTGGCGAGCGTATTGACGCCGGTGAATGCACCAAGATTGATGCTTTGATAAATAACCCCACTATGTATCAAACCGCTCCAATCACTGCCTGAGGGGATAATGCGTCACACAAGATAGAGGCGTGACGATGATACTAGAGAAAAGAAAATGGCAGCCGCAACTGAGAATCGTTGCGCAGAAGAAGAGAAGCAGTGGAGGAAAGGATAAGTTAGAAGAAAACTGCAAACAGAAACCGGAAAGGGTAAAACAAGGAATAAAACTGAAATTTAGAAAGAACGGTTAGTTAGAAAAAACGATTAGACTAAAAACATACTAAATAACTAAAAACAAAAAAGCACAGAAAAATCAGCAGAATTAGTAAAAGGTGGAACAAGACAAAAGTAATATAAAAATAAGAAATAAAAAAATTCTCAAAATGAAAAATTCTCAAAAAATAGAAAGAAAATAAGAAACAAAAAAAGAAGTATATTAAGAACTAAAATAATAATAATAAGAGATTATGATAATAAATATATCTAAACCAGTTTATTAACACACAATACAAGGTAACTCTTCTGAGCAGCAAAAATCAAAGAGGAGGAGTGGCTACTTACTGGTCACTTTATGGATATTTGGTCATTTATTTCTTTGACCTCTCAAGCTTTGCTCTCATTGGTCTATATATTGTATTAATTGTTTTATTTGTTTTTTCCTTTAATTTATACTTTTCGTTAAAATGCTGTCTGTGCAGTAAAGGAAAAGATACAAGCAAAATAGGAGTCTCTGTCCTTGCAATAAAATTAACTCTTAACAGTGACTTGCCTGAGTTCTCTATCCGTTTAAGATTAGGACTAGGAATAGGGCTAGGATTAAGCAACTATTTTAACCATTCTGGGAAAGCAATGCATTACACTCTTCTCTGGCACCCAGTGGGTTAAAAGGAGTTTACTCCCCTAGTGTTGTATGCACATGGGACATTGCTACAGCCATGTTGTGTGCATAGTTACACTGTGACCACAGTAACATTTGGACTGCAATACTACAGCAAATACAACCAGAACTGACCATCAACAAGCCAAAAATCTTTTTATGATGTTAGACTCTCTGAAATGTAAAGTGGTCACTAGTTCAGTTGAGATGAAAACAGGGAGTTGATTAAAGTAGATCTGAAACTGTCAAAATCCTTTATGCTAGTGAATCTTTGTAAGCTGTTATTCAATTATTTTACTACACCTGTCATGTAGTGTCCTGGTATTTCACATCATTCCAGAACTGTTATTTGAATTACTTTTACTGCCTTTTATCTTCTGAAGTGTTGATGAGTTGCCCACATGTAACAAACTCTTATTGGTAGCAAGTAGTGTAGGGATGGAGATGTCATTAGAATCCCTGTTATATGTTAGCATCCTTGTAAATTAAGCTGATTAAGAAGATCTGACAGGTAACTTTGTTTTTATGGCTTCATTCTCTTTTACAGATACATAAGAACCAAAAAATAAGCAGCTCTATTTAATGACCTTTTGAGGAATTCCCCATTGCATTATGTGTTGACCCATGCTAGAAGGTTAACCACGTGATTGGCTGATACAAATGTAGGCTTTATTGATAGGTTTGCAGGAGTGCAGGAGTTTGCATATTAGCTCTAATATTGTCCAATAGTAGTGCTCTCTCACTTCAATAGTACACATTGGGGGCGCTTGAAGAATAATGGAGTATATGAATATAATAATGCTCAGCACTTGCCCTTGATTTGAACAACAGTTGAATGTGACATTTTGGGGAAGAAGCTGGTCTGAGGAAGGGGAAACTTCTTCCACGAAACATAACATTAAACTATTGTGCAAATCAAGGGCGAAGGCTGAGCGTTACTTCGTTCATATATATAATATATGTAAATACATTAAGTAGTTGATGAGATAGTTGTAGGATTGTCTACCCTAGATACATTTTCATTTAATTGAGGGGAACACTGTGGAAGTTCACAATGGGAGTTATTTGCTTTATATTCACAAAATGTTGAGTAGTATTGTTAATCTGTTTGCTTGTCTAAAGACAAGGGTAAAACCCCATAACATCACTCAGCAATACATTAATTAAGTTAGTACAAAGAGTGCCTTCCATGGAATGATTTGTAATAATGTTAAAGTGCACCCTGAAAGTGAGTGCTAAGCCCCATGGAAAGGTTATATAGACATATACTGTATATTCTGAGTGAAGAACAATGCTATTAACATTATTTTAAGGGGATATGGTGTATTACCACGTGTCTGACAGGGAAGGGCCCAAAGGTGTATATATATATGTATATGTATATATATATATATATATTGTATGTGTGCGTGTATATATATATATATATATATATACCGTATATACTGTATATATAAATAAATGTGTGTGTATATATTTGTATGTGTGCGCGTATATTTGTATGTACGTATGTATGTGTGCACATCCTCTCTCTATAGCAATGTTTCCCACCATTATATATATATATATATATATATATATATATATATATATAAAACACAAATAATTTATTTTTTTATTTTTAGTAGGACTTTAGCATTGGCAATTACTAGAAGCCTCTTAAATTTTATTCAAAGTTCTTTTAATTGAGAAGCTTTATAAATCACATTATTCAGAACAAGTGAGCGCTTCATAACAGCAGTGTCAAGTAAAACATGTCATGTGTTTGTTAACAAACAAAAGTTCTCATTTTTGATACTCGAATGAGTATTTAAATCTAAATATACAAAATTATCATATTTAAGTTTCAGTTATACAACAATTAAGTGTACATAAGGGTTGCTTTCTACTGCTATAGTCTTTTGTCCTCGTCAGATTTGTCTAGTCAATCATCTGTCTAGGTCGGGTGTCTAGAGTGTACCTCTCTACTGTCATGTCTGTGCTTTAAGTGTTGTTCCCAGATAGCTTGTGCTAAGATAAAAGAGTCCCTTGTATCCATCCTATAAGATCTGTACTCCTCAAATTCTATGGCTTTCTGTCTCCACATGAGCGTGGTAGGGGGGTACTTGATTTCCAATGTTTAGCTATAAGTGTTTTTGCACTGTTTGTTAATATTCTAAATAAGATTCTGTGTGCGTTGGACGGGAGTTTTAGGTGTTTATTGAGTAGAAGTATTAGTGGATCCATGGGGATCAAGACCCGAAAAGCCTCCTCTATCTCACCTGTTATGTCCCTCCAGAAGTGGTTTATGCTATTACACCACCCCCACATGTGTCCCATTCCGCTTCCCACGTGGCCACATCTCCAGCAACGGTTTCTGGTTGAAATTATGTATACATCTAGGGGTGAGATACCAGTTATGGAGTATTTTATAGTTTAATTCCAATATGGACGCTGAGGAGGTGGAAAATGTCATATTGCTAAATATATTGGAGGCTGTCTGGGGGAGAATAATGACCCCTAATTCCCTTTCCCATGATTTTATGGAATGTGGTAAATTGCCCGGGGGGGGGTGGGGGTGTTATGATATTATGGATTTTGGATAGTGTATGTTTCATAGGACTTTTAGATGTGAATAATTTTTCTAAGATGGTTAGAGGTCTTATCAAGTTGTAGCTTTTTTATGTGTTGTTATATAATGGTGTACTCTTCTATAGTTAAACCAGTTGTGAGCTCACTTAAACCCTTTCTCTTGTAATAGCTCATGTGAGAACATGCGATCCTCATCTAAGAGGTGATAAACCGCTAAGTCTGTGGGTGAGTCATTTTTAAGACATTGTATCCCCAGGTCGATTAAGGAGAATTCAGTGTTGTAGATCAAAGAGGTTAGGGGAGAAGGTCTCGAGGACAAGTATGGGTTTATCTTGTTTGCCAGCTCCCAATGGTGTAGAGTTTCCCTAGTGACCGGGTCAGCTATAATTTTGATTATTTTTTCGAAATTTGGGAACCAGCATATGGCTTGTAGGTTCACCCCCTGATTCAGGTTTTCCTCCAACTGGATCCATCTTTTCTGATCTTTATGTATCCTCCAATCGAGGATTCGCTGCAGGAATATTGCTAGTCTGTAGGAATCTATGCTTGGGACTCCCAAACCACCATGACTCCTAGAACTCATCATTATAGATCTATTGATTCTATGGTGTTTTCCCTTCCAAATGAAGGAGCTAAACAGTTGTTGGACTTGCGTGGTGTATCGGGGAGGAAGGGGAATGGGGAGGGCCTGTAGCATATATAAAAGTCTGGGAAAGGCCGTCATTTTGACAGCATTAATCCTACCTATCCAAGTGAGATGCTTAGCATTCCATGAAGACAAATGGCGAGCCAATGCAATCTTTATAGGGATATAGTTTAAGTTATAAGCTGAATCTAGGTCCTCTACCACATATATACCCAGGTATTTTAGGGAGTTCTTGCATCGACGAAAGGGGCAGTCTTGTGCAATCTGTTGCTCAATGCGGGGGGTGGGGGGGTTAGGGAGACCCAGAGGATCTCCGACTTAGTGGTATTAATCAAGAAGTTAGTTTATTAAAAAGTTCTAAGAGGGGAATCGACTTGTTGGAGAAGCCCCTTAACTTTTAACGTTCTATAAAAGGTTCATGGAAACACCTCTGTACAGAACTCCTACTCTTAAACCATTCCTTTTTCATTTACCCAGAATATTTTTAGTATTACAGGAAATAATATCTTCCTTTTTAGTCTTGAAATTGAGTATCAAACAAGAAAAATGGGCCACTTCCTTTGATAATGCGGAAGTCTATGAGGTGGGTAAGATACTATGTAGCTGTATAATTTGCATGAGATGTTAATTCAGATTGTAGATCCAAGATGGCGTCCCTTGAATTCCGATTGGCGGATAGAATTCTATCAGCCAATCGGAATTAAGGTAGAAAAAATCCTATTGGCTGATGCAATCAGCCAATAGGATTTATCTTGCATTCTATTGGCTGATCCAATAAGCCAATAGAATGCGAGCTCAATCCTATTGGCTGATTGAATCAGCCAATAGGATTGAACTTCAATCATATTGGCTGATTGCATCAGCCAATAGGATTTTTCCTACCTTAATTCTGATTGGCTGATAGAATTCTATCAGCCAATCGGAATTCAAGGGACGCCATCTTGAATGACGTCATTTAAAGGAACTGTCATTCAGTCATCGGATGTCGTTGGAAGAGGATGCTCCGCGTCAGATGTCTTGAAGATGGACACGCTCCACGCCGGATGGATGAAGATAGAAGTTGTCCGCTTGGATGAAGACTTCTGCTCGTCTGGAGGACCACTTCGCCTGGCTTCGTGGAGGACTTCGGCCCGGTTGGGTGAAGATGTCTCAACGTAGGGTGATCTTCAAGGGGTTAGTGTTATTTTTTTTTAAGGGAGGATTGGGTGGGTTTTAGAGTAGGGTTGGTTGTGTGGGTGGTGGGTTTTAATGTTAGGGGGGTATTGTGCATTTTTTTCAGGTAAAAGAGCTGATTACTTTGGGGCAATGCCCAGCAAAAAGCCCTTTTAAGGGATATTTGTAATTTAGTATAGGGTAGGGCTTTTTATTATTTTGGGGGGCTTTTTTATTTTATTAGGGGGATTAGATTAGGTGTAATTAGTTTAAAAAACTTGTAATTATGTTATTATTTTCTGTAATTTAGTTGTTGTTTTTTTTGGACTTTAGATAATTTTATTTAATTGTATTTCATTGTAGTTAATTGTCGTTAATGTAGGTAATTAATTTAATTGTAGTGTAGTGTTAGGTGTAATTGTAACTTAGGTTTTATTTTACAGGTACTTTTGTATTTATTTTAACTAGGTAGCTATTAAATAGTTAATAACTATTTAATAACTATTCTACCTAGTTAAAATAAATACAAACGTGCCTGTAAAATAAAAATAAACCCTAAACTAGCTACAATGTAACTATTAGTTATATTGTAGCTAGCTTAGGGTTTATTTTATAGGTAAGTATTTAGTTTTAAATAGGAATAATTTTATTTAGATTTATTTAAATTATATTTAAGTTAGGTGGTGTTAGGGTTAGTGTTAGACTTAGGCTTAGGGGTTAATACATTTAATATAGTGGCAGCGGTGTAGGGGGGGCAGATAAGGGGTTAATAAATATAATGTAGGTGGCAGCGATGTAAGGGGGGCAGATTAGGGGTTAATAAGTATAATGTAGGTCTTTGGCATTTATAGAAATCAATTGTATATCAGTCATTTAAAGACTCCCCATAAGAGTATCCACGTAAATCCTCCACATCCCCCCCCCAACCGAAAACATTATATATTTTAAACCATAGGTGATTCTTTTAAACTCTAGCAAAATCAATCTAATTTTTAGCTTAAACAATATTAAAAATAAAAACAAGAAAAACATAACGACAAAGTTTAGGAATCAGGGCTAGTCGTTTCTCCCTGACGGAATTATTACCTTGTCTCTTATAGACAGGGGGTAAAAAAAAAAAAAAAAAAAAAAAAAAAAAAAAATTAATTTTGGGAAGTTCTTTTCTTCCAAAGTGAAGTGTATCTAAATCCAAGTGTAACATGTGCTAATAAGCCAACGGAGAAGTGTTCCTGTGCTCTATAATAAAACAGTGAATAGGTAAAGGTGGATATAGTGCTAAAAAGAAAAAATCCTTAAGGAAGGTCTTGCCTTCTGTATTAGTGTGTGTCTAGTGAAGTGAAGAGAGAGAAAAAAAAAAAAATTTGTACTCGAAAAAGAATATTTGTACAAAGAAGATATTTGTACAAAAAAAAAAAAAAAAAGTCCCGTGCAAAAAAAAAAAAAAAAAAAGGAGAAAAAAATAATAATTTTGGGGAGTTCTTGTCTTCCAAAGTGAAATGTATCTAAATCCGGATGTAGCATGTGCTAATAAGCAAACGGAGAAGTGCTCCTGTGCTCTATAATAGAACAGTGAGTAGGTAAGGGTGAATATAGTGCTAAAAAGAAAAAATACTTAAGGAAGGTCTTGCCTTCTGTATTAATGTGTGTCTGGTATTGTGAAAAGATAAATAAAAAAAAAAAGTGATATTCAAAAAAAATATTTGTACAAAGAAAATATTTGTACCAGAAAAAACAAAAAAAAATATTTGTACCAGAAAAAACAAAAAAAAAATATTTGTACAGAAAAAATATTTGTACAAAAAAAAAAAAAAGGACTCTAGAGGGATGGCAGCAAAAAAAGCGGCTAAGACAGACAAGATAAACAAAAATAATAAATCTCCAAGTATGAAAGACAATCCTTTCTTCCAAAATTTGAGTATGGAGAGCCAGAATACCCCTAAAAACATAGGGGCAAAAGAGATGGATAACCCAGCAGCCAAGGATATCCAAATTAATATTGAGGAGATAAGAAAATTAGCTACTAAAGAAGATATTGTATTTATAAAAGAATGTATAGTGGCAGAAATTTCAGATTTGAAAAAAGATCTGAAGGATGTGGGCCAAAGGGTTAATTCACTAGAAGAGCAACAGGAAGAAATAGAGAAAAACCTCTTTCAGGCGAATGAAATAATAACAGCTCAATCGCATGTTATTTACGATATCCAAAATAAACTCGCAGACCTAGAAGACAGGTCCAGAAGGGAAAATCTGAGAATTAAGGGCATACCTGAAGAGATTAAAACAGACGAGCTCAAGACTTTTACACAAAAAAATTTCAGTTCCCTAGACTTGAACTTACAGAGTAAAGAAATAAATATAGTCAGAATCCATAGGCTAGCAAGCCAGGGCACATCAGAGAGACCAAGAGATGTGATATTAAAATTACAAGATTTCAAAATAAAAGAGCACATATTAAGAATTGCAAAAAAAGAACATGTCCTTAAATTTCAACAATGGGATCTTCAATTTTTTGCAGATCTGAGCCTGTCAACAACAAATAAGAGAAGAGAACTTAGATTCTTTACCAGATCTCTACAAGAAAAGGGCATTAGATATAAGTGGACATACCCTTTTGGCTTACTCATTACATATAATGGGAATAATTTATATTATAAAAGAAAAGAAGACATTCACCAAATTAATGCTAAACTACATTTACAATTGGAGATACCTGAAGATTTTGCAAGGCCTACATATGAGGAGAGAAGACAAAGCCACCTTATGAGTAAGGAACAAAATAAGAACCATTGGGAGGAGATTAGAAGAAAGAAGAAAGACTTCCCAAGACAAAATCCTACACAAGCACCTACAACATAAGCATAGAAGAACCAACCTGGAAGAAAGACTGACTAGCCGCACTGTATTGCATTTTAATTATGAGGATAAGCTCCTTATGAGATTATAGATAGGGATATTTTTTTTTTTTTTTTTTTGTACAAATATTTTTTCTGTACAAATATTTTGTTTTTTGTTTTTTTCTGGTACAAATATTTTCTTTGAACAAATATTTTTTTTGAATATCATTTTTTTTTTTTTTTTGGACAAATATTTTTTCTGTACAAATATATTTTTTTTGTTTTTTCTGGTACAAATATTTTCTTTGTACAAATATTTTTTTTGAATATCATTTTTTTTTTTTTTTTATCTTTTCACAATACCAGACACAAATTAATACAGAAGGCAAGACCTTCCTTAAGTATTTTTTCTTTTTAGCACTATATTCACCCTTACCTACTCACTGTTCTATTATAGAGTACAGGAGCACTTCTCAGTTTGCTTATTAGCACATGCTACATCCGGATTTAGATACATTTCACTTTGGAAGACAAGAACTCCCCAAAATTATTTTTTTTTTCTCCTTTTTTTTTTTGCACGGGACAAATTTTTATTTTTTTTCTCTCTCTCTCTTCACTTCACTAGACACACACTAATACAGAAGGCAAGACCTTCCTTAAGGATTGTTTCTTTTTAGCACTATATCCACCTTTACCTATTCACTGTTTTATTATAGAGCACAGGAACACTTCTCCGTTGGCTTATTAGCACATGTTACACTTGGATTTAGATACACTTCACTTTGGAAGAAAAGAACTTCCCAAAATTATTTTTTTTTTCTAATTTTTTTTACCCCCTGTCTATAAGAGACAAGGTAATAATTCCGTCAGGGAGGAACGACTAGCCCTGATTCCTAAACTTTGTCGTTATGTTTTTCTTGTTTTTATTTTTAATATTGTTTAAGCTAAAAATTAGATTGATTTTGCTAGAGTTTAAAAGAATCACCTATGGTTTAAAATATATAATGTTTTCGGTTGGGGGGGATGTGGAGGATTTACGTGGATACTCTTATGGGGAGTCTTTAAATGACTGATATACAATTGATTTCTATAAATGCCAAAGGGCTAAATACTCCCCAGAAGAGATCCATGGCATTGAGGGAGATGGAGAAGTTGAATGGGGATATCTTATTATTTCAAGAAACCCATTTTAGAAGAAATAAAGAACCTAAGTTTATTAATGAAAAATGTAATATATGTTATTCGGCTTCGGACAGGACCAGGAGGAATGGAGTTTGCATATTAGTACACAAGAGATTGAACTTTCAATTAAAAGAACAATTAAAAGATAAAGAGGGAAGATATATAGGAATAAAAGGGAACTTACAAGGGGAACTTGTGACTATCTTTAATTTATATGCCCCGAACACGAAACAGAATATATTCTTTAAGAGGATTCTTAATCTTATTCTGGATTTTCAAGAAGGGACTATAATAGTGTGGGGGGGGGGGATTTTAATGTGACATTAGACCCAAATTTAGATAATTCAAAGAAAAGATCCTCTACGCCAAAATATATCATAAGACAAGTTATTATTATTTTATTATTATTCTTTATTTATAAAGCGCCAACAGATTCCGCAGCGCTGCCCATGGGTACAAGGATAACAGTACGGTGGAGAAACAATACGATAAGACACAAAATTTTACAGACAAATACAGGGGGAATTGAGGGCCCTGTTCCCGTGGGAACTTACAATCTAGATGGGTAGGAGGATTGGAAACAGGAGGTGGGGACTGCAGAGGTGAGAATGATATTAGTGAGGAGATAGAGGGCAACTGTTAATTGGTTAGTTTGTTAATAAGTTGGGTGATAAGCTTCCCTGAACAGAAAGGTCTTTAGGGAACGTTTAAAGGAGGAGATGTTAGGGGCAAGTCTGACATCTCGAGGAAGTGTGTTCCAGAGGGTTGGTGCCACACAAGAGAAGTCCTGTAGTCTAGAATGAGAGGAGGTGATGGTAGAGGATGCAAGAAGCAGGTCGTTGTTGGATCTTAGGGGACGGGCAGGAGTATATTTGTTGATGAGTGAGGACAGGTAGGGTGGGGCAGCATTGGTGAGGGCTTTGTAGGTTAGGGTGAGAATTTTGAATTTAACTCTGTTGTGAATGGGGAGCCAGTGAAGGGACTCGCAGAGAGGCGCAGCAGAAACAGAGCGTCGAGAGAGGTGGATTAGTCTGGCAGATGCATTTAGGACGGATTGGAGGGGAGAGAGGCGGGAGAGAGGGAGGCCAGTTAGTAAGTTGTTACAGTAGTCAAGTCGGGAAATTACCAGGGAGTGGATGAGCTGTTTGGTAGTTTCAGCACTCAGAAACGGGCGAATTTTGGAGCTATTACGTAGGTGGTTGCGGCAGGATGAAGAGAGCAGTTGGATGTGGGGGATGAAGGACAGATTTGAGTCAAGCGTGACTCCGAGGCAGCGGACTTGGAGTGATGGGTAGATAGTGGTGCTGCCAACAGTGATAGAAAAATTAGAGACGGGAGTGGAGCTAGAGGGGGGAATTAGAAGTAGTTCGGTCTTGGACATATTTATTTTTAGGTGGTGAGAGGTCATCCAGGAGGAAATGCCAGATAAGCAGTCGCTGATGTGAGAGTTGACAGAAGGAGAGAGTGCAGGGGTGGAAAGGTAGATCTGGGTATCGTCAGCATAGAGGTGATAGCTGAAGCCATAGCTGTTGACAAGTTTACCCAGTGAAGAAGTGTAAATAGAGAAGAGTAGAGGACCCAGGACAGAGCCTTGAGGTACTCCAACAGACAGGGGCAATAGAGAGGAGGAGTCACCAGCAAAAGAGACTGAGAAGGATCTGTTAGAGAGATAAGAGTGAATCCAGGAGAGGGCAGTGTCACAGAGACCAAGAGAACTTAGAGACTGTAGGAGAAGGGGATGGTCAACAGTGTCAAAGGCAGCAGACAGGTCAAGTAAGATGAGTATAGAGTAGTAGCCTTTGTTTTTAGCAGAAAGGAGATCGTTAGTAACCTTGGTGAGGGCAGTTTCAGTTGAGTGTTGGGGACGGAAGCCAGATTGCAGGGGGTCGAGCAATGAGTTGGAGGACAGGAAGTGGGTTAGGCGATTGAAAACTAGTTTTTCGAGGAGTTTTGAAGCTAGTGGGATTAGTGATATGGGGCGGTAGTTTGCAGTGGAGTTAGGGTCGAGGGAGGGTTTTTTGAGGATGGGGGTGACTTTCGCATGTTTGAAGGAGGCAGGGAATGAGCCGGTAGAAAGGGATAGGTTAAATATGTGAGTAAGAGCCGGAGTGAGGGTGGTAGACAGAGGAGGGATTAGATGTGAAAGAATAGGGTCAAGTGGGCAGGTAGTGAGGTGTGAAGAAGACAAAAGGGAAGCCACTTAATTCTCAGTGGTTGGGAGGAGGGTGCAGAGAGTGGCAGAGGGGGTGACTGGGAGCGGAGTTGGGAGATTGCAGGTTTGTGTTGGGATGTTTCCTCGGATTGCAAGTGTTTTATTGAGAAAATAGTCAGCGAGGTCTTGAGCACTGAATGCAGATGAGGGGGGTGGTGCAGGTGGGTAGAGGAGAGAGTTGAAAATAGAGAAGAGTCTTTTAGGGTTTGAGGAGTGAGTGGATATAAGAGAGGAGAAGTAGGTTTGCTTAGCTAAGCGAAGGGCAGAGGTGTAAGAGTAGAGAATGAACTTATAGTGCATGAAATCATGTTCAGAGCGGGATTTCCTCCAGGCACGCTCAGCAGTGCGGGTGCATTTTTGTAGGTGACGTGTTTGTTGGGAGTGCCAGGGTTGGAGCTGACTATGTGGGGCTTTGCGAGGTTGCGGTGGAGCGAGAGTGTCAAGTGCAGCAGAGAGAGTATTGTTATAGTGGGTTATAGCAAGGTCAGGGCAGGATATCATGGAAGTGTGGGGGAGGCGTAGTTGAATGAGATTGGAGAGTTGGGGAGCGTCCACAGTGTGCAGATTTCTGCTGGTGCGGGGGCGAGAGGGGGAAGTAGGTTTAGTATCAATATTAGGATTAAAGGTGAGCAGATGGTGGTCTGAGATGGGAAATGGGCGACATGCAACATTAGAGAGAGAGTAGAGATAGGAGAATACCAGATCAATTGAGTGTCCATCACGGTGGGTAGGGAATAGGGTGGATTGTGACAGGCCGAAGGAGTTAGTGAGTGAGAGAAGTTTAGAGGCAGCAGGGGCAGATGGGTTGTCAATGGGGATGTTGAAGTCCCCTAGAATTAGAGCAGGTGTATTTGTGGAGAGAAAGTAAGGAAGCCAGGCAGCAAAGTTGTCAAGGAATTGGGAAGTTGGTCCAGGGGGGCGATAGATAACTGCCACTCTGAGAGAGAGAGAGGAGAACAGGCGGATGCAGTGGACTTCAAAGGAAGAAAAGGAGAGAGATGGAAATGGGGATAGGTACTGATAGGAGCAGGAGGGGGAGAGTAAGATGCCAACACCACCACCGTGTCTCTCACCTGGCCTAGGTGTGTGGCTAAAGTGAAGACCACCATGTGTAAGGGCAGCAATGGAAGCAGTGTCAGAGGAAGATAGCCAGGTTTCAGTAATAGCTAAGAGGTTGAAAGCGTTGGAAACAAACAGGTCGTGAACAGTTGTAAGCTTGTTACAGACGGAGCGAGCATTCGAGAGGGCACAAGAAAAGGGAGGGGTTAGGCGCTGTGTGTTAATTGAGATGAGATTGTTGGTATTGCGTGACCTAGGATTTTTGCAGTGGGAGATGGAGCGAGAGTGTAAAAGTGTGGCGATTGTTGCAGGGCCAGGGTTAGGAGAGACATCGCCAGCAGCAAGCAGTAGTAGCAGTGAGAGAGACAGAAGGTGAGAGTGAGATTTGTAGGGGCAGGAATGATTAGATACAGGAGAGTTAGAGGGGGAAGAGTTTCTAAGGAAACAAAGTAGTTCATGAGAGGACAGCATAGGGGATGAGAGAAGGGAGGGGGAGATATGGATAGTGTGGGGATTGTTGTTATAGGGACATGCAGTGATTTTTAGGAGAAGGGAAGACAGAGAGAGCAGAAAAGGCATAGAAAGCATTGTGTAGAAGTATAGTTATTAAGTTTACCTGTTAGTTGGTCTGCAGTTTCAACCTCCAGTTTCCATCTCCAGTGTGCTAACTCTTGCTACTTGTAACAGAGAGCTACTTAGATCAGAGAGCCTAGGCCCAAAATGAGCCTTAAGCCTTCTCCATATGTAGGAGTGAGAAGTGATGAAATGATTCTAAGCAGCTGTTACAGGCAGTTTTAGCTAGCAGGAATTACACACTTGCAAATTAGAGAGGGGTGGGGTGAAAGGCTGAATAAGTTTAGACAATATAAGATAAAATGATTACAGGTAGACAAAATGGAGACAGAGGAAAGTGGCTAGGTCAACTGCCTCCCAATCCAAAGGTTGTGAGTTCAAACCTGGCTACAGCTGCCAATTTCTTACGTTGCATGTCCATTTGGTCACATTTTATAACTAGCTGTCCATTATCAAACTGGCTTCGGTCTCTTGCTATCCTTTGCTGAAGGAACAGCATTGCACTACTGGCAGCAAAATGAACACATCCAGTCAGCCAATCACAAAAGACTATTGAGTGCAGGCACCAAGTAGCAGCAGCTCCCACTAGTGTAGAATATGTGCGTATTCTTTTTCAGCAAGGGATACCGAGAGAACAAAGCACATTTGAAAATAGAAGGGAATTTAAAAGTGTCTTACAAGTACATGCTCTATCAGAATCATGCAAGTTTAATTTTGACTTTCCTATCCCTTTGAGGATTACAGAGCATCCTAGCTCCGCCACCCCAAGACATTCTTCTAGCTTTAATAAAAAAGAATACACCAAAAAAACAATCAAAAAAAAAAATCCATTTTCACAACCCAGTGCCAGCGTTTTTTTGGTTTGTTTGTTTTGACCCTTATTGCATCAAGGCGCAAATGTCATTTCTTTTTACATATTTTTATTTTTTGGAGCGTATAAGCAATGGGTAGCCTTAAGGAAATAAAACCGGCCATGGCCGAGCACCAATAGCTGGATTTAAACCCGCAACCACTCGCTTGGAAGAAGAAAACACTCAACCACAATGGCACACCCTGTCAGGAGTTTGCAGGGCATGTACCCCTTACTTTGACCACTTTAGAACATTAATGCAAGGGAACGTATACCCCTTACTTTGACCAATTTAGAACATTAATGCAAGGGAACGTATATAAGTACTTGAGCCACAATGGTGTGCAATTGGCAAAGGAAGACAGGATCTGTATCCATAGTTTTTCTAGTTTTAGACCAATATTTGAAGCGATAGTATATAAGCAGTGAGTTGCTGCTTTCAGGACATAAAAGCATTATTTACCTAGGTATGATATGTCCCTGGAAGGCAATACACTACAATAGCCCAGTTTCCCCAGCAGGATTAAACATCTCAACCTTGCGTTTACAAGGTTGCTTTCTAACTAACTATAAACCACCATTGCTTTATGTGAGCTGGTATAAAATCGACAGTACCCATTATTTCCAATGTCAGATCACAGGCTGCTGTCAGGAAGCTGCTGTGGAGCAGTGGTAAGTCCTCGGGCTAGCAAGCACGAGGTCGGCGGTTCGAATCCACCCGGTGGCTACTACATACCGACCAACTTCCAGTGATTCTCCTGTGGCTATGGGAGTAATCTGGAATATACTGGGATTAGTATATGGCTGAGGAGTCTAGGCAAAGAGGGTGAGGTTAGGTAAAGGAGGAGGAGTCTAGCAGAAAAGGAAGTGGGTGGGGTCAGACAAAGGAGGAGGAGTCTAGTAGATTGAGGTGGAGTCTAGTGGAAGAGGGTGGAGTCAGGTAAAGGAGGAGGAGTCTAGCAGAAAAGTGAATGGGGTCAGGCAAAGGAGGAGGAGTCTAGCGCCAAATGATGTGGGGTAAGGAGGAGGAGTCTAGTGGAAGTGGGTGGAGTGAGGAGGAGTCTAGGCAAAGAGGGTGGGGTCAGGTAAAGGAGGAGGAGTCTAGCGGAAGAGGGTGGAGTCAGGTAAAGGAGGAGGAGGAGTCTAGTAGATAGAGGTGGAAGAGGGTGGAGTCAGGTAAAGGAGGAGGAGTCTAGCGCCAAATGATGTGGGAGGAGGAGGAGTCTAGTGGAAGTGGGTGGAGTGAGGAGGAGTCTAGGCAAAGAGGGTGGGTTCAGGTAAAGGAGGAGGAGTCTAGCGGAAGAGGGTGGAGTCAGGTGGAGGAGGAGGAGTCTAGCAGAAAAGGGAATGGGGTCAGGCAAAGGAGGAGGAGTCTAGCGCCAAATGATGTGGGGTAAGGAGGAGGAGTCTAGTGGAAGTGGGTGGAGTGAGGAGGAGTCTAGGCAAAGTGGGTGGGGTCAGGCAAAGGAGGAGGAGTCTAGCGCCAAATGATGTGGGGTAAGGAGGAGGAGTCTAGTGGAAGGGGGTGCATTGAGGTGGAGTCTAGTGGAAGAGGGTGGGGGTCAGGTAAAGGAGGAGGAGTCTAGCGCAAAAGTGGGTGGGGTCAGGCAAAGGAGGAGGAGTCTAGTGCCAAATGATGTCGGGTAAGGAGGTGGAGTCTCGTGGAAGTGGGTGGAGTGAAGAGGAATCTGTGGGAGGAGGAGGAGGAGTCAAGTGGTTAGAAGCAAATGGAGGAGTAGAGTTGTGGAAAAAGAGGAACTGAGATAGAAAGCAAAAAAAATAAGCTATGTTTTGGGAATGCCTCCATCCCTCCTTTTTGTTCACTCCACCCTCTACTAGCTCCTAATTCTACTCTCGCCCTCACCTTGATTCCTATATTAGGACCTCCAGCTCATCACCAGAGCTCTCCTTCTTTCCCAGACACCTGCCACATCCATTTTCACCAGCCTACTTTTCCTGTTGTTTCTAACCCCACTGCTCCACCTTTGCCTGACCCCACCTACATCCTTTTCCACCAGACTGCTCTTCCTTTGCCTGACCCCTCCTACCAGACTGCTCCACCACATTCTCACACTTCTCCCTTCTTGGAACCACATCCTATCTTCCCTAACCGCACACACACACACACACACACACACACACACGCACACTCTAATCCCAGCATCATACTCCAGATTGCTCCCATAGCCACAGGAGAATCACTGGAAGTCAGTGGGTAAGTAGTGTCCACAGGGTGGATTCGAACCGCTGGCCTCGTGCTTGCTAGCCCGAGAACTTACCGCTGCTCCACAGCAGCTCAGTGGTTAGCTCAGCTGCTTTTGGAGTGGAAGTTTGAGGCTTTCAATCCAGCTATGGTTCCATGGTCATCGGGGGCCTTTTAGTAACACCATTTTTTAACTAGTTATTCAAAATTCCAAAAAGTATTCTATTTCATTTTGTTCATTGATGCTGCAGCTCAATAAATCTGTCTGCAGTCACTAAGTTCTGTCGTTGCATGTCCTTCTGGTAATAATTCACAACTAGTTGTCCAAAGTTGTTGTTGTTGTGTTTTTTTTAGTTGTATTATTATTTTTATTCTGCATGGTGCTCTGTCTGTCTACAGTCTGTAGTGTGGTAGTGGAATTGTATATTTTACAACATCTCTTTTTTAGTCAGCTGGACTCTTTGCTACTTATATAACGTTTCTTGCATTGCTAGAGTAAAACCAGCCAAACAATTGGTACGGGCTCTGCAAGACCTCAACCGCTGGGGTTGTTGTGGCCCAGTGGCTAGGTCAACTGCCTCCCAATCCAAAGGTTGTGAGTTCAAACCTGGCTACAGCTGCCAATTTCTTACGTTGCATGTCCATTTGGTCACATTTTATAACTAGCTGTCCATTATCAAACTGGCTTCGGTCTCTTGCTATCCTTTGCTGAAGGAACAGCATTGCACTACTGGCAGCAAAATGAACACATCCAGTCAGCCAATCACAAAAGACTATTGAGTGCAGGCACCAAGTAGCAGCAGCTCCCACTAGTGTAGAATATGTGCGTATTCTTTTTCAGCAAGGGATACCGAGAGAACAAAGCACATTTGAAAATAGAAGGGAATTTAAAAGTGTCTTACAAGTACATGCTCTATCAGAATCATGCAAGTTTAATTTTGACTTTCCTATCCCTTTGAGGATTACAGAGCATCCTAGCTCCGCCACCCCAAGACATTCTTCTAGCTTTAATAAAAAAGAATACACCAAAAAAACAATCAAAAAAAAAAATCCATTTTCACAACCCAGTGCCAGCGTTTTTTTGGTTTGTTTGTTTTGACCCTTATTGCATCAAGGCGCAAATGTCATTTCTTTTTACATATTTTTATTTTTTGGAGCGTATAAGCAATGGGTAGCCTTAAGGAAATAAAACCGGCCATGGCCGAGCACCAATAGCTGGATTTAAACCCGCAACCACTCGCTTGGAAGAAGAAAACACTCAACCACAATGGCACACCCTGTCAGGAGTTTGCAGGGCATGTACCCCTTACTTTGACCACTTTAGAACATTAATGCAAGGGAACGTATACCCCTTACTTTGACCAATTTAGAACATTAATGCAAGGGAACGTATATAAGTACTTGAGCCACAATGGTGTGCAATTGGCAAAGGAAGACAGGATCTGTATCCATAGTTTTTCTAGTTTTAGACCAATATTTGAAGCGATAGTATATAAGCAGTGAGTTGCTGCTTTCAGGACATAAAAGCATTATTTACCTAGGTATGATATGTCCCTGGAAGGCAATACACTACAATAGCCCAGTTTCCCCAGCAGGATTAAACATCTCAACCTTGCGTTTACAAGGTTGCTTTCTAACTAACTATAAACCACCATTGCTTTATGTGAGCTGGTATAAAATCGACAGTACCCATTATTTCCAATGTCAGATCACAGGCTGCTGTCAGGAAGCTGCTGTGGAGCAGTGGTAAGTCCTCGGGCTAGCAAGCACGAGGTCGGCGGTTCGAATCCACCCGGTGGCTACTACATACCGACCAACTTCCAGTGATTCTCCTGTGGCTATGGGAGTAATCTGGAATATACTGGGATTAGTATATGGCTGAGGAGTCTAGGCAAAGAGGGTGAGGTTAGGTAAAGGAGGAGGAGTCTAGCAGAAAAGGAAGTGGGTGAGGTCAGACAAAGGAGGAGGAGTCTAGTAGATTGAGGTGGAGTCTAGTGGAAGAGGGTGGAGTCAGGTAAAGGAGGAGGAGTCTAGCAGAAAAGTGAATGGGGTCAGGCAAAGGAGGAGGAGTCTAGCGCCAAATGATGTGGGGTAAGGAGGAGGAGTCTAGTGGAAGTGGGTGGAGTGAGGAGGAGTCTAGGCGAAGAGGGTGGGGTTAGGTAAAGGAGGAGGAGTCTAGCAGAAAAGGAAGTGGGTGGGGTCAGGCAAAGGAGGAGGAGTCTAGTAGATAGAGGTGGAAGAGGGTGGAGTCAGGTAAAGGAGGAGGAGTCTAGCGCCAAATGATGTGGGGAGGAGGAGGAGTCTAGTGGAAGTGGGTGGAGTGAGGAGGAGTCTAGGCAAAGAGGGTGGGTTCAGGTAAAGGAGGAGGAGTCTAGCGGAAGAGGGTGGAGTCAGGTGGAGGAGGAGGAGTCTAGCAGAAAAGGGAATGGGGTCAGGCAAAGGAGGAGGAGTCTAGCGCCAAATGATGTGGGGTAAGGAGGAGGAGTCTAGTGGAAGTGGGTGGAGTGAGGAGGAGTCTAGGCAAAGTGGGTGGGGTCAGGCAAAGGAGGAGGAGTCTAGCGCCAAATGATGTGGGGTAAGGAGGAGGAGTCTAGTGGAAGTGGGTGCATTGAGGTGGAGTCTAGTGGAAGAGGGTGGGGGTCAGGTAAAGGAGGAGGAGTCTAGCGCAAAAGTGGGTGGGGTCAGGCAAAGGAGGAGGAGTCTAGCGCCAAATGATGTGGGGTAAGGAGGTGGAGTCTCGTGGAAGTGGGTGGAGTGAAGAGGAATCTGTGGGAGGAGGAGGAGGAGGAGTCAAGTGGTTAGAAGCAAATGGAGGAGTAGAGTTGTGGAAAAAGAGGAACTGAGATAGAAAGCAAAAAAAATAAGCTATGTTTTGGGAAAGCCTCCATCCCTCCTTTTTGTTCACTCCACCCTCTACTAGCTCCTAATTCTACTCTCGCCCTCACCTTGATTCCTATATTAGGACCTCCAGCTCATCACCAGAGCTTTCCTTCTTTCCCAGACACCTGCCACATCCATTTTCACCAGCCTACTTTTCCTGTTGTTTCTAACCCCACTGCTCCACCTTTGCCTGACCCCACCTACATCCTTTTCCACCAGACTGCTCTTCCTTTGCCTGACCCCTCCTACCAGACTGCTCCACCACATTCTCACACTTCTCCCTTCTTGGAACCACATCCTATCTTCCCTAACCGCACACACACACACACACACACGAACACGCACACTCTAATCCCAGCATCATACTCCAGATTGCTCCCATAGCCACAGGAGAATCACTGGAAGTCAGTGGGTAAGTAGTGTCCACAGGGTGGATTCGAACCGCTGGCCTCGTGCTTGCTAGCCCGAGAACTTACCGCTGCTCCACAGCAGCTCAGTGGTTAGCTCAGCTGCTTTTGGAGTGGAAGTTTGAGGCTTTCAATCCAGCTATGGTTCCATGGTCATCGGGGGCCTTTTAGTAACACCATTTTTTAACTAGTTATTCAAAATTCCAAAAAGTATTCTATTTCATTTTGTTCATTGATGCTGCAGCTCAATAAATCTGTCTGCAGTCACTAAGTTCTGTCGTTGCATGTCCTTCTGGTAATAATTCACAACTAGTTGTCCAAAGTTGTTGTTGTTGTGTTTTTTTTAGTTGTATTATTATTTTTATTCTGCATGGTGCTCTGTCTGTCTACAGTCTGTAGTGTGGTAGTGGAATTGTATATTTTACAACATCTCTTTTTTAGTCAGCTGGACTCTTTGCTACTTATATAACGTTTCTTGCATTGCTAGAGTAAAACCAGCCAAACAATTGGTACGGGCTCTGCAAGACCTCAACCGCTGGGGTTGTTGTGGCCCAGTGGCTAGGTCAACTGCCTCCCAATCCAAAGGTTGTGAGTTCAAACCTGGCTACAGCTGCCAATTTCTTACGTTGCATGTCCATTTGGTCACATTTTATAACTAGCTGTCCATTATCAAACTGGCTTCGGTCTCTTGCTATCCTTTGCTGAAGGAACAGCATTGCACTACTGGCAGCAAAATGAACACATCCAGTCAGCCAATCACAAAAGACTATTGAGTGCAGGCACCAAGTAGCAGCAGCTCCCACTAGTGTAGAATATGTGCGTATTCTTTTTCAGCAAGGGATACCGAGAGAACAAAGCACATTTGAAAATAGAAGGGAATTTAAAAGTGTCTTACAAGTACATGCTCTATCAGAATCATGCAAGTTTAATTTTGACTTTCCTATCCCTTTGAGGATTACAGAGCATCCTAGCTCCGCCACCCCAAGACATTCTTCTAGCTTTAATAAAAAAGAATACACCAAAAAAACAATCAAAAAAAAAAATCCATTTTCACAACCCAGTGCCAGCGTTTTTTTGGTTTGTTTGTTTTGACCCTTATTGCATCAAGGCGCAAATGTCATTTCTTTTTACATATTTTTATTTTTTGGAGCGTATAAGCAATGGGTAGCCTTAAGGAAATAAAACCGGCCATGGCCGAGCACCAATAGCTGGATTTAAACCCGCAACCACTCGCTTGGAAGAAGAAAACACTCAACCACAATGGCACACCCTGTCAGGAGTTTGCAGGGCATGTACCCCTTACTTTGACCACTTTAGAACATTAATGCAAGGGAACGTATACCCCTTACTTTGACCAATTTAGAACATTAATGCAAGGGAACGTATATAAGTACTTGAGCCACAATGGTGTGCAATTGGCAAAGGAAGACAGGATCTGTATCCATAGTTTTTCTAGTTTTAGACCAATATTTGAAGCGATAGTATATAAGCAGTGAGTTGCTGCTTTCAGGACATAAAAGCATTATTTACCTAGGTATGATATGTCCCTGGAAGGCAATACACTACAATAGCCCAGTTTCCCCAGCAGGATTAAACATCTCAACCTTGCGTTTACAAGGTTGCTTTCTAACTAACTATAAACCACCATTGCTTTATGTGAGCTGGTATAAAATCGACAGTACCCATTATTTCCAATGTCAGATCACAGGCTGCTGTCAGGAAGCTGCTGTGGAGCAGTGGTAAGTCCTCGGGCTAGCAAGCACGAGGTCGGCGGTTCGAATCCACCCGGTGGCTACTACATACCGACCAACTTCCAGTGATTCTCCTGTGGCTATGGGAGTAATCTGGAATATACTGGGATTAGTATATGGCTGAGGAGTCTAGGCAAAGAGGGTGAGGTTAGGTAAAGGAGGAGGAGTCTAGCAGAAAAGGAAGTGGGTGAGGTCAGACAAAGGAGGAGGAGTCTAGTAGATTGAGGTGGAGTCTAGTGGAAGAGGGTGGAGTCAGGTAAAGGAGGAGGAGTCTAGCAGAAAAGTGAATGGGGTCAGGCAAAGGAGGAGGAGTCTAGCGCCAAATGATGTGGGGTAAGGAGGAGGAGTCTAGTGGAAGTGGGTGGAGTGAGGAGGAGTCTAGGCGAAGAGGGTGGGGTTAGGTAAAGGAGGAGGAGTCTAGCAGAAAAGGAAGTGGGTGGGGTCAGGCAAAGGAGGAGGAGTCTAGCAGAAAAGTGAATGGGGTCAGGCAAAGGAGGAGGAGTCTAGCGCCAAATGATGTGGGAGGAGGAGGAGTCTAGTGGAAGTGGGTGGAGTGAGGAGGAGTCTAGGCAAAGAGGGTGGGTTCAGGTAAAGGAGGAGGAGTCTAGCGGAAGAGGGTGGAGTCAGGTAAAGGAGGAGGAGGAGTCTAGCAGAAAAGGGAATGGGGTCAGGCAAAGGAGGAGGAGTCTAGCGCCAAATGATGTGGGGTTAGGAGGAGGAGTCTAGTGGAAGTGGGTGGAGTGAGGAGGAGTCTAGGCAAAGTGGGTGGGGTCAGGCAAAGGAGGAGGAGTCTAGCGCCAAATGATGTGGGGTAAGGAGGAGGAGTCTAGTGGAAGGGGGTGCATTGAGGTGGAGTCTAGTGGAAGAGGGTGGGGGTCAGGTAAAGGAGGAGGAGTCTAGCGCAAAAGTGGGTGGGGTCAGGCAAAGGAGGAGGAGTCTAGTGCCAAATGATGTCGGGTAAGGAGGTGGAGTCTCGTGGAAGTGGGTGGAGTGAAGAGGAATCTGTGGGAGGAGGAGGAGGAGGAGTCAAGTGGTTAGAAGCAAATGGAGGAGTAGAGTTGTGGAAAAAGAGGAACTGAGATAGAAAGCAAAAAAAATAAGCTATGTTTTGGGAATGCCTCCATCCCTCCTTTTTGTTCACTCCACCCTCTACTAGCTCCTAATTCTACTCTCGCCCTCACCTTGATTCCTATATTAGGACCTCCAGCTCATCACCAGAGCTCTCCTTCTTTCCCAGACACCTGCCACATCCATTTTCACCAGCCTACTTTTCCTGTTGTTTCTAACCCCACTGCTCCACCTTTGCCTGACCCCACCTACATCCTTTTCCACCAGACTGCTCTTCCTTTGCCTGACCCCTCCTACCAGACTGCTCCACCACATTCTCACACTTCTCCCTTCTTGGAACCACATCCTATCTTCCCTAACCGCACACACACACACACACACACACACGCACGAACACGCACACTCTAATCCCAGCATCATACTCCAGATTGCTCCCATAGCCACAGGAGAATCACTGGAAGTCAGTGGGTAAGTAGTGTCCACAGGGTGGATTCGAACCGCTGGCCTCGTGCTTGCTAGCCCGAGAACTTACCGCTGCTCCACAGCAGCTCAGTGGTTAGCTCAGCTGCTTTTGGAGTGGAAGTTTGAGGCTTTCAATCCAGCTATGGTTCCATGGTCATCGGGGGCCTTTTAGTAACACCATTTTTTAACTAGTTATTCAAAATTCCAAAAAGTATTCTATTTCATTTTGTTCATTGATGCTGCAGCTCAATAAATCTGTCTGCAGTCACTAAGTTCTGTCGTTGCATGTCCTTCTGGTAATAATTCACAACTAGTTGTCCAAAGTTGTTGTTGTTGTGTTTTTTTTAGTTGTATTATTATTTTTATTCTGCATGGTGCTCTGTCTGTCTACAGTCTGTAGTGTGGTAGTGGAATTGTATATTTTACAACATCTCTTTTTTAGTCAGCTGGACTCTTTGCTACTTATATAACGTTTCTTGCATTGCTAGAGTAAAACCAGCCAAACAATTGGTACGGGCTCTGCAAGACC
Organism: Bombina bombina; assembly: GCF_027579735.1. Taxonomy (NCBI): domain Eukaryota; kingdom Metazoa; phylum Chordata; class Amphibia; order Anura; family Bombinatoridae; genus Bombina; species Bombina bombina. The sequence continues at coordinate 179,618,345 of NC_069506.1, read as the reverse complement.
TCAACCGCTGGGGTTGTTGTGGCCCAGTGGCTAGGTCAACTGCCTCCCAATCCAAAGGTTGTGAGTTCAAACCTGGCTACAGCTGCCAATTTCTTACGTTGCATGTCCATTTGGTCACATTTTATAACTAGCTGTCCATTATCAAACTGGCTTCGGTCTCTTGCTATCCTTTGCTGAAGGAACAGCATTGCACTACTGGCAGCAAAATGAACACATCCAGTCAGCCAATCACAAAAGACTATTGAGTGCAGGCACCAAGTAGCAGCAGCTCCCACTAGTGTAGAATATGTGCGTATTCTTTTTCAGCAAGGGATACCGAGAGAACAAAGCACATTTGAAAATAGAAGGGAATTTAAAAGTGTCTTACAAGTACATGCTCTATCAGAATCATGCAAGTTTAATTTTGACTTTCCTATCCCTTTGAGGATTACAGAGCATCCTAGCTCCGCCACCCCAAGACATTCTTCTAGCTTTAATAAAAAAGAATACACCAAAAAAACAATCAAAAAAAAAAATCCATTTTCACAACCCAGTGCCAGCGTTTTTTTGGTTTGTTTGTTTTGACCCTTATTGCATCAAGGCGCAAATGTCATTTCTTTTTACATATTTTTATTTTTTGGAGCGTATAAGCAATGGGTAGCCTTAAGGAAATAAAACCGGCCATGGCCGAGCACCAATAGCTGGATTTAAACCCGCAACCACTCGCTTGGAAGAAGAAAACACTCAACCACAATGGCACACCCTGTCAGGAGTTTGCAGGGCATGTACCCCTTACTTTGACCACTTTAGAACATTAATGCAAGGGAACGTATACCCCTTACTTTGACCAATTTAGAACATTAATGCAAGGGAACGTATATAAGTACTTGAGCCACAATGGTGTGCAATTGGCAAAGGAAGACAGGATCTGTATCCATAGTTTTTCTAGTTTTAGACCAATATTTGAAGCGATAGTATATAAGCAGTGAGTTGCTGCTTTCAGGACATAAAAGCATTATTTACCTAGGTATGATATGTCCCTGGAAGGCAATACACTACAATAGCCCAGTTTCCCCAGCAGGATTAAACATCTCAACCTTGCGTTTACAAGGTTGCTTTCTAACTAACTATAAACCACCATTGCTTTATGTGAGCTGGTATAAAATCGACAGTACCCATTATTTCCAATGTCAGATCACAGGCTGCTGTCAGGAAGCTGCTGTGGAGCAGTGGTAAGTCCTCGGGCTAGCAAGCACGAGGTCGGCGGTTCGAATCCACCCGGTGGCTACTACATACCGACCAACTTCCAGTGATTCTCCTGTGGCTATGGGAGTAATCTGGAATATACTGGGATTAGTATATGGCTGAGGAGTCTAGGCAAAGAGGGTGAGGTTAGGTAAAGGAGGAGGAGTCTAGCAGAAAAGGAAGTGGGTGGGGTCAGACAAAGGAGGAGGAGTCTAGTAGATTGAGGTGGAGTCTAGTGGAAGAGGGTGGAGTCAGGTAAAGGAGGAGGAGGAGTCTAGCAGAAAAGTGAATGGGGTCAGGCAAAGGAGGAGGAGTCTAGCGCCAAATGATGTGGGGTAAGGAGGAGGAGTCTAGTGGAAGTGGGTGGAGTGAGGAGGAGTCTAGGCGAAGAGGGTGGGGTTAGGTAAAGGAGGAGGAGTCTAGCAGAAAAGGAAGTGGGTGGGGTCAGGCAAAGGAGGAGGAGTCTAGTAGATAGAGGTGGAAGAGGGTGGAGTCAGGTAAAGGAGGAGGAGTCTAGCGCCAAATGATGTGGGGAGGAGGAGGAGTCTAGTGGAAGTGGGTGGAGTGAGGAGGAGTCTAGGCAAAGAGGGTGGGGTCAGGTAAAGGAGGAGGAGTCTAGCGGAAGAGGGTGGAGTCAGGTGGAGGAGGAGGAGTCTAGCAGAAAAGGGAATGGGGTCAGGCAAAGGAGGAGGAGTCTAGCGCCAAATGATGTGGGGTAAGGAGGAGGAGTCTAGTGGAAGTGGGTGGAGTGAGGAGGAGTCTAGGCAAAGTGGGTGGGGTCAGGCAAAGGAGGAGGAGTCTAGCGCCAAATGATGTGGGGTAAGGAGGAGGAGTCTAGTGGAAGGGGGTGCATTGAGGTGGAGTCTAGTGGAAGAGGGTGGGGGTCAGGTAAAGGAGGAGGAGTCTAGCGCAAAAGTGGGTGGGGTCAGGCAAAGGAGGAGGAGTCTAGTGCCAAATGATGTGGGGTAAGGAGGTGGAGTCTCGTGGAAGTGGGTGGAGTGAAGAGGAATCTGTGGGAGGAGGAGGAGGAGGAGTCAAGTGGTTAGAAGCAAATGGAGGAGTAGAGTTGTGGAAAAAGAGGAACTGAGATAGAAAGCAAAAAAAATAAGCTATGTTTTGGGAATGCCTCCATCCCTCCTTTTTGTTCACTCCACCCTCTACTAGCTCCTAATTCTACTCTCGCCCTCACCTTGATTCCTATATTAGGACCTCCAGCTCATCACCAGAGCTCTCCTTCTTTCCCAGACACCTGCCACATCCATTTTCACCAGCCTACTTTTCCTGTTGTTTCTAACCCCACTGCTCCACCTTTGCCTGACCCCACCTACATCCTTTTCCACCAGACTGCTCTTCCTTTGCCTGACCCCTCCTACCAGACTGCTCCACCACATTCTCACACTTCTCCCTTCTTGGAACCACATCCTATCTTCCCTAACCGCACACACACACACACACACACGCACACTCTAATCCCAGCATCATACTCCAGATTGCTCCCATAGCCACAGGAGAATCACTGGAAGTCAGTGGGTAAGTAGTGTCCACAGGGTGGATTCGAACCGCTGGCCTCGTGCTTGCTAGCCCGAGAACTTACCGCTGCTCCACAGCAGCTCAGTGGTTAGCTCAGCTGCTTTTGGAGTGGAAGTTTGAGGCTTTCAATCCAGCTATGGTTCCATGGTCATCGGGGGCCTTTTAGTAACACCATTTTTTAACTAGTTATTCAAAATTCCAAAAAGTATTCTATTTCATTTTGTTCATTGATGCTGCAGCTCAATAAATCTGTCTGCAGTCACTAAGTTCTGTCGTTGCATGTCCTTCTGGTAATAATTCACAACTAGTTGTCCAAAGTTGTTGTTGTTGTGTTTTTTTTAGTTGTATTATTATTTTTATTCTGCATGGTGCTCTGTCTGTCTACAGTCTGTAGTGTGGTAGTGGAATTGTATATTTTACAACATCTCTTTTTTAGTCAGCTGGACTCTTTGCTACTTATATAACGTTTCTTGCATTGCTAGAGTAAAACCAGCCAAACAATTGGTACGGGCTCTGCAAGACCTCAACCGCTGGGGTTGTTGTGGCCCAGTGGCTAGGTCAACTGCCTCCCAATCCAAAGGTTGTGAGTTCAAACCTGGCTACAGCTGCCAATTTCTTACGTTGCATGTCCATTTGGTCACATTTTATAACTAGCTGTCCATTATCAAACTGGCTTCGGTCTCTTGCTATCCTTTGCTGAAGGAACAGCATTGCACTACTGGCAGCAAAATGAACACATCCAGTCAGCCAATCACAAAAGACTATTGAGTGCAGGCACCAAGTAGCAGCAGCTCCCACTAGTGTAGAATATGTGCGTATTCTTTTTCAGCAAGGGATACCGAGAGAACAAAGCACATTTGAAAATAGAAGGGAATTTAAAAGTGTCTTACAAGTACATGCTCTATCAGAATCATGCAAGTTTAATTTTGACTTTCCTATCCCTTTGAGGATTACAGAGCATCCTAGCTCCGCCACCCCAAGACATTCTTCTAGCTTTAATAAAAAAGAATACACCAAAAAAACAATCAAAAAAAAAAATCCATTTTCACAACCCAGTGCCAGCGTTTTTTTGGTTTGTTTGTTTTGACCCTTATTGCATCAAGGCGCAAATGTCATTTCTTTTTACATATTTTTATTTTTTGGAGCGTATAAGCAATGGGTAGCCTTAAGGAAATAAAACCGGCCATGGCCGAGCACCAATAGCTGGATTTAAACCCGCAACCACTCGCTTGGAAGAAGAAAACACTCAACCACAATGGCACACCCTGTCAGGAGTTTGCAGGGCATGTACCCCTTACTTTGACCACTTTAGAACATTAATGCAAGGGAACGTATACCCCTTACTTTGACCAATTTAGAACATTAATGCAAGGGAACGTATATAAGTACTTGAGCCACAATGGTGTGCAATTGGCAAAGGAAGACAGGATCTGTATCCATAGTTTTTCTAGTTTTAGACCAATATTTGAAGCGATAGTATATAAGCAGTGAGTTGCTGCTTTCAGGACATAAAAGCATTATTTACCTAGGTATGATATGTCCCTGGAAGGCAATACACTACAATAGCCCAGTTTCCCCAGCAGGATTAAACATCTCAACCTTGCGTTTACAAGGTTGCTTTCTAACTAACTATAAACCACCATTGCTTTATGTGAGCTGGTATAAAATCGACAGTACCCATTATTTCCAATGTCAGATCACAGGCTGCTGTCAGGAAGCTGCTGTGGAGCAGTGGTAAGTCCTCGGGCTAGCAAGCACGAGGTCGGCGGTTCGAATCCACCCGGTGGCTACTACATACCGACCAACTTCCAGTGATTCTCCTGTGGCTATGGGAGTAATCTGGAATATACTGGGATTAGTATATGGCTGAGGAGTCTAGGCAAAGAGGGTGAGGTTAGGTAAAGGAGGAGGAGTCTAGCAGAAAAGGAAGTGGGTGAGGTCAGACAAAGGAGGAGGAGTCTAGTAGATTGAGGTGGAGTCTAGTGGAAGAGGGTGGAGTCAGGTAAAGGAGGAGGAGTCTAGCAGAAAAGTGAATGGGGTCAGGCAAAGGAGGAGGAGTCTAGCGCCAAATGATGTGGGGTAAGGAGGAGGAGTCTAGTGGAAGTGGGTGGAGTGAGGAGGAGTCTAGGCAAAGAGGGTGGGGTCAGGTAAAGGAGGAGGAGTCTAGCGGAAGAGGGTGGAGTCAGGTAAAGGAGGAGGAGGAGTCTAGCAGAAAAGGGAATGGGGTCAGGCAAAGGAGGAGGAGTCTAGCGCCAAATGATGTGGGGTAAGGAGGAGGAGTCTAGCGCCAAATGATGTGGGTAAGGAGGAGGAGTCTAGTGGAAGTGGGTGGAGTGAGGAGGAGTCTAGGCAAAGAGGGTGGGTTCAGGTAAAGGAGGAGGAGTCTAGCGGAAGAGGGTGGAGTCAGGTAAAGGAGGAGGAGGAGTCTAGCAGAAAAGGGAATGGGGTCAGGCAAAGGAGGAGGAGTCTAGCGCCAAATGATGTGGGGTAAGGAGGAGGAGTCTAGTGGAAGTGGGTGGAGTGAGGAGGAGTCTAGGCAAAGTGGGTGGGGTCAGGCAAAGGAGGAGGAGTCTAGCGCCAAATGATGTGGGGTAAGGAGGAGGAGTCTAGTGGAAGGGGGTGCATTGAGGTGGAGTCTAGTGGAAGAGGGTGGGGGTCAGGTAAAGGAGGAGGAGTCTAGCGCAAAAGTGGGTGGGGTCAGGCAAAGGAGGAGGAGTCTAGTGCCAAATGATGTCGGGTAAGGAGGTGGAGTCTCGTGGAAGTGGGTGGAGTGAAGAGGAATCTGTGGGAGGAGGAGGAGGAGGAGTCAAGTGGTTAGAAGCAAATGGAGGAGTAGAGTTGTGGAAAAAGAGGAACTGAGATAGAAAGCAAAAAAAATAAGCTATGTTTTGGGAATGCCTCCATCCCTCCTTTTTGTTCACTCCACCCTCTACTAGCTCCTAATTCTACTCTCGCCCTCACCTTGATTCCTATATTAGGACCTCCAGCTCATCACCAGAGCTCTCCTTCTTTCCCAGACACCTGCCACATCCATTTTCACCAGCCTACTTTTCCTGTTGTTTCTAACCCCACTGCTCCACCTTTGCCTGACCCCACCTACATCCTTTTCCACCAGACTGCTCTTCCTTTGCCTGACCCCTCCTACCAGACTGCTCCACCACATTCTCACACTTCTCCCTTCTTGGAACCACATCCTATCTTCCCTAACCGCACACACACACACACACACACACGCACGAACACGCACACTCTAATCCCAGCATCATACTCCAGATTGCTCCCATAGCCACAGGAGAATCACTGGAAGTCAGTGGGTAAGTAGTGTCCACAGGGTGGATTCGAACCGCTGGCCTCGTGCTTGCTAGCCCGAGAACTTACCGCTGCTCCACAGCAGCTCAGTGGTTAGCTCAGCTGCTTTTGGAGTGGAAGTTTGAGGCTTTCAATCCAGCTATGGTTCCATGGTCATCGGGGGCCTTTTAGTAACACCATTTTTTAACTAGTTATTCAAAATTCCAAAAAGTATTCTATTTCATTTTGTTCATTGATGCTGCAGCTCAATAAATCTGTCTGCAGTCACTAAGTTCTGTCGTTGCATGTCCTTCTGGTAATAATTCACAACTAGTTGTCCAAAGTTGTTGTTGTTGTGTTTTTTTTAGTTGTATTATTATTTTTATTCTGCATGGTGCTCTGTCTGTCTACAGTCTGTAGTGTGGTAGTGGAATTGTATATTTTACAACATCTCTTTTTTAGTCAGCTGGACTCTTTGCTACTTATATAACGTTTCTTGCATTGCTAGAGTAAAACCAGCCAAACAATTGGTACGGGCTCTGCAAGACCTCAACCGCTGGGGTTGTTGTGGCCCAGTGGCTAGGTCAACTGCCTCCCAATCCAAAGGTTGTGAGTTCAAACCTGGCTACAGCTGCCAATTTCTTACGTTGCATGTCCATTTGGTCACATTTTATAACTAGCTGTCCATTATCAAACTGGCTTCGGTCTCTTGCTATCCTTTGCTGAAGGAACAGCATTGCACTACTGGCAGCAAAATGAACACATCCAGTCAGCCAATCACAAAAGACTATTGAGTGCAGGCACCAAGTAGCAGCAGCTCCCACTAGTGTAGAATATGTGCGTATTCTTTTTCAGCAAGGGATACCGAGAGAACAAAGCACATTTGAAAATAGAAGGGAATTTAAAAGTGTCTTACAAGTACATGCTCTATCAGAATCATGCAAGTTTAATTTTGACTTTCCTATCCCTTTGAGGATTACAGAGCATCCTAGCTCCGCCACCCCAAGACATTCTTCTAGCTTTAATAAAAAAGAATACACCAAAAAAACAATCAAAAAAAAAAATCCATTTTCACAACCCAGTGCCAGCGTTTTTTTGGTTTGTTTGTTTTGACCCTTATTGCATCAAGGCGCAAATGTCATTTCTTTTTACATATTTTTATTTTTTGGAGCGTATAAGCAATGGGTAGCCTTAAGGAAATAAAACCGGCCATGGCCGAGCACCAATAGCTGGATTTAAACCCGCAACCACTCGCTTGGAAGAAGAAAACACTCAACCACAATGGCACACCCTGTCAGGAGTTTGCAGGGCATGTACCCCTTACTTTGACCACTTTAGAACATTAATGCAAGGGAACGTATACCCCTTACTTTGACCAATTTAGAACATTAATGCAAGGGAACGTATATAAGTACTTGAGCCACAATGGTGTGCAATTGGCAAAGGAAGACAGGATCTGTATCCATAGTTTTTCTAGTTTTAGACCAATATTTGAAGCGATAGTATATAAGCAGTGAGTTGCTGCTTTCAGGACATAAAAGCATTATTTACCTAGGTATGATATGTCCCTGGAAGGCAATACACTACAATAGCCCAGTTTCCCCAGCAGGATTAAACATCTCAACCTTGCGTTTACAAGGTTGCTTTCTAACTAACTATAAACCACCATTGCTTTATGTGAGCTGGTATAAAATCGACAGTACCCATTATTTCCAATGTCAGATCACAGGCTGCTGTCAGGAAGCTGCTGTGGAGCAGTGGTAAGTCCTCGGGCTAGCAAGCACGAGGTCGGCGGTTCGAATCCACCCGGTGGCTACTACATACCGACCAACTTCCAGTGATTCTCCTGTGGCTATGGGAGTAATCTGGAATATACTGGGATTAGTATATGGCTGAGGAGTCTAGGCAAAGAGGGTGAGGTTAGGTAAAGGAGGAGGAGTCTAGCAGAAAAGGAAGTGGGTGAGGTCAGACAAAGGAGGAGGAGTCTAGTAGATTGAGGTGGAGTCTAGTGGAAGAGGGTGGAGTCAGGTAAAGGAGGAGGAGTCTAGCAGAAAAGTGAATGGGGTCAGGCAAAGGAGGAGGAGTCTAGCGCCAAATGATGTGGGGTAAGGAGGAGGAGTCTAGTGGAAGTGGGTGGAGTGAGGAGGAGTCTAGGCGAAGAGGGTGGGGTTAGGTAAAGGAGGAGGAGTCTAGCAGAAAAGGAAGTGGGTGGGGTCAGGCAAAGGAGGAGGAGTCTAGTGGAAGAGGGTGGAGTCAGGTAAAGGAGGAGGAGTCTAGCGCCAAATGATGTGGGGTAAGGAGGAGGAGTCTAGTGGAAGTGGGTGGAGTGAGGAGGAGTCTAGGCAAAGAGGGTGGGGTCAGGTAAAGGAGGAGGAGTCTAGCGGAAGAGGGTGGAGTCAGGTAAAGGAGGAGGAGGAGTCTAGCAGAAAAGGGAATGGGGTCAGGCAAAGGAGGAGGAGTCTAGCGCCAAATGATGTGGGGTAAGGAGGAGGAGTCTAGTGGAAGTGGGTGGAGTGAGGAGGAGTCTAGGCAAAGTGGGTGGGGTCAGGCAAAGGAGGAGGAGTCTAGCGCCAAATGATGTGGGGTAAGGAGGAGGAGTCTAGTGGAAGGGGGTGCATTGAGGTGGAGTCTAGTGGAAGAGGGTGGGGGTCAGGTAAAGGAGGAGGAGTCTAGCGCAAAAGTGGGTGGGGTCAGGCAAAGGAGGAGGAGTCTAGTGCCAAATGATGTCGTGGAAGTGGGTGGAGTGAAGAGGAATCTGGAGGAGGAGGAGTCAAGTGGTTAGAAGCAAATGGAGGAGTAGAGTTGTGGAAAAAGAGGAACTGAGATAGAAAGCAAAAAAAATAAGGGATATTGCTGGGAGGAGCTATGTTTTGGGAAAGCCTCCATCCCTCCTTTTTGTTCACTCCACCCTCTACTAGCTCCTAATTCTACTCTCGCCCTCACCTTGATTCCTATATTAGGACCTCCAGCTCATCACCAGAGCTCTCCTTCTTTCCCAGACACCTGCCACATCCATTTTCACCAGCCTACTTTTCCTGTTGTTTCTAACCCCACTGCTCCACCTTTGCCTGACCCCACCTACATCCTTTTCCACCCGACTGCTCTTCCTTTGCCTGACCCCTCCTACCAGACTGCTCCACCACATTCTCACACTTCTCCCTTCTTGGAACCACATCCTATCTTCCCTAACCGCACACACACACACACGCACGAACACGCACACTCTAATCCCAGCATCATACTCCAGATTGCTCCCATAGCCACAGGAGAATCACTGGAAGTCAGTGGGTAAGTAGTGTCCACAGGGTGGATTCGAACCGCTGGCCTCGTGCTTGCTAGCCCGAGAACTTACCGCTGCTCCACAGCAGCTCAGTGGTTAGCTCAGCTGCTTTTGGAGTGGAAGTTTGAGGCTTTCAATCCAGCTATGGTTCCATGGTCATCGGGGGCCTTTTAGTAACACCATTTTTTAACTAGTTATTCAAAATTCCAAAAAGTATTCTATTTCATTTTGTTCATTGATGCTGCAGCTCAATAAATCTGTCTGCAGTCACTAAGTTCTGTCGTTGCATGTCCTTCTGGTAATAATTCACAACTAGTTGTCCAAAGTTGTTGTTGTTGTGTTTTTTTTAGTTGTATTATTATTTTTATTCTGCATGGTGCTCTGTCTGTCTACAGTCTGTAGTGTGGTAGTGGAATTGTATATTTTACAACATCTCTTTTTTAGTCAGCTGGACTCTTTGCTACTTATATAACGTTTCTTGCATTGCTAGAGTAAAACCAGCCAAACAATTGGTACGGGCTCTGCAAGACCTCAACCGCTGGGGTTGTTGTGGCCCAGTGGCTAGGTCAACTGCCTCCCAATCCAAAGGTTGTGAGTTCAAACCTGGCTACAGCTGCCAATTTCTTACGTTGCATGTCCATTTGGTCACATTTTATAACTAGCTGTCCATTATCAAACTGGCTTCGGTCTCTTGCTATCCTTTGCTGAAGGAACAGCATTGCACTACTGGCAGCAAAATGAACACATCCAGTCAGCCAATCACAAAAGACTATTGAGTGCAGGCACCAAGTAGCAGCAGCTCCCACTAGTGTAGAATATGTGCGTATTCTTTTTCAGCAAGGGATACCGAGAGAACAAAGCACATTTGAAAATAGAAGGGAATTTAAAAGTGTCTTACAAGTACATGCTCTATCAGAATCATGCAAGTTTAATTTTGACTTTCCTATCCCTTTGAGGATTACAGAGCATCCTAGCTCCGCCACCCCAAGACATTCTTCTAGCTTTAATAAAAAAGAATACACCAAAAAAACAATCAAAAAAAAAAATCCATTTTCACAACCCAGTGCCAGCGTTTTTTTGGTTTGTTTGTTTTGACCCTTATTGCATCAAGGCGCAAATGTCATTTCTTTTTACATATTTTTATTTTTTGGAGCGTATAAGCAATGGGTAGCCTTAAGGAAATAAAACCGGCCATGGCCGAGCACCAATAGCTGGATTTAAACCCGCAACCACTCGCTTGGAAGAAGAAAACACTCAACCACAATGGCACACCCTGTCAGGAGTTTGCAGGGCATGTACCCCTTACTTTGACCACTTTAGAACATTAATGCAAGGGAACGTATACCCCTTACTTTGACCAATTTAGAACATTAATGCAAGGGAACGTATATAAGTACTTGAGCCACAATGGTGTGCAATTGGCAAAGGAAGACAGGATCTGTATCCATAGTTTTTCTAGTTTTAGACCAATATTTGAAGCGATAGTATATAAGCAGTGAGTTGCTGCTTTCAGGACATAAAAGCATTATTTACCTAGGTATGATATGTCCCTGGAAGGCAATACACTACAATAGCCCAGTTTCCCCAGCAGGATTAAACATCTCAACCTTGCGTTTACAAGGTTGCTTTCTAACTAACTATAAACCACCATTGCTTTATGTGAGCTGGTATAAAATCGACAGTACCCATTATTTCCAATGTCAGATCACAGGCTGCTGTCAGGAAGCTGCTGTGGAGCAGTGGTAAGTCCTCGGGCTAGCAAGCACGAGGTCGGCGGTTCGAATCCACCCGGTGGCTACTACATACCGACCAACTTCCAGTGATTCTCCTGTGGCTATGGGAGTAATCTGGAATATACTGGGATTAGTATATGGCTGAGGAGTCTAGGCAAAGAGGGTGAGGTTAGGTAAAGGAGGAGGAGTCTAGCAGAAAAGGAAGTGGGTGGGGTCAGACAAAGGAGGAGGAGTCTAGTAGATTGAGGTGGAGTCTAGTGGAAGAGGGTGGAGTCAGGTAAAGGAGGAGGAGTCTAGCAGAAAAGTGAATGGGGTCAGGCAAAGGAGGAGGAGTCTAGCGCCAAATGATGTGGGGTAAGGAGGAGGAGTCTAGTGGAAGTGGGTGGAGTGAGGAGGAGTCTAGGCGAAGAGGGTGGGGTTAGGTAAAGGAGGAGGAGTCTAGCAGAAAAGGAAGTGGGTGGGGTCAGGCAAAGGAGGAGGAGTCTAGTAGATAGAGGTGGAAGAGGGTGGAGTCAGGTAAAGGAGGAGGAGTCTAGCGCCAAATGATGTGGGAGGAGGAGGAGTCTAGTGGAAGTGGGTGGAGTGAGGAGGAGTCTAGGCAAAGAGGGTGGGTTCAGGTAAAGGAGGAGGAGTCTAGCGGAAGAGGGTGGAGTCAGGTGGAGGAGGAGGAGTCTAGCAGAAAAGGGAATGGGGTCAGGCAAAGGAGGAGGAGTCTAGCGCCAAATGATGTGGGGTAAGGAGGAGGAGTCTAGTGGAAGTGGGTGGAGTGAGGAGGAGTCTAGGCAAAGTGGGTGGGGTCAGGCAAAGGAGGAGGAGTCTAGCGCCAAATGATGTGGGGTAAGGAGGAGGAGTCTAGTGGAAGGGGGTGCATTGAGGTGGAGTCTAGTGGAAGAGGGTGGGGGTCAGGTAAAGGAGGAGGAGTCTAGCGCAAAAGTGGGTGGGGTCAGGCAAAGGAGGAGGAGTCTAGTGCCAAATGATGTCGGGTAAGGAGGTGGAGTCTCGTGGAAGTGGGTGGAGTGAAGAGGAATCTGTGGGAGGAGGAGGAGGAGGAGTCAAGTGGTTAGAAGCAAATGGAGGAGTAGAGTTGTGGAAAAAGAGGAACTGAGATAGAAAGCAAAAAAAATAAGCTATGTTTTGGGAAAGCCTCCATCCCTCCTTTTTGTTCACTCCACCCTCTACTAGCTCCTAATTCTACTCTCGCCCTCACCTTGATTCCTATATTAGGACCTCCAGCTCATCACCAGAGCTCTCCTTCTTTCCCAGACACCTGCCACATCCATTTTCACCAGCCTACTTTTCCTGTTGTTTCTAACCCCACTGCTCCACCTTTGCCTGACCCCACCTACATCCTTTTCCACCAGACTGCTCTTCCTTTGCCTGACCCCTCCTACCAGACTGCTCCACCACATTCTCACACTTCTCCCTTCTTGGAACCACATCCTATCTTCCCTAACCGCACACACACACACACACACACACGCACGAACACGCACACTCTAATCCCAGCATCATACTCCAGATTGCTCCCATAGCCACAGGAGAATCACTGGAAGTCAGTGGGTAAGTAGTGTCCACAGGGTGGATTCGAACCGCTGGCCTCGTGCTTGCTAGCCCGAGAACTTACCGCTGCTCCACAGCAGCTCAGTGGTTAGCTCAGCTGCTTTTGGAGTGGAAGTTTGAGGCTTTCAATCCAGCTATGGTTCCATGGTCATCGGGGGCCTTTTAGTAACACCATTTTTTAACTAGTTATTCAAAATTCCAAAAAGTATTCTATTTCATTTTGTTCATTGATGCTGCAGCTCAATAAATCTGTCTGCAGTCACTAAGTTCTGTCGTTGCATGTCCTTCTGGTAATAATTCACAACTAGTTGTCCAAAGTTGTTGTTGTTGTGTTTTTTTTAGTTGTATTATTATTTTTATTCTGCATGGTGCTCTGTCTGTCTACAGTCTGTAGTGTGGTAGTGGAATTGTATATTTTACAACATCTCTTTTTTAGTCAGCTGGACTCTTTGCTACTTATATAACGTTTCTTGCATTGCTAGAGTAAAACCAGCCAAACAATTGGTACGGGCTCTGCAAGACCTCAACCGCTGGGGTTGTTGTGGCCCAGTGGCTAGGTCAACTGCCTCCCAATCCAAAGGTTGTGAGTTCAAACCTGGCTACAGCTGCCAATTTCTTACGTTGCATGTCCATTTGGTCACATTTTATAACTAGCTGTCCATTATCAAACTGGCTTCGGTCTCTTGCTATCCTTTGCTGAAGGAACAGCATTGCACTACTGGCAGCAAAATGAACACATCCAGTCAGCCAATCACAAAAGACTATTGAGTGCAGGCACCAAGTAGCAGCAGCTCCCACTAGTGTAGAATATGTGCGTATTCTTTTTCAGCAAGGGATACCGAGAGAACAAAGCACATTTGAAAATAGAAGGGAATTTAAAAGTGTCTTACAAGTACATGCTCTATCAGAATCATGCAAGTTTAATTTTGACTTTCCTATCCCTTTGAGGATTACAGAGCATCCTAGCTCCGCCACCCCAAGACATTCTTCTAGCTTTAATAAAAAAGAATACACCAAAAAAACAATCAAAAAAAAAAATCCATTTTCACAACCCAGTGCCAGCGTTTTTTTGGTTTGTTTGTTTTGACCCTTATTGCATCAAGGCGCAAATGTCATTTCTTTTTACATATTTTTATTTTTTGGAGCGTATAAGCAATGGGTAGCCTTAAGGAAATAAAACCGGCCATGGCCGAGCACCAATAGCTGGATTTAAACCCGCAACCACTCGCTTGGAAGAAGAAAACACTCAACCACAATGGCACACCCTGTCAGGAGTTTGCAGGGCATGTACCCCTTACTTTGACCACTTTAGAACATTAATGCAAGGGAACGTATACCCCTTACTTTGACCAATTTAGAACATTAATGCAAGGGAACGTATATAAGTACTTGAGCCACAATGGTGTGCAATTGGCAAAGGAAGACAGGATCTGTATCCATAGTTTTTCTAGTTTTAGACCAATATTTGAAGCGATAGTATATAAGCAGTGAGTTGCTGCTTTCAGGACATAAAAGCATTATTTACCTAGGTATGATATGTCCCTGGAAGGCAATACACTACAATAGCCCAGTTTCCCCAGCAGGATTAAACATCTCAACCTTGCGTTTACAAGGTTGCTTTCTAACTAACTATAAACCACCATTGCTTTATGTGAGCTGGTATAAAATCGACAGTACCCATTATTTCCAATGTCAGATCACAGGCTGCTGTCAGGAAGCTGCTGTGGAGCAGTGGTAAGTCCTCGGGCTAGCAAGCACGAGGTCGGCGGTTCGAATCCACCCGGTGGCTACTACATACCGACCAACTTCCAGTGATTCTCCTGTGGCTATGGGAGTAATCTGGAATATACTGGGATTAGTATATGGCTGAGGAGTCTAGGCAAAGAGGGTGAGGTTAGGTAAAGGAGGAGGAGTCTAGCAGAAAAGGAAGTGTGTGAGGTCAGACAAAGGAGGAGGAGTCTAGTAGATTGAGGTGGAGTCTAGTGGAAGAGGGTGGAGTCAGGTAAAGGAGGAGGAGTCTAGCAGAAAAGTGAATGGGGTCAGGCAAAGGAGGAGGAGTCTAGCGCCAAATGATGTGGGGTAAGGAGGAGGAGTCTAGTGGAAGTGGGTGGAGTGAGGAGGAGTCTAGGCGAAGAGGGTGGGGTTAGGTAAAGGAGGAGGAGTCTAGCAGAAAAGGAAGTGGGTGGGGTCAGGCAAAGGAGGAGGAGTCTAGTAGATAGAGGTGGAAGAGGGTGGAGTCAGGTAAAGGAGGAGGAGTCTAGCGCCAAATGATGTGGGAGGAGGAGGAGTCTAGTGGAAGTGGGTGGAGTGAGGAGGAGTCTAGGCAAAGAGGGTGGGGTCAGGTAAAGGAGGAGGAGTCTAGCGGAAGAGGGTGGAGTCAGGTGGAGGAGGAGGAGTCTAGCAGAAAAGGGAATGGGGTCAGGCAAAGGAGGAGGAGTCTAGCGCCAAATGATGTGGGGTAAGGAGGAGGAGTCTAGTGGAAGTGGGTGGAGTGAGGAGGAGTCTAGGCAAAGTGGGTGGGGTCAGGCAAAGGAGGAGGAGTCTAGCGCCAAATGATGTGGGGTAAGGAGGAGGAGTCTAGTGGAAGGGGGTGCATTGAGGTGGAGTCTAGTGGAAGAGGGTGGGGGTCAGGTAAAGGAGGAGGAGTCTAGCGCAAAAGTGGGTGGGGTCAGGCAAAGGAGGAGGAGTCTAGTGCCAAATGATGTCGTGGAAGTGGGTGGAGTGAAGAGGAATCTGGAGGAGGAGGAGTCAAGTGGTTAGAAGCAAATGGAGGAGTAGAGTTGTGGAAAAAGAGGAACTGAGATAGAAAGCAAAAAAAATAAGGGATATTGGTGGGAGGAGCTATGTTTTGGGAAAGCCTCCATCCCTCCTTTTTGTTCACTCCACCCTCTACTAGCTCCTAATTCTACTCTCGCCCTCACCTTGATTCCTATATTAGGACCTCCAGCTCATCACCAGAGCTCTCCTTCTTTCCCAGACACCTGCCACATCCATTTTCACCAGCCTACTTTTCCTGTTGTTTCTAACCCCACTGCTCCACCTTTGCCTGACCCCACCTACATCCTTTTCCACCAGACTGCTCTTCCTTTGCCTGACCCCTCCTACCAGACTGCTCCACCACATTCTCACACTTCTCCCTTCTTGGAACCACATCCTATCTTCCCTAACCGCACACACACACACACACACGCACGAACACGCACACTCTAATCCCAGCATCATACTCCAGATTGCTCCCATAGCCACAGGAGAATCACTGGAAGTCAGTGGGTAAGTAGTGTCCACAGGGTGGATTCGAACCGCTGGCCTCGTGCTTGCTAGCCCGAGAACTTACCGCTGCTCCACAGCAGCTCAGTGGTTAGCTCAGCTGCTTTTGGAGTGGAAGTTTGAGGCTTTCAATCCAGCTATGGTTCCATGGTCATCGGGGGCCTTTTAGTAACACCATTTTTTAACTAGTTATTCAAAATTCCAAAAAGTATTCTATTTCATTTTGTTCATTGATGCTGCAGCTCAATAAATCTGTCTGCAGTCACTAAGTTCTGTCGTTGCATGTCCTTCTGGTAATAATTCACAACTAGTTGTCCAAAGTTGTTGTTGTTGTGTTTTTTTTAGTTGTATTATTATTTTTATTCTGCATGGTGCTCTGTCTGTCTACAGTCTGTAGTGTGGTAGTGGAATTGTATATTTTACAACATCTCTTTTTTAGTCAGCTGGACTCTTTGCTACTTATATAACGTTTCTTGCATTGCTAGAGTAAAACCAGCCAAACAATTGGTACGGGCTCTGCAAGACCTCAACCGCTGGGGTTGTTGTGGCCCAGTGGCTAGGTCAACTGCCTCCCAATCCAAAGGTTGTGAGTTCAAACCTGGCTACAGCTGCCAATTTCTTACGTTGCATGTCCATTTGGTCACATTTTATAACTAGCTGTCCATTATCAAACTGGCTTCGGTCTCTTGCTATCCTTTGCTGAAGGAACAGCATTGCACTACTGGCAGCAAAATGAACACATCCAGTCAGCCAATCACAAAAGACTATTGAGTGCAGGCACCAAGTAGCAGCAGCTCCCACTAGTGTAGAATATGTGCGTATTCTTTTTCAGCAAGGGATACCGAGAGAACAAAGCACATTTGAAAATAGAAGGGAATTTAAAAGTGTCTTACAAGTACATGCTCTATCAGAATCATGCAAGTTTAATTTTGACTTTCCTATCCCTTTGAGGATTACAGAGCATCCTAGCTCCGCCACCCCAAGACATTCTTCTAGCTTTAATAAAAAAGAATACACCAAAAAAACAATCAAAAAAAAAAATCCATTTTCACAACCCAGTGCCAGCGTTTTTTTGGTTTGTTTGTTTTGACCCTTATTGCATCAAGGCGCAAATGTCATTTCTTTTTACATATTTTTATTTTTTGGAGCGTATAAGCAATGGGTAGCCTTAAGGAAATAAAACCGGCCATGGCCGAGCACCAATAGCTGGATTTAAACCCGCAACCACTCGCTTGGAAGAAGAAAACACTCAACCACAATGGCACACCCTGTCAGGAGTTTGCAGGGCATGTACCCCTTACTTTGACCACTTTAGAACATTAATGCAAGGGAACGTATACCCCTTACTTTGACCAATTTAGAACATTAATGCAAGGGAACGTATATAAGTACTTGAGCCACAATGGTGTGCAATTGGCAAAGGAAGACAGGATCTGTATCCATAGTTTTTCTAGTTTTAGACCAATATTTGAAGCGATAGTATATAAGCAGTGAGTTGCTGCTTTCAGGACATAAAAGCATTATTTACCTAGGTATGATATGTCCCTGGAAGGCAATACACTACAATAGCCCAGTTTCCCCAGCAGGATTAAACATCTCAACCTTGCGTTTACAAGGTTGCTTTCTAACTAACTATAAACCACCATTGCTTTATGTGAGCTGGTATAAAATCGACAGTACCCATTATTTCCAATGTCAGATCACAGGCTGCTGTCAGGAAGCTGCTGTGGAGCAGTGGTAAGTCCTCGGGCTAGCAAGCACGAGGTCGGCGGTTCGAATCCACCCGGTGGCTACTACATACCGACCAACTTCCAGTGATTCTCCTGTGGCTATGGGAGTAATCTGGAATATACTGGGATTAGTATATGGCTGAGGAGTCTAGGCAAAGAGGGTGAGGTTAGGTAAAGGAGGAGGAGTCTAGCAGAAAAGGAAGTGGGTGAGGACAGACAAAGGAGGAGGAGTCTAGTAGATTGAGGTGGAGTCTAGTGGAAGAGGGTGGAGTCAGGTAAAGGAGGAGGAGTCTAGCAGAAAAGTGAATGGGGTCAGGCAAAGGAGGAGGAGTCTAGCGCCAAATGATGTGGGGTAAGGAGGAGGAGTCTAGTGGAAGTGGGTGGAGTGAGGAGGAGTCTAGGCGAAGAGGGTGGGGTTAGGTAAAGGAGGTGGAGTCTAGCAGAAAAGGAAGTGGGTGGGGTCAGGCAAAGGAGGAGGAGTCTAGTAGATAGAGGTGGAAGAGGGTGGAGTCAGGTAAAGGAGGAGGAGTCTAGCGCCAAATGATGTGGGAGGAGGAGGAGTCTAGTGGAAGTGGGTGGAGTGAGGAGGAGTCTAGGCAAAGAGGGTGGGTTCAGGTAAAGGAGGAGGAGTCTAGCGGAAGAGGGTGGAGTCAGGTAAGGAGGAGGAGGAGTCTAGCAGAAAAGTGAATGGGGTCAGGCAAAGGAGGAGGAGTCTAGCGCCAAATGATGTGGGGTAAGGAGGAGGAGTCTAGTGGAAGTGGGTGGAGTGAGGAGGAGTCTAGGCAAAGTGGGTGGGGTCAGGCAAAGGAGGAGGAGTCTAGCGCCAAATGATGTGGGGTAAGGAGGAGGAGTCTAGTGGAAGGGGGTGCATTGAGGTGGAGTCTAGTGGAAGAGGGTGGGGGTCAGGTAAAGGAGGAGGAGTCTAGCGCAAAAGTGGGTGGGGTCAGGCAAAGGAGGAGGAGTCTAGTGCCAAATGATGTCGGTAGGAGGGAGTCGGAGTGGGTGGAGTGAAGAGGAATCTGTGGGAGGAGGAGGAGGAGTCAAGTGGTTAGAAGCAAATGGAGGAGTAGAGTTGTGGAAAAAGAGGAACTGAGATAGAAAGCAAAAAAATAAGGGATATTGCTGGGAGGAGCTATGTTTTGGGAAAGCCTCCATCCCTCCTTTTTGTTCACTCCACCCTCTACTAGCTCCTAATTCTACTCTCGCCCTCACCTTGATTCCTATATTAGGACCTCCAGCTCATCACCAGAGCTCTCCTTCTTTCCCAGACACCTGCCACATCCATTTTCACCAGCCTACTTTTCCTGTTGTTTCTAACCCCACTGCTCCACCTTTGCCTGACCCCACCTACATCCTTTTCCACCAGACTGCTCTTCCTTTGCCTGACCCCTCCTACCAGACTGCTCCACCACATTCTCACACTTCTCCCTTCTTGGAACCACATCCTATCTTCCCTAACCGCACACACACACGAACACGCACACTCTAATCCCAGCATCATACTCCAGATTGCTCCCATAGCCACAGGAGAATCACTGGAAGTCAGTGGGTAAGTAGTGTCCACAGGGTGGATTCGAACCGCTGGCCTCGTGCTTGCTAGCCCGAGAACTTACCGCTGCTCCACAGCAGCTCAGTGGTTAGCTCAGCTGCTTTTGGAGTGGAAGTTTGAGGCTTTCAATCCAGCTATGGTTCCATGGTCATCGGGGGCCTTTTAGTAACACCATTTTTTAACTAGTTATTCAAAATTCCAAAAAGTATTCTATTTCATTTTGTTCATTGATGCTGCAGCTCAATAAATCTGTCTGCAGTCACTAAGTTCTGTCGTTGCATGTCCTTCTGGTAATAATTCACAACTAGTTGTCCAAAGTTGTTGTTGTTGTGTTTTTTTTAGTTGTATTATTATTTTTATTCTGCATGGTGCTCTGTCTGTCTACAGTCTGTAGTGTGGTAGTGGAATTGTATATTTTACAACATCTCTTTTTTAGTCAGCTGGACTCTTTGCTACTTATATAACGTTTCTTGCATTGCTAGAGTAAAACCAGCCAAACAATTGGTACGGGCTCTGCAAGACCTCAACCGCTGGGGTTGTTGTGGCCCAGTGGCTAGGTCAACTGCCTCCCAATCCAAAGGTTGTGAGTTCAAACCTGGCTACAGCTGCCAATTTCTTACGTTGCATGTCCATTTGGTCACATTTTATAACTAGCTGTCCATTATCAAACTGGCTTCGGTCTCTTGCTATCCTTTGCTGAAGGAACAGCATTGCACTACTGGCAGCAAAATGAACACATCCAGTCAGCCAATCACAAAAGACTATTGAGTGCAGGCACCAAGTAGCAGCAGCTCCCACTAGTGTAGAATATGTGCGTATTCTTTTTCAGCAAGGGATACCGAGAGAACAAAGCACATTTGAAAATAGAAGGGAATTTAAAAGTGTCTTACAAGTACATGCTCTATCAGAATCATGCAAGTTTAATTTTGACTTTCCTATCCCTTTGAGGATTACAGAGCATCCTAGCTCCGCCACCCCAAGACATTCTTCTAGCTTTAATAAAAAAGAATACACCAAAAAAACAATCAAAAAAAAAAATCCATTTTCACAACCCAGTGCCAGCGTTTTTTTGGTTTGTTTGTTTTGACCCTTATTGCATCAAGGCGCAAATGTCATTTCTTTTTACATATTTTTATTTTTTGGAGCGTATAAGCAATGGGTAGCCTTAAGGAAATAAAACCGGCCATGGCCGAGCACCAATAGCTGGATTTAAACCCGCAACCACTCGCTTGGAAGAAGAAAACACTCAACCACAATGGCACACCCTGTCAGGAGTTTGCAGGGCATGTACCCCTTACTTTGACCACTTTAGAACATTAATGCAAGGGAACGTATACCCCTTACTTTGACCAATTTAGAACATTAATGCAAGGGAACGTATATAAGTACTTGAGCCACAATGGTGTGCAATTGGCAAAGGAAGACAGGATCTGTATCCATAGTTTTTCTAGTTTTAGACCAATATTTGAAGCGATAGTATATAAGCAGTGAGTTGCTGCTTTCAGGACATAAAAGCATTATTTACCTAGGTATGATATGTCCCTGGAAGGCAATACACTACAATAGCCCAGTTTCCCCAGCAGGATTAAACATCTCAACCTTGCGTTTACAAGGTTGCTTTCTAACTAACTATAAACCACCATTGCTTTATGTGAGCTGGTATAAAATCGACAGTACCCATTATTTCCAATGTCAGATCACAGGCTGCTGTCAGGAAGCTGCTGTGGAGCAGTGGTAAGTCCTCGGGCTAGCAAGCACGAGGTCGGCGGTTCGAATCCACCCGGTGGCTACTACATACCGACCAACTTCCAGTGATTCTCCTGTGGCTATGGGAGTAATCTGGAATATACTGGGATTAGTATATGGCTGAGGAGTCTAGGCAAAGAGGGTGAGGTTAGGTAAAGGAGGAGGAGTCTAGCAGAAAAGGAAGTGGGTGAGGTCAGACAAAGGAGGAGGAGTCTAGTAGATTGAGGTGGAGTCTAGTGGAAGAGGGTGGAGTCAGGTAAAGGAGGAGGAGTCTAGCGGAAAAGTGAATGGGGTCAGGCAAAGGAGGAGGAGTCTAGCGCCAAATGATGTGGGGTAAGGAGGAGGAGTCTAGTGGAAGTGGGTGGAGTGAGGAGGAGTCTAGGCGAAGAGGGTGGGGTTAGGTAAAGGAGGAGGAGTCTAGCAGAAAAGGAAGTGGGTGGGGTCAGGCAAAGGAGGAGGAGTCTAGTAGATAGAGGTGGAAGAGGGTGGAGTCAGGTAAAGGAGGAGGAGTCTAGCGCCAAATGATGTGGGGTAAGGAGGAGGAGTCTAGTGGAAGTGGGTGGAGTGAGGAGGAGTCTAGGCAAAGAGGGTGGGGTCAGGTAAAGGAGGAGGAGTCTAGCGGAAGAGGGTGGAGTCAGGTGGAGGAGGAGGAGTCTAGCAGAAAAGGGAATGGGGTCAGGCAAAGGAGGAGGAGTCTAGCGCCAAATGATGTGGGGTAAGGAGGAGGAGTCTAGTGGAAGTGGGTGGAGTGAGGAGGAGTCTAGGCAAAGAGGGTGGGGTCAGGCAAAGGAGGAGGAGTCTAGCGCCAAATGATGTGGGGTAAGGAGGAGGAGTCTAGTGGAAGGGGGTGCATTGAGGTGGAGTCTAGTGGAAGAGGGTGGGGGTCAGGTAAAGGAGGAGGAGTCTAGCGCAAAAGTGGGTGGGGTCAGGCAAAGGAGGAGGAGTCTAGTGCCAAATGATGTCGGGTAAGGAGGTGGAGTCTCGTGGAAGTGGGTGGAGTGAAGAGGAATCTGTGGGAGGAGGAGGAGGAGTCAAGTGGTTAGAAGCAAATGGAGGAGTAGAGTTGTGGAAAAAGAGGAACTGAGATAGAAAGCAAAAAAAATAAGCTATGTTTTGGGAAAGCCTCCATCCCTCCTTTTTGTTCACTCCACCCTCTACTAGCTCCTAATTCTACTCTCGCCCTCACCTTGATTCCTATATTAGGACCTCCAGCTCATCACCAGAGCTCTCCTTCTTTCCCAGACACCTGCCACATCCATTTTCACCAGCCTACTTTTCCTGTTGTTTCTAACCCCACTGCTCCACCTTTGCCTGACCCCACCTACATCCTTTTCCACCAGACTGCTCTTCCTTTGCCTGACCCCTCCTACCAGACTGCTCCACCACATTCTCACACTTCTCCCTTCTTGGAACCACATCCTATCTTCCCTAACCGCACACACACACACACACACGCACGAACACGCACACTCTAATCCCAGCATCATACTCCAGATTGCTCCCATAGCCACAGGAGAATCACTGGAAGTCAGTGGGTAAGTAGTGTCCACAGGGTGGATTCGAACCGCTGGCCTCGTGCTTGCTAGCCCGAGAACTTACCGCTGCTCCACAGCAGCTCAGTGGTTAGCTCAGCTGCTTTTGGAGTGGAAGTTTGAGGCTTTCAATCCAGCTATGGTTCCATGGTCATCGGGGGCCTTTTAGTAACACCATTTTTTAACTAGTTATTCAAAATTCCAAAAAGTATTCTATTTCATTTTGTTCATTGATGCTGCAGCTCAATAAATCTGTCTGCAGTCACTAAGTTCTGTCGTTGCATGTCCTTCTGGTAATAATTCACAACTAGTTGTCCAAAGTTGTTGTTGTTGTGTTTTTTTTAGTTGTATTATTATTTTTATTCTGCATGGTGCTCTGTCTGTCTACAGTCTGTAGTGTGGTAGTGGAATTGTATATTTTACAACATCTCTTTTTTAGTCAGCTGGACTCTTTGCTACTTATATAACGTTTCTTGCATTGCTAGAGTAAAACCAGCCAAACAATTGGTACGGGCTCTGCAAGACCTCAACCGCTGGGGTTGTTGTGGCCCAGTGGCTAGGTCAACTGCCTCCCAATCCAAAGGTTGTGAGTTCAAACCTGGCTACAGCTGCCAATTTCTTACGTTGCATGTCCATTTGGTCACATTTTATAACTAGCTGTCCATTATCAAACTGGCTTCGGTCTCTTGCTATCCTTTGCTGAAGGAACAGCATTGCACTACTGGCAGCAAAATGAACACATCCAGTCAGCCAATCACAAAAGACTATTGAGTGCAGGCACCAAGTAGCAGCAGCTCCCACTAGTGTAGAATATGTGCGTATTCTTTTTCAGCAAGGGATACCGAGAGAACAAAGCACATTTGAAAATAGAAGGGAATTTAAAAGTGTCTTACAAGTACATGCTCTATCAGAATCATGCAAGTTTAATTTTGACTTTCCTATCCCTTTGAGGATTACAGAGCATCCTAGCTCCGCCACCCCAAGACATTCTTCTAGCTTTAATAAAAAAGAATACACCAAAAAAACAATCAAAAAAAAAAATCCATTTTCACAACCCAGTGCCAGCGTTTTTTTGGTTTGTTTGTTTTGACCCTTATTGCATCAAGGCGCAAATGTCATTTCTTTTTACATATTTTTATTTTTTGGAGCGTATAAGCAATGGGTAGCCTTAAGGAAATAAAACCGGCCATGGCCGAGCACCAATAGCTGGATTTAA